>NC_142610.1:23899811-24206824 GCF_041222555.1 Hakea prostrata
TCGCAATATCGAGATGGGACGTCCGCTTCACTTACGCCAGCTCAGAGCCTTTAGGATTCGGCAAGGCTCGAGGCCAAGGACATCCACTTAGACTTGTCCTCGGGAGCAGTGGTCTTCCGGACTCAGATTCGCTTCTCCACCCGGACACCGGCCGAGATCTTGCAGGTTCCTTACTATCCACAGCGAAGTGTGTGGATACCGCAGAGCAGATCTGGACAGCCATCTCGATGCCGTACGAGCCGCGAGATATGCTCTACGCTATGGGATAGCCGGCGATGCTTCACTCCGTGGACCAGCGGACGGATGACGGATTCAGCACGGATTATCGGTCGCATAGTCGGCCGAAACATTATGCCGAAAGCCGGACATCACCATCGGGTCACAGTGATGGAGGCCTTAATCATCTACCGCATCTACATGGGCTTCGAGATCGATCTCTCCTACATCATTCAAGCAGGTCATGCTGGACTTAGTTCTGCGGCCTAGCATGCGGAACCTTTGCTATGGGAGGCTACCGACTTTGATCTTCGGGAATTTCGGGGTAAGTTTCGAGGATACACCAATGGACACCGGTTCACTGTGGGATACTCTATTGGGACTCGGACCATTCGTCGGATGAGACTACGTCAGTCGGAGAGATCTCCCCGGTCCTGGAGGGTGAGGATGATGATGAATCGAGGATGAGGATCAGGGGGTCGGAGGATGGAGGAGAGGATATCGGTCCCGATAGTGATGATCAGGCCGGAGATGATGTAGATATGCACGAGGCCGAGCCCGTGCATCACGAGTTTCCTTCATCACACTTCGAGGCGGTGGCCCTTCACATGCGTTCCCGAGACTTCGGATCTTGGAGCACAGATGAGATCGATGACTTCCATGCTAGAGAGAATGGAGGTCGGACAGAGCAGATGTACGAGAGGATGGAGTCACGACAGATAGGATAGAGCATCGGGTGACTCAGCTAGCGGAGGAGTTCAGAGCGTATAGAGATCGAGAAGATCACCTAGATAGACCGTACCTAGGATTTCCATTTATGCATTTCGATGTAATCGTTGTAAAAACTTTTGAAATTAATAAAGTTCATTTTGTTTCACTTAATTATTGTATATTATGCACCTTTCTTTTACTTGCATTAGTGACATTTGTTCAAGTATAATTATGATATGTTATTCTGAAATGTTCTGTTATGCCTCAAAGATAAGTTTCTAATTCAGTGTTCTATTATTTACTTCTAAGAGTAGAAGAGTCATTTTAGATCAATGACTCAGAATGTTCAGTTATTGTCTTTTGTAGTTAGGATCTCCTCGAACCTTGGGCTCGATACCAATCATCACGTCCTCCCAACCGGTACCCTATCCGGCATACCCGAGAGTGTGATCCACAGCCGAAGATCGTATCGAGTGATCAACCTCCCACATAAACAATAACATAATCATGAACAATCATAATAAAAGTGCGGAAGATAAACCATAGATCCAATAAGGAAAGAATGAATCATATATAAATCGAGAATAATAGATATAATCGTAGTGTCAAACAGATAAGTAAAGTGAGGCAAAAATCCCACTCTACAACCAGCGGAAAGTAGCTCTAAAGAGAATAAACTAGACAAAATCTAATCCTAGTAGCAAGTACAATGGGTAACTAAATTGTTCTCTACTTTATAGACAACATCCTTATAAGTGTAAATCTCATAAATGGCACAAGGACGCTTCCACTCAATGGTCGGACTAAGCATCGTACGGAGCATAACCACTCGCGGGATCTTCAGTGTAATTGTGGTAACCGCAATCACCTTCCTGGAGATATGCCTTTTCGCCTTGCGCTTCTTCATAGGGACCGTCATAGTACTCAATACCTGCAGGATAGTCTAACAAACATTGTACAATAAAGGAATGAGTTTCAAAGAAACTCGATAAGGCGATTAAAATCCATAATATCATAAATGGCAGGATTTCAGAACAAACATAAATGCAATATGATATGAGACAAGCAATGAATGAATGAATCTAACTCTATGTATGCTGGTCTCTATTGGCAGACATGCTTTAAGTCATAGCACCGTACTTCTTTAGGAAGGTCCGCTCACATCCTCAACCATTTAAGATATCTTGGATTCTCTCACGGATCATTTCACCGGTCTTGAGCAGCCGATTGGTAATGGGTCCTTCATCCCTCGAGACAAACCATGGCAGGGGGTTAAGTCAACACACTCTCTCACAACCATTTGGTATAAGTACCGGCGCATGTCAGGGTAAAACCTAGCCAAATGCAAGTCTTCTACTTAGTTACATCAAGTCAGATCCAGATACGTCCATTCCTCGTCCCTGACGATCCTTTCCGGTATCCTTCACACTAGAGTCCTCATAGTCCTTGACTACGGACTCATCAACCCTATTGATCATCCACATATGGTAAACGGGAAGCTCTCACGTCCTCTCACGGGTTGGTTACCGGTCTTAAGCGCCCGTGAGCCCAAGTCTAACCATATGCAACCCTACCAATAAATGGCCCCCACAATGTGATTCCTGTCCTCTCACGGGTTGGTTACCGGTCTTGAGCGCCCATGAATCCCCATTGCTACCACAGGTCGTTCGGTCTCAATACCCCTCCGATTAGGGTCCACATAACAGACATCCTAGCCAAACACTACTAGACAATCCTAGATATGTCATCCAACAGGTTTAGGAAGGTGTCCAGAGGGCATCTCCGGAAACATCCCATAATATTCCCGTAGTAGTCCAAGGACGAAGTGTCAAAAGGACACCTCTCCTTTCCAAACCATACTTAAGCATACACATGCATCAATTCATATCATCACATATATGGTAACTTCATATATGGAAAGAAATCAATAATTACAATCACTTGTATACAATTGGTAAGTAAATCATACATGAATCAATTTAATATGAATAAGTAATGCTACTGTAATCAAAGTTATGCAACAGTAGTATATCATTGTAAGAATCTAATTTAGGAAACATATCAATGATATTCAAATATAGAAACTAGATTCATGCTATCTATGTAATTAAGGAAATAACCATCCTTACCTTTTATAACTCGCAAAGGAATCCTAAGAAGTCAAGTAAGATCTCGGCAAACTTGAGAAGAAGGTCCTAAACAAGTATATACAACATATTAGGAAAGATCCCTAACAGAAAAAGATACCAAAACATCCAACACGACCAATTATGGAGTTGTTGAACTCATTGGTCGAGTGGATTGGTCGATGGTCCAATCGACCAATCAGTCGACCAATGCATAAAAGAGCCTAAAAAAACAGAGTTTTAAGATATGAAATCCGAATTTGGTGGTTCAAAAGGGTACTAATCAAGGGGTAAACTACATCAGTAGTATTCTAACATATAGGGGACCTCAAAACACTAATCAAATCAAGACATCAAGATCCAAATTAGGAAACAAAAAGTTACCATAATTAGATCAACCATGGATCTTGATGAATTCGAAATAGAAATCAAAGACAAGAACAATAGGAGGATGGATCATTGCTTCGGTAAAGGTATCATGAAAACATACTTAGATCCTCAAGGAAATAGGCCTAGAAGCATAAATCTAAATAAGGAAATAAAACCTACCATATATGTAACTACCATGATTCATGAAGAACACATAGTATGGTAGAAGAGAACAACTAGAGATTGATAGATCATGGATTATGAAAAGAAAACACAGTAATTAACTACTAACATGATCAAAATAGAAGATCCAAGGAGATCAGAATTCAAATCAGAAGTTTAACAAGGTTAGATCATGGTTTGATCATGATTCCTTCAAAGCTTGCAATGATCTTGGTTAAGATCATTGTTCTAGCCTCTAATCCTTAGGATGATCATGAGAACAAGTCCAGAGATGTTTGCAACAGAGAATGCAGCATCTCCTCTACTGTCTCAACTCAAAAAGGAAAGAAAATACAAAGATGGAGGAGAAGAAGAGAGAGTAGACATACCTTTTGATGCAAAAGGAAGAGTTTCGACGAAGATCCGTCAAGAAAACACCAAGGATGCAAGGGAGATGACTTGCAAGAGGTCTTTGGTTCCGTTCCAAAGAGTTTGGAGGCAGCAAATACGAAGTGGACTCGAGATTGGACTTAAATAGAGCAAGAAAAACCTAATTGCCAAAGACAAGACTCATTGGTCGAGTGGATTGGTCGACTGGCCCAGTCGACCAATCAGTCGACCAATGCTGACAGCAAATCCAAAACAGGGAATTGAAGGCCCAGATCAAATCCAATCCTAAAGGGGTTTTGCACACAAGTCAAGTGACTTACCTAATAGGTAGAAATGCCTTCAAACCAAGATAGAGAGCACTCCAAGTCCATCAACTAATCCGATCTTCATCAAGATTCAGTTTCCATAAATAGAACTTCATCATCAACTCTCATGGATTCAAAGCCAGACACCAAGTCCTCCACCGGGATGGCCCAAAGCCGACTTCTTACTTTACTCCGGGTCATCGGACCTACAAATAACAAGGTTCCCGGGTCAAGGTTAGGGCTGGGTTTTACAATCACGACAGATAGGATAGAGCATCGGTGACTCAGCTAGCGGAGGACTTCGTAGCATGAGAGATCGGAGGAGATCACCTAGATAGACTATACATTAAGATTTTCTTTATGCACTATCTGATGTAATCGTTGTAAAAGCTTTTGAAATTAATGAAGTTCATTTTGTTTCACTTAATTATTGTGTATTATGCACTTTTCTTTTATTGCATTAAGTGACATTTGTTTAAGTATAATTATGGTATGTTATTCAAAAATGTTCAGTTATGCTTCATTGGTTAAGTTTCTAATCCAAGTGTTCTATTATTCACTTCTAAGAGTAGAGGAGTCATTTTAGATCTATGACTCAGGAATGTTCCGTTATTGTTTTCAGGGGTTAGGATTTCCTCAACTTTAGGCTCCGATACCACTCTGTCACATCCACCCAGCCGGTACCCTACCCGGCATACCCGAGTGTGTGATCCAAAGCCCCAAGACCAAGTATCGAGTAATCAACCTCCCACATAAACAATAACATAATCATGAACAATAATAATCAATGTACAAAAGATAAACCAAATATCCAAATAATGAAAGAATACACCATTATTATATCGAGTACTAAAGATAATCGTAGTGTCTAAATAAATAAGTAAAGTGAGGCGGAATCCCACTCTACAACCAGCGGAATAGTAGTTCTAAAAAAAAGAGAAAGATTACAACTAAATCTAAAATAGAAAAGAAACTAAAACATACTAACTAAAGTCTATTCTACTTTATAGAGAACATCCTCATAAACGTAGACTTCATCAACTATGCTCGACATTCCCATTCCACATCGGGGCTAATCCTCGGTAACAAGAAAAACCACATGAGGAATCCTCAATGTAATCTTCATGGTTGTTAGCACCTTGCGAGTAGTAGGCCTTTTCAGTTTGCGCTTCCTCTAATTGACTTTCATAGTCATCAGTACTGAGAGTAGTCTAACAAAACATTGTACAAAAGGAATGAGTTTCAAAGAAACTCAATAAGGCGCTTAATCCACAACAACATATATAACAGGATTTCAAAGCAAAGTAAAATGCTATATGATATGAAACACATGATGCAATATGATTCTAACTCTATGTATGCTGGTCTCTATTGGCGACATGCTTTAAGTCATAGCACCGTACTTCTTTAGGAAGGTCTCATCACACAACGCCTTTTGGTAGTGGGTCCGGCATCCCTCGGGATATTCCATGGCTGGGGGTATAGGTCACCACTCTCTCACATCACCATTGGTCTAAGTACCGCGCATGTCGTGGTCAAAGCCTAGCCAAATGCAAGTCTCCTACTCCGCTTACATCAAGTCGATCCGATACATCCATTCCTCGCTCCTAGCGATCCTTTCCGGTATCCTTCACACTAGAGTCCTCATAGTCCCCGACTACGGACTCATCAACCCTATAGGTCATCCACATATGGTAAACGGGAAGCTTTCACGTCCTCCTCACAAAGGGTTGGTTACCGGTCTAAGCGCCCCGTGAGCCCAAATCCTAACCATATGCAACCCTACCGATAAATGGTCCCCACAATGTGATTCTTGTCCTCTCACGCATTTGTTACAGGTCTTGAGCGCCCATGAATCCCCATTGCTACCACTGGTCGTTCGGTTTCAATACCCCTCCGATTAGGGTCCGACATAACGAGACATCCTAGGCAAACACTACTAGACAACCCTAAATATGTCATCCAACAGTTTAGGAAGGTGTCCAAAGGGCATCTCCGGAAACATCCCATAATATTCCCGTAGTTGTCCAAGGACAGAAATGTCGAAAGGACACCTCCCCTTTCCAAACCGTACTTAAGCATACACAAGCATCAATCCATAACATCACATATATGGTAACTTCATATATGGAAAGAAATCAATAATAACATTCAACTTGTATAAAACGGTAAGTAAATCATACATGAGTCAATTTAATATAAACAAGTAATGCTACTAATATCAAAACAAGACAACAGTAGTATAACATTGTAAGAATCTAATTAAAGAAATAAACTAACAAGATTCAAATATAGAAACTAAGATATACAATTTATGTTGTTAAGGAAGTAACCATCCTTACCTTATATAACTCGCAATGGAATCTTAAGAATTCAAGTAAGATCTTGACAAACTTGAGAAGAAGGTCCTAAACAAGTGTATACAACATATTAGGAAAGATCTCTAAAAGGAAAGATATCAAAACATCCAAAACAGACCAAATTTGGAGTTGCTATATACTCATTGGTCGATTGGATTGGTCTCTTGTCTCGATCGACCAATCAGTCGACCAACATAGACAAGTGGCCTTCAAAATCAGAGTTTTGAGAATAAAGAACCGAATTTGGTGGTTCAAAAGGGTACCAAACAAGGGGTAAACTACAATGGTAGCATCCTAGTATATAGAGGATTTCAAAACACTAATCGAATCAAGTCTTCAAGTTACAAATTAGGAAACAAAAGTTACCATAATTAGATCAATCATAGTTCTTGAAGAATTCAAAGTACAAATCATAGACAAGAACAATAGGATGATGGATCATTGATTTTGATAAAGAAATCATGAAAGGCATGCATAGATCTTCAAGAAAATAGATCTAATACTGAAGAACATGGATCTAAATAAGGAAATAAAACTTACCATAGATGTATCAGTCATGATTCTTGAAGAAAGCATGGTATGATAAAGGAGAAACAACTAGAGATTGATAGATCATGGATCATGTAAAGAAAACACAGCGATTGACTACTAATATGATCAATAAAATAGATCTGAGAATATCAGAATTTAAATCAAAGATTAACGAAGACAAGATCATGATTTAGATCATGATTTCTTCAAAAGATTGCAATGACCATGATTAAGAACATTGCTTTAGCCATTAATCCTTAGGAAGATCATGAGAGATAAGTACAGAGATGTTTACAACAAAGAATGCAGCATCTTCTCTGTCTCAACCCAAAAAGGAGAGAAAACAAAGATGAAGAAGAAGAAGAGAGTGTAGACATACCTTTTTGTGTAAGAACACGAGTTTTGATGAAGATCCGTCAAGATAAACACCAAGAACGCAAGGGAGATGACTTGCAAAGGTCTTTGGTTCATTCCAATGAGTTTGGAGGCAGAAAATACGAAGTAGACTCGAGATTGGACTTAAATAGAGCAAGCAAGACCTAATTAGCAAAGACAGAACCCAGACCAGTCGACCAATCAGAACAACAAGTCCAAAACAGGGAATTGAGGACTCAGATCAAATCCAAACATAAAGGGGTTTTGCACACACACCAAGTGACTTACCTAATAGGTAGAAATGCCTTCGAATCATGATAGAGAGCACTCCAAGTCCATCAACTAATCCGATCTTCATCAAGATTCAGTTTCCATAAATAGAACACTGTCATCAACACTCATGGATTCAAAGCCAGTCACCAAGTCTTCCACTGGGATGACCCATAGCTGACTTCTCGCTTTACTTCGGGTTGTCGGACCTACAAACAACAAGGTTTTCCGGATCAAGGTTAGGGTTGGGTTTCACATCTCTGATTATGATTGTGACATCCAGTACCACCTGGGTAAAGCAAATGTAGTGGCGATGCTCTTAGTAGAAAGAGTCAAAGAAAAGAATTGGATTTAAATGCTTTGAGTCGGCCTTTGTTGTCCCCCGATAGAAAGATTTGGTTTGGAAGTGGTCCCTAAGGATTCGGATTGTATTCTTTATGCCATGACTGCAAGATCCTCCCTTAGAGATAAAATTGTTGTTTTGCAAAGTTCTGATCTAGAGTTGAAAGAGAAGATTGATAAAATTGCTTCGAATTCAGAAATGGACCCTGCTTTTAGTACATCTATGGATGGTACCTTATTGTTTAGAGGTAGACTATGTGTACCTGCTGTTGATGAAATCAAGAAGGAAATATTGAAAGAAGCACACCAATCCATCTTTACAATACACCCTGGAAGTACCATAATGTACAAGGACTTAAGGTAACATTTTTGGTAGAACGGTTTGAAAGTGGACGTTGAAGACTTTGTTGCCAGGTGTGAAACTTGCCAACATGTGAAAGCTGTTTGTCAACCCACATCTGGATTACTTCAGCCCCTTCCTATTCCTAGTTGGAAGTGGGAAGATATCTCAATGGACTTCCTATGAAGATCACTTACACCTTGGATAAGCTAGCTAGACTTTATGTGGACAATGTAGTTCGTCTCCACGAAGTGCTGGTGAGTATTGTTTTTGACCGTGATCCTAGGTTCACCTCAAGGTTTTGGAATGGTTTGTAGAAAGCCTTGGGAACCCAATTGAATCTGAGTATAGCTCATCACCCACAGTCTGATGGACAATCTGAGCGGACAATTCATATACTAGAAGACATGCTTAGATCTTGTGTGGTTGACATGGGTGAAAATTGGGATGAACACTTAGCCTTAGTTGAGTTTGCCTATAACAACAATCATCAAGCAACAATAGACATGGCTCCGTTTAAGGCTTTGTATGGTAACACTTGTAGAACGCCTTTGTATTGGACTGAGACTGGTGAAAGAAAAGTCTTAGGTCCAGAGATGATAGAAGCTACAAGTGATATGGTTGATATGATTAGGGGAAAGGATCAAGTCTGCTCAATCTAGACAAAATCTTATGCCGACAAGAGAAGAACCGACTTAGAATTTCCAATCGGAGAGAAAGTTTTCCTTAAAGTATCACCTATGAAAGGGGTGACGAGATTCAATGTGAAAGGAAAGCTTAGCCCCCGCTTCATTGGACCTTTTGAGATTTTGGAAAAGGTTGGACCTGTAGCATACCGCTTGGCCTTGCCTCCATCTCTTGCTGGAGTTCACAATGTGTTCCATGTTTCAATGCTTCAAAAGTACATAGAGAACCTGGAGCAAATACTACAGCAAGCACCCGAAAGACTTAGTGATTCCATGGAATATTCTCATTCTATATATTATAACCTTGAGCCTTGAGCCCTATTGCAATCATTTTCTCACCTGAAAACGTGCCCATCTTTCTTACAATGAAGGACCAGCCGAGATCCTAGATAGAAAGGACAAGCAGTTGCGGAATCGCACCATCCCTTTGGTGAAGATTCGATGGAAGAACCATACCCCCGAAGAAGCTTCATGGGAGAAAGAAGAAGACATGAAGGAGAAGTTTCCTCATCTTTTTGGAAGCACAAGTACGCTTTCAATTTCGAGGACGAAATTTCTTTTAAGGGGGGGGAGAATGTAATATCCAGCCCTATTCTGACCCTGACCCTAACCCGGATCCACTGTTGTATTCAAGTCCAAAGATCCGAAGGTATTCCCTGAAACTAGACTTCTTGATTGAATTGTAGAAGAAAACCTCACCAAAATTTACCTTGTATAGCCTTTCAAAACCCTACTTGAAGTTGTTGAACTAAACCTGTTTTTCTGCTGAGAAACATTTTGGTCGATCCTTTTGGTCGATGGTATCGACCAAAGTTTCCCAGTCTGCCAAGTTAATGATTCCATGGAATATTCCCATTCTATTTATTATATCCTCGAGCCTTGAGCCCTATTGCAATCATTTTCTCACCTGAAAACGTGGGGTGAGTTTCCCAAAGAAACTCCTTGGCTAATGTGAAGGGCACTTCACCAAAAACTCCTTGTTTATCATTGATTCTTGTCTACATCTTCCACACCAAGGTATGAATCACCATTCCACTCTCTATCCTACCATTTTCTATTCTTTTCTATTCCTATCTTGCTGATGAGACATTGGAGATGGTGTTGCAACCTTGCAACCACCACTCCAAGTGTCTACACATGATTAACCTATGATCTTCTTAACCATCCATTGATGCTATGCCTCCATCTCATGCCTAGCATATGTATTCCTTAATTTTTCTATTAACATCATGCCATTTTGTACCAAACTGAGTTGTAGGGTATGCTATGTTCATGTTTATCACTACTAAATGATTCCAATCGAATTTATATTAGTTTCCCTAGCTATAACATGCCATTTCCATATCAATGCAATCAATCCCAACTCATGCCATGATGTTTGTCACTTGAACTTGTTAGCTCAATTTGGGGCTTTTTGTTTGGACCATTGGATTGGGTAAATTTCTTGATTTATAGTGTCCTACTACTCGTTGTTAAGCATTCCTCCAAGTTTCGGATTGATCCGAACATCGGAGAAACCAATTTCGGGATGAAGACCCCCAAAATACACTATTCCGATGTCCGGAGGAGATTTTGGTCGATACCATCGACCGGACATGACATCGACCAAAGTTGGACACTGTCGACAAGAACCTTGACCCAAGCCAGTGATCCAATTAGTATCCGATCTTCCCAATTTCTTCTCTAACTTATTATTGATGTTTGTTTAGGGTCTTACCAATTCTTTTGGACTATTTCTTGGTATTCTCAATTCATCATCAATTCAACCCAAGGTAAGGATGGTTATCTCTATAAACATAGATCATCAACTTATGATTTATATTCTTACTTATGAATAGAATCTCTTGATTTCCTTTAAATCTTTATAAGACTGTTATATATGTGTTAGAACAATGAGTGTTGAAATCTTCATACTCTTGTCATGTTACATTACTATTCTTGTTTACTATGATGATTCATTTCAATATCATGATTTAACTTTTATGATAAGATGTATTGGATGCATGATGATGATGAACTTGAATATGTGATTGCTTACATATAACTTGGGATTGAGGAGTGTCCTATTGACACTTCTGTCCTTAGGCATCGGAGGGAATAGTATGGGATGTTCTCCGATGGTGCCTATCGACACTCTCCTGGGTTATTGGATGACATACATAGGACTGTCTAGTTGGGTGGCAAGGTTTATCCTTGTCGTGTCAGACCCGAATCGGAAGGGCATTGAGACCGAACGACCCTTGGTAGTGTATGGTTGGATGGGCGCTCTAGGCCGGTAACCAATCCGGTAGGGGACATAAACCATGCTACGGATACCCGAAAGGGGCCATTTATTGGTAGGGTTGCAAATGGCTAGACTTGGGCTCACGGGCGCTCAAGACCGGTACCAATCTGTGAAAGGACGTGAGAGCTTCCCGCTTACTATTTGTGGATGACCAATAGGGTTGATGAGTCCGAAATCTGGGATTTCGCTGACTCTAGTGTGAAGGATAACAGAAAGGATCGCCGGGGGCGAGGAATGGACGTATCTGGATCTGACTTGACCGACTGAGTAGATGACTTGCATTGGGCTAGGCTTTACTGTGACATGCGTCAATACTTATACCAAACGGTGATGTGAAAGAGCGGTGACCTATTCCCCTACCATGGTTTTTTAGATGACTTTATCGAAGATATCTTGTATGATTGAGGGGGAGTGACTGACCACCCAAAGAAGTATGGTGCTATGACTTAAAGCATGTCTACCCTAGAGACTAGCATTTATAGAGTTAGAATTATATTTACATCATATGTTTCATATCACATTGCATTATGTATGTTATGTATGTGTATGATTTCTAATTATGGAATAACTACCTTGCAGAGTTCTTCGAACTCATTCCTTTTGTACAAATGTTTTTAGATTATCCTACAGGTACCGAAGATTATGATGGCACCCCCTTCGAGATGGACTATGATTCTGCATACTATCCTTCGGGTAGTGGCATCTGTGAAGATCCAAGTGTTGGTGCCGAGGAGGATTACTATTCGCACCAGGGTTAGCCCCAAGGTTGTGCGGGAGCGGCAGAGCTGGGTTTACTTCATCCGTACCATTGAGGAGACTATTATTAGACTAGAGGAAACCCTAGCTTAGTGCCCCATTTCCCTGGTGTATTTATGGAGTATTTGGACTGTAATTAACTTGTTGGATTTATCTTTTAGATACTTGGACATGTAACTAACTTTATCACACTTCTTTTCCGCTGCTCTGAGAGGGTGGTTATCATACCTTCTCTCGCCTTTATAATTATGTTCACACTTTGATATTATCTATTTTTCGCACTCTGATTTATTTAATCTTACCTTATTCATGATACTTAGTATTAGTTGTTTTTAAATTGATTATTATTGTTCATGATTATGTCATTGTGTATGTGGGAGGCATGTACCTACGAATCTTGATCCTTGGACTGTGGATCACATTCCCGGGTATCCAAATGGGGTACCGGCTGGGTGGATGTGACATGATCGGTTCAATGAATCCCGAACATTTTAGCTTTTCCACTTCGGTTCTTATTGCCTCGTGCTTCTCGATCGAAAAGTTTGTTCTCCTTTGGATCATTGGCTTGGCCTTGGGTCCTATCCACAACTTCTGCTTTACAACGCTTCTGCAGCTGATCGTGCAAACATATCTACATTCTCCCGAAGGAACTCTTTTAATTCTTCCTTAATACTAAGGATTGCTCTGACCCGATGAAGGTTGTTCTTTCTTCCTTGGAAGGATCCAATTGGATTATTTCTAGCTTTTCAACGGGTTCGGGTCTCTACATTATATCTTTGTCCTTGTCACATCCACCCTGCTGGTACCCTTGGAATACACGAGTGTGTGATCCACAGCCCCGAAGATCAACTTTAGGAACGATCATATCCATTTAGCACAATAGCATAATCAAAAGCAAGAACAAATCATTATATTCAAGTATCTTACTAATAAAATTCAAGAAAGGATCTCAAAAGGATCACAAAAGAAAATCAAAGTGCAGAATAACAAGATACCAAATCAAAAGATAATTGTAGAGTATAGCAAAAATATACCCCAATACATATACGGAAGGTAGATCGAAAACTAAGACAAGCTCTAGGCTAATACAAGTAAAAGAAAAGTCTAGAAGAAACAAGAGGATCTAATCCACATCTTCAGTCTTCATCTCCTTCACCTCTGGGTGCTCTTGCAGCCTCAAATCAGCATCAAGCTCACGATCCCATCGGCAAACAAGATGATGCCAGCTGCCGTCAATAGGAGCCATCAATGCAGTCCAAATCTGTGTGTTGGCTACCTTGCTGGTCAACACCTTGTCCAAGGACTTCCGGAGCTGTACCATGTATGGAAGGGTCCTTCGTATTGTGGCACGAGTTCTCTTCCTGTGAAATCCAGCCCAATCCCTAAATTAGACACCCTGTTTGTTTTGGATGAAGAAGAACTTGTTTGATGTTTGACCTTGAAGTTGGACCTTGAGTATAGTGTTGATATGTTTAGAAGGTCCTAGGAAGTCAAGTCAAATCTCTCCCTTAGTGTAGATCCGAGGACCCGAAGTGAAGGAAGAAGGCTTGTGGGCCATCTCAGTTGAAGACATGGTGTTTGAACCCAAACCCATAGAAAATTGATAATGGAAATTCCCTATTTGAAAACCTTGTCTGATTTAGAGATGAAATGCACCTTGATGTGTAAGAGCTTGGTTGATGGAATTGAGGCCTAGTTCGACATGTTTTGGAAGGTTCCTCAATGTTAGGTAGGTTGTTTGTTGAGTTTGGAGAAGCCCCATAAAAAATATTGAGGTTTGGAGCTTGAAATCCCTATTTTTGGGTTTGCTGTCAGCCTAGGTTGATTGGCTAGGTAGACTAGGCCAATCAACCCAGCCAGGATTGCCCGGTGAGGGGCTTATGTGTAAAACTCTGTTTTTTTTTTAGGTTTTTGGTGCTTTATATATTGGAATTTCGTGGTAATCAGCCCCATTATGTTCCTAAGCCTTTGGAGAACATGGGAAGCACCCTAGAGCTTCCTCCTCAAGCCAAGGAAGATCCCCAAGCTTTGCCTCCAAGTTTCTATTTTGATTCTTCTTCAACAAGGTTGGTATTCTACCTCTTTCTTCTCTAATATCTCCTCTTTTGCTATTCTAGCTTAATGTTTTGATTGTGGAGAAAGTGTTACACTATTGTAACTACCTATTCTCTGATATCCTTGTGTCTTAGAGTGAATCCCCAATCACTCTATGCATTCCTTGAAGCCATATGGCAATTCTCCATGTTTTTTATTGGTTTTGTTAACATGATTCATCATCCTTGTAAGTTGTTGTCCTAAACTATTGTAGACTTGTTTCTTATCAATTTCTAAGCATGATCTACCATACATATTCCCCTTTGAATGAATCTCCATTCATTCCAATGATGCTATGATCTCCATATTTTATTTTCTAAAAGAGATCATTGATATCTTCATGCATGCAAGTTTAATCTTGATTCTCTAGCATGTTAGATCCATTCTCATGTTAGTATTCATCTCTAATCTGTTGTTAATGTTCCATTAGAGTAAAACCTTGTTCACTCTAATCCCTCCTTTGAATACATGGTGTGTTTGCAATGAAAACCATGTTGTTTCCAAATTAGAAAGTCTTGTTTTCGAATTAGTAAGTATTGTTGTAGGTATGATTTTTTTTTTTAATCATAGATGGTGTTTAATCCATTCTAGATAGTCTTAGTATGTTTGTGTGAGGTTCCCCTTCGAATTTCGGATCAATCAGACTTCAAACGAAGAAATTATGACCTATTTGGTGTTTGCTGTCAAACACTGTTCATTGGGTAGACTGGGCCAGGCTGCCCAGCCAATCAACCCACAATGACAGTAACTCCGTTTTTGCTCCGTTTTGACTCCTATCACTTGGATTTACTTCTAATGACCTATTATGTTTTGTCAAGCTTGTTTAGGTGATTTTGGATCTGTTCTCTAATCTCTTATTTGAAGACTATAAGTTCGGATTATGAGGTGAGTATTCCAACTCACAATATGCCTATTTACATGCTCTTTTTTTTTTTTTTTTTGGTATTATGACCTGAATGCATGATCTAGCTGTTGATGCTTTATTTTCTTTACATCATGATACTTTTGCAACTACAGTAGTGTATTCATATTGTTATTTACATATTGGAATTGATGATATAGTATTGTGAATATCAATGGACTATGATGTGAATATGAATGTGAATGTGATTTGTATGGAATCATGATGTGATGTGAATGTCTAGGTTGTAGTTGTGGAATGGGGAATGCCCTTTTGGCGTTTCTGTCTTTGGACACCAGTGGAGGTGGTATAGGACACTTTCCTATGGTGCCCCTTGACTCTTTCCCTAACTACTGGTTGACATACCTAGGATTGGTCTAGCAGTGTTTGGCTAGAAATACCCCTGTTATATCAGACCCGATTCGGAAGGGTATTGAGACCGAACGACCCGTGGCAGCAATGGAGATTCATGGGCACTCAAGACCAGTAACCAACCCGTGAGAGGACATGAGAGCTTCCCGTCTATTATTTGTGGATGACCAATAGGGTTGATGAGTCTGTAGTCTGGGACTATGCTAACTCTAGTGAGAAGGATACCGGAAAGGATCGCCCGGGGCGAGGAATGGACGTATCTGGACCTGAGTTGATATAACTAAGTAGAAGACTTGCATTTGGCTAGGCTTTAACCTGACATGCGCCAATACTTAGACCAATGGTGATGTATATGATGGACCTCCAACCTCAAAGAATCATAGTATAGGAATCTCCTAGTGTCTCGGAATCTCATCCTGACCTCGATCCTCATCTCTATGATCCTCACCTCCCTGATCATCAATATCATCCTCACACTGCTCATCACCATCATCCTCTGTGTCATCAGCACCCTTAGCGATGTCACCTTCATCCTCTGACCTAGCTGCGTCGTGAAGCCCCTGTGATGTCTTTGCCAGCAGAGATCCACCAGCAGGAATCCCGTACATATGAAACATCCAGAATGCGGGCTTGTACCCTGATGATGAAGTCATAGCACCATACTTCTTTGGGTAGGTCAAGTTACTCTCCCTCAACCATCTAGGTATTTTGGGCTTTTCCGGTGGTAGTTGGGTCCTGCATCCCTCGGGACATTCCATGGCTGCGGTTTAAGTCACCGATCTCTCACATCACCATTGGTCTAAGTATTGGCGCATGTCAAGGTAAAGCCTAGCCAAATGCAAGTCATCTACTTGGTTATATCAACCTAGGTCCAGATACGTCCATTCCTCACCCCAGGTGACCCTTTTCAGTATCCTTCTCACTAGAGTCATCATAGTCCCAAACTACGGACTCAGCAACCCTATTAGTCATCCACAAAGAATAGACGAGAAGCTCTCACGTCCTCTCACGGGTTGGCTACCGGTCTTGAGCGCCCATGAGCCCAAGTCTACTATTTGCAACCCTAACAATAAATGGCCCCCGCAATGTGATTCATGTCCTCTCACGGGTTGGTTACCAATCTTGAGCACCCACAAATCCCCATTGTTGCCACAGGTCGTTCGGTCTCAATACCCTTCCGAATCGGGTCTGATACAATAGGGGATTCTTAGCCAAACACTGCTAGACCAATCCTAGGTATGTCAACCAGTAGTTAGGGAAAGAGTCAAGGGGCACCATAGGAGAGTGGTCCCATACCACCTCCACTAGTGGCCAAAGACAGTAACACCAATAGGGCATTCCCGATTCCACAACCACAACCTAGGCATTCACATCACATCATGATTCCATATAAATCACATTCACATTCATATTCACATCATAGTTTAAATCACATTCACAATACTATATCATCAATTCCAATATGTAAATAACAATATGAATATGCTAATGTAGTTGCAGAAGTATCATGATGTAAAGAAAATAAAACATTAGTAGCTAGATCATGCATTCATGTCATAATACAATAAGACATGTAAATAGGCATATTGTGAGTTGGAATACTCACCTCAAAATCCAAACTTATAATCTTCAAATAAGAGATTAGAGAACAGATCCAAAATCACCTAAACAAGCTTGACAAAACATGTATAGGTCATAAGAAACAATTCCCAAAAGATTGGAGTCAAAACGGAGCAAAACTGAGAAATTCTGCTGTTCACACATGATGCTTGGTTAATGCCTTGGTTGATGGGATCGACCAAGCAGATTCAATACGGGCATATTACATTGTTTTGGTCATAACTTCTTTGTTTGAAGTCCGATTGATCCAAAATTCGAAAGGGAATCTCACACAAACATACTAAGACTATCTAGCATGAATTGGACATCATCCATGGTCAAAAATCATGACTTTCTAATTTGGAAACATGACTTTCTAAATTGGAAACAACATGGTTTTCATAGCAAACACACCATGGATTCAAGGAAGGGATTAGAGAGAACAAGGCTTCACTCTAATGGAATATTAGTAATAAATCAGAGATAAGAACTATCATAAGAATGGAACAAACCATGCTAGAGAAATAAGATCAAACATGCATTTATGAAGATATCCATGGTCTCTTTTAGAAAATCAACTAGGGGGATCATAGCATCATTAGAATGAATGCATTCACAACTTTGAAGATTGTAGAAGAGGTAAATGCAAGGATGCAATACCATCTTCGTAATCACAACAAGAGTAAATCAAATAACAACTAAGAAATTACTAACCTTGAATGAGAGGAATAAAAAATAGAAACTTGCTAGAATGCTTAAATCAATGATCAACATAGAAAGCTAGAATGGCTAGAATGAATGGGGATTCATTCAAAGAGGTGAAATACATTAGATCAGCAATAGAAACTAAGAATATACATGTCAAACATTTTTTTTTTCCTTTATATACATGTCAAACATTGATTATAAAGGAAAACTACAGTAGGATGACCATGCTGTCCAAAACTCAATCAAAACATTTAAGATTGCCATATGGCTTCAAGGAATGCATAGAGTGATTGGGGTTCACTCTAAGACACAAGGAGATCAAAGAATAGGTAGTTACAGTAGTGTAATACCTTCTCCACAATCAAAACATTAAGTTAGAACAGTAAGAAGAAGGAGGTAGAACACTAACCTTGATGAAGATGAATCAATTTAGAAACAAGGAGGAATACTTGGGGATCTTCCTTGGTTTAAGGAGGAGGCTCTAGGGTTTTTCCCACGTTCACTAGCAATTGAGAGGCCAAACTATAGGGTTTAACATGAGGTTGCATTATATAGAGGATCCCAAAATAAAAACTTCCAAAAATAAGATATTCTGTCCAAGCAGCTTCTTTGGTCGATGCCTTGGTCGATGGGATCGACCAGAGGGTCTTCCTTCATCAAAAAACTGATTTTGGATCTCCAAAGTTAAATCCAATCACTTGGGCCTATAACCAACTTAGGGAAAGGTCTGAACTGACCTTTTAGGGTCTTCTAAACCTATCCACACTGAACTCTGGGTCCCACTTACATATCTAATATCCACAAGTTACTTATTTATCCCAAAATAGATAGGGTGCCCAGGCTAGGTTTAGGGCTGGATTTCACATTCTCCCCCCCTTAAAAGAAATTTCATCCTCAAAATTGGGAGAGTACTTGGCTTCAGAAAGACAGGGGTACTTCACTTCCATCTTGACTTCCTTCTCCCAAAATTTTCTTCAGGGGTAAACTTCTTTAGGATATGATTCTTCCACTAAATCTTTCCTTAGCATTTGAATCTCTTTACTCCTTTCATAGGCTATATTTTTAGGAAAAACTTTCTCCCCAACTTGCAATTCCAAGCCGGTCCTTCTCTTATCTGTGTAAGATTTCTGCCTTGACTAAGCAAACATAATCCTTCTTTTTATCACATCCACCATTGCACTTGTAGTTTCAATCGTCTCTGGACCTAAGACTTCTCTCTCGCCGGTCTCAGTCCAATACAAGGGTGTTCTACAAGTGTTCTCATATAAAGCTGTAAATGGAGCCATGCCTATTGTTGGTTGATAATTGTTGTTATAGGCACACTCAGCCAAAGCTAAGCATTCATCCAGTTTCCATCTACATCCATGACACAAGATCTAAGCATATTTCCAATATTTGAATTATTTGCTCAGATTGTCCATCAAATTGTGGATGATGAGCAGTACTCACTTTTAACTTCCCCTGGCTTCTTACACACTAAAAACCAAAACCTTGAAGCACCTAGGATTCCTATCAGAACAATACCCACAGGCACTCCGTACAGACAAACTACATTATCCACATAAAGTCTAGCTAGCTTAACCATAGTATGAGTGATCTTCATAGGAATAAAACGGGCTGATTTGGTCAACCTATCAACGATTACTCATACCGTATCTTTTCCTTTACTTGTCCGAAGCAAACTAGACACGGAGTCCTTAGCACTATCTTCCCACTTCTAACTAGGTACAGGAAGGGGCTGAAGAAGTCCTAACAAAGGTTATCAAATGGCCTTCTTATACTAACAAGTTCCACACTTTGCCACAAAATCTTCCACATCGGCCTTCAAATCAAACCACCAAAGGTGTTCTCTTTTTTTTTTTTTTTGGTAAAGAAAGGTGTTCCCTTAGGTCCTTAGACATCTTAATGCCTTCTGGGTGTATTGTAAAAATAATTGACTGCTGTGCTTCCTTCAAAATTTCTCACTTAACTTTCCAACATAGGCTTCAAAGAAATCTTCTCAATCTTAGCAAAGTGAAACTAAGATGTCTCACATGCACTTCCAAACAAGACTAGGCAACTCATAAGGCAAGAATAAATCAAAACAATGCATATGGCCTTTATACAATGTACATGTAAGGAAAAGAATCAAAGCAACGCATATGGTATGTATGCAATGCATAAGTAAAGAATAGATCAGAGCAGTGCATATGGTATATATGCAATGCACAAGTAAGGTCAAATCAAAGCAATTCATATGGTAGGTATTCAATGCACAAATAAAGAATAGATCAATAGAAGGAGTTAAAGCTAAGAGCAACGTACCGGTTACGACATCTTGATTTGGTTCTAACTCGCTTCCAACAATGCTAAACACTTTACAACAGGGGCTTGAACTGACTTCACAGCTAAAGCAGCTCGACGACTTGGTTTATTAGGGCAGAGACGGGCAAAATGTCATATCCATTGGCAGTAAAAACAGACAATCTTTCTCTATCCTACAGGTTGCACTGGCTCTAGAGATATTCGATTCACTAGCCTCGGGTCTACAGCAATTTGACTGAGATTTGCATTCCCAACACTTTGTCCCACAGTCGAGGGCTAATAAGTCGAGGTGGGATATGGTGTAGGCCTGGTGAACTTTTTGTCGGTCCTTTTAGCATGGCCAGAACTTCTACTGGGTAGGGACTTCTAGTGACCAAACTTCACTCTCTCAGCGTCCGACACAGTAGCAAAATAGGGTTTGCCTGGGCAGCAACACGGGTCTTGTTGTGCATGGCCATAATCCCAGTCAAAATTTGGTTAAACTGTGCACTCTGCTGTTGCAACATTTTCCCCATAAATTAATGATTTCTTGGTAGTTGACCACTTGAGGAGCACCGGATGGGTTACCGGCCGCTTGACCTTTTGGTGGGTTTTGGGCTTCAACACTTGTCACATCCACCCAGCCGGTACCCTACCTGGCATACCCGAGTGTGTGATCCATGGCCCCGAAGATCAAGTATCGTGGTAATCAACCTCTCACATAGACAATAACATAATCATGAACATAAATAATCAATGTGCAAAATATAAACAAAAGATCCAAATAAGGAAAGAATAAATCACATGTAATCAGAGTACGAAAGACAATCAGAATGTCTAAATCAATAAGTAAAGTGAGGCGGAATCCCAATCTACAACCAGCGGAAAGTAGATCACAAATCAAAAGAAAGATTACAGCTGTTACTAAGATAAGAAAGAAATAACAAACTAAACTAAAGTCTAATCTATCTTATAAAGAACGTCTTCATAAACATAGACTTCATCAATGACGCTCAGACATTCCCACTCCACAGTAGGGCTAATCCTGGTAACAAGCAAAACCACTTGTGGAATCCTCAATGTAATCTTCATGGTTGCCAGCACCTTGCGTGAAGTACGCCTCTTCAGTTTGCGCTTCCTCATAATGACTTTCATAGTCATCAGTACCTATAGAGTAATCTAACAAAACATTGTACAAAAGGAATGAGTTTCAAAGAAACTCAGTAAGGCCATTAATCCATAACATAAATGGCAGGATTTCAAAGTAGAGTTAAATGCTATATGATATGAAACACATGATGCAATATGATTCTAACTCTATGTA
The DNA here is from genome assembly GCF_041222555.1 of Hakea prostrata. Taxonomy (NCBI): domain Eukaryota; kingdom Viridiplantae; phylum Streptophyta; class Magnoliopsida; order Proteales; family Proteaceae; genus Hakea; species Hakea prostrata. The sequence goes on from NC_142610.1 coordinate 23,921,316, forward strand.
TGCTGGTCTCTATTGGCAGACATGCTTTAAGTCATAGCACCGTATTTCTTTAGGATGGTCTCATCACACAACGCCTTTTGGTAGTGGGTCTTTCATCCCTCGGGACATTCCATGGCTGGGGGTTAAGTCACCACTCTTTCACATCACCATTGGTCTAAGTACTGGCGCATGTCAGGGTCAAAGCCTAGCCAAATGCAAGTCTCCTACTTAGTTACATCAAGTCAGATCCAAATACGTCCATTCCTCACCCCTGGCGATCCTTTCCGGCATCCTTCACACTAGAGTCCTCATAGTCCCTGACTACGGACTCATCAACCCTATAGGTCATCCACATATGCTAAACGGGAAGCTCTCACGTCCCCTCACGGGTTGGTTACCGGTCTTGAGCGCCCACGAGCCCAAGTCTATCCATATGCAACCCTACTGATAAATGGCCCCCACAATGTGATTCCTGTCCTCTCACGGGTTAGTTACCGGTCTTGAGCGCCCATGAATCCCCATTGCTACCACGGGTCGTTCGGTCTCAATACCCCTCCGATTAGGGTCTAACATAATGGGACATCCTAGCGAAACACTACTAGACAATCCTAAATATGTCATCCAACAGTTTAGGAAGGTGCCCAAAGGGCATCTCCGGAAACATCCCATAATATTCCCGTAGTTGTCCAAGGACAGAAGTGTCAAAAGGACACCTCCCCTTTCCAAACCATACTTAATCATTCACAACCATAAATCCATAACATCACATATATGGTAACTTCTTATATGGAAAGAAATCAATAATAACATCCAACTTGCATATATTTGGTAAGTAAATCATACATGAATCAATTTAGTAATGATAAAATGCTACTGTAATCAAGATAGTTGCATCAGTAATATATATCAATGTAAACATCTAATTAAGGAAATAAACTAACAAGATTCAAATATAGAAACTAGGATATGCAATCTATGTAGTTAAGGAAATAACCATCCTTACCTTATATAACTCACAAAGGATCTTGGGGAATCAAGTAAGACCTTGACTAAACTTGGAAAGAAAGTCCTAAACAAGTATGTATAAACATATTAGGAAAGATATCAAAACATCCAAAACAGACCAAATATGAGATTGATGTACTCATTGGTCGATTGACTTGGTCTACTGCCTCGGTCGACCAATGAGTTGACCAACAGAGACAGTGGCCTTCAAAAATCAGAGATTTAAGAATATGAAACCGAATTTGGTGGTTCAAAAGAGTACTAAACAAGGGGTAAACTACAATGGCAGTATACTAGTATATAGAGGGCTTCAAAACACTCATCATATCAAGTCTTCAATTTATAAATTAGGAAACAAAAGTTACCATAATTAGATCAATCATGGTTCTTGAAGAATTCATAGTAAAAATCATGGACAAGAACAATAGGATGATGGATAACTGATTGTGATAAAGAAATCATGAAAATCATGCATAGATCTTCAAGAAAAATAGATATAAGACTGAAGAACATGATAAAAATAAGGAAAGTGAATGAATACATGTTTTCCTTCAAAAGCGAGTGATGATCTTGAAAGATCATCCACCAAGCTTTAGATCCTTAGGAAAAGAGAGGGAATGAGTATAATGATAGTTGCAATAGAGATACAACATCACTACTACTGTCCTCAATCAAAAAAGGAAAGAAAAGTAACGAAGAATCAAAGATGAAACATAGAAGAGAATGATCACATACCTTTTTGTGTAAAAGCACAAGTTTTGACGAAGATCCGTCAAGATAATCACCAAGGATGCAAGGGAGATGACTTGCAGAGGTCTTTGGTTCGTTCCAAAGAGTTTGGAGGCAGAAAATACAAAGTGGACTCAAGATTGGACTTAAATAGAGCAAGCAAAAACCTAATTAGCCAAAGACAGATCCCATTGGTCGATTGGATTGGTCGACTGGTCCAGTCGACCAATGCTGACAGCAAATCCAAAACAGGGAATTGAAGGCTCAAATCAAATCCAAACATAAAGGGGTTTTGCACACACACCAAGTGAGTTACCTAGTAGGTAGAAATGCCTTCGAACCAAGACAGAGAGCACTCCAAGTTCATCAACTAATTCCATCTTCATCAGGGTGCAGTTTCCATAAATGGAACACTAACATCAACACTCATGGATTCTAAGCCAGCCACCAAGTCTTCCACTGGGATGGCCCATAGCTGACTTCTTGCTTTACTTCAGGTTGTCAGACCTACAAACAACAGGGTTTCCGGGTCAAGTTAGGGTTGGGTTTCACAACACTGCCAGAGGACACTCCAGCTTTAGGAACAACTCTCTTTCCATTCTAACTTGATGAAGCACCACAGTTCCTTCTTCCAGCCATTCTGACAAACAAATCGAAAGTCAAAAATCCATGAGAATATGTCCAAACTCAAAATCACACTTCCAACATGTCAAACATACTTGATTTCAACTGTACAAGCCATTAAAAATCCAAACAATGCATCAAAAATCAAATTTTTTCCAAAATGGCCAAAAGAGCAAAACCGGCCCTTGCTTAGTTGATGCTCCTTGGTCAAACAGTTTCCTGCGTTAAAAATCAGCTTAAAGGGCCCACTCTCTTAATTTCAATCCCATTTCAAACACTTCCAACTTTGAGTATGGCTATGGGGAAAAGGGTTTTCTAGGGTTTCTAAAGGTTCTAAGGCTTGATTAAAGGCTTCAACAACATCTTGCAACCTTCATAGATCAACAACTCAAGTAAGCCTTTTCCTTCAAATTTCATTTACCATTGCTATGATTTTCTTCAAAACTCATAAATACTTGTTCTTAGTTAGAATCATGCCTAAGGATGTTTAGAAACATGTTTCCATCATTTTCCAAGCAATGCCAACCTTCAAACACAAGATTTCACACACTTTGGTTCAAAAACAGTATTCACTTTACCAAAATCCCAACTTTACAAACACTTGTCCCATTTTCAAACCAAACAGAATTTTGACACCAAACCAATTCCTACAAGACTGATTTACTATGGGGAAGATGCTCCCACTCTTCATTCGGTCAAATTCCAACTTTTGAAAAATCACAAACCCTAGCCCAAAATAGGGTTTTCTCCTTCCTTCTTGCTGAATTTTCACTTCCATGATGCAAATTTGATAGATTTTCATCAAACAAAACATCCCAGCATGTTTATCCAAGTCTTCTGCACATGCTAGTATGTTCGAATAGAAAATTTTCCGAAATCAAAATTTTTCCGAAAATTACCAAAATGCCCTTCTTTCATTCAAACAAGCACAGGATCTAATCCAATTGCAATCTTCTCTTGTCTCAACAGATTCATCATGCCTAGAGGAGGACGGAGAGCTTATAGGAGTCGAGGATATATTCCACGGCAAGAGATTATAGACGAGGATCATTTCACTACTCCTATGGCTGAGTTCTTGTACGAGTACTATTTCAGTGATATACCGATCGAGTACGGGCGGTTGGTTATCTTGGATGATCTAGAGACATTCCGTATCAAATATTGGTTGGAGACTAGGATTGGTTACATTTGCATACTACGGCATACCCGGTCTACCCAGACCTTGTTAGGTACTTCTATAGTAACCTGACCTACAGCTTCGAGGCATATCCACGGGATGGTACTAGGATCGTCATTGATTCTATGGTTGGGGGCACAGAGATCAATTTTACCACTAGGGCTCTAGCTTGCATTCTGGATGTTCTGATCAATTCCCGCTAGTGGATCCCGGCTGGCACAAACATCATTGAGGCTCTTCTTCCAAATGAGTTTCACGAGATATGCATGACTTTATGGGATGATCTCCGCTGCCACAGTCTACGAAGATGCCCTATGATGTGACCTTTAGCTCGGGTCATCTCTCGCATCGTTGGGTGAAATATTATCCTGAAGGCAGGGCACCACAGCAAGGTGTCCGTGATGGAGGCATTGGTCATCTACAGCATGTACACTGGAGTGCAGATAGACTTGACCCACATCATGTAGCATGTCATGATAGATCGAGTTAAGTTTCCTGGGGTCAGGAACTTGGCTTTAGGTCAACTCTTGACACGCATCTTTGAGCACTTTGGTGTGGACTTAGAGGATACACAAGTGATACCTAGCCATGACATCGGATCTTCTATCGGCTCATGGTTGATTGGGAAGATGAGGCTTCGCAATGCAGCTAGATCAAAGGATGAGGGTGACATTGTCGAGGGTGTTGAGGATGACGGCTCAGAGGACGAGGATGCCGACGACGGTGAAGATGATGATGGTGATGATGGTGATGGTGATGATGGGGATGAGCACAAAGATGATGATGATGATCATGATGGGGTTCCAGCTCAGGGTGAGGATGACATTGATGATTAGAGAGGTGAGGATCAAGGTCAGGATGAGATTCCGAGAAGGGAGGAGATTCCTACACCGCGGTTCTTCGAGGTTGGAGGTCCATCACATACGACTTCTGAGGCTCCAGGGACTTCTGAGGCTCCAGGTGTGGCTTCTCATCAGTCAGCGTTCCATTCTATACTTGAGAGGATAGAGGCTCATTAGGAAGCGATAGAGGCTAGACAGAGGAGGATAGAGTCCTTCATGTGCACCTTGAGTGAGCGGTATGCACGATTGGAGGAGTTTAGAGCTAGGAGAGATCAGACAGATCGTCGAAGTCGATCACCTAAATAGATAGTACTAGGAGTTTCCTTTTATGCTTCTCATAGATGTATTTTCTTTCAGACTTGTAAAAATCTCTTATGTGATTAATGAAATTCAGTGGTTTCACTTATGTTATTGTACATTATGCGTTTCTTTTGTTGCATTAGTAATCGTTAATGTTTAGTTATGACTTATAACTCATAACGGTCACTCACAACCATACTCCCAACAACAACTCCCGACTCAGACTTATACGACGACACATGACGACAACACGACTCAGACTCATATGACAACACATGACGACAACACCTCGTAATGACAACTTACTCACAATGACAACTTTCAACTCAAGACTCGACTCACAACTCACACACATAGCCAATATCTTAAAACTGACAACTTAACTCTAACAATGACTACAACCCAAGCACAAGTCATAAACTTTAATTATTGTGCATTATTCAAACTTTATATATTGTGCTCCATTTATTCAAGTTTATAATCCGAGTTTTCTATTATTCACTTCTAAGAAAGATTTGAGTCACTTCTTGATCTATGACTCAAGGATGCTTTCATTACTGTGTTCTATGTGTTCTATGATACCATTCTATCACATCCACCCTGCTGGTACCCAATCTGGAATACCCGAGTGTGTGATCCATAGCCCCGAATATCAAGTTTAGGAATGATCAGATCCATTTAGCACAATAACATAATCAAAAGCAACAACAAATCATTATATTCAAGCATCTTACTAATAAAAGTCAAGAAAGGATCACAAAAGAATATCAGAGTCCGGAATAACAAGATACCAAATCAAAAGATAACTATAGAGTATAGCGGAAATATACCCCACAACATATGTGGAAGGTAGATCGAAAACTAAGACAAGCTTTAGGCTAATATAAGTACAAGAGAAGTCTAGAAGAAACAAGAGGAACTAATCCACATCTTCAGTCGGCTCTTCTTCTTCTTCGGTCTTCATCTTCTTCACCGTTGGGTCATGCTCTTGCAGCCTCAAATCAACATCAAGCTCACGATCCCATCCAAAACAAGACAATGTTGGCTGCCATCAATAGGAGCCATCAATGCAGTCCAAATCTGTGTGTTGGCTGCCTCGCTGGTCAACACCTTGTCCAAGGACTTCCGGAGCTGTACCATGTATGGAAGGGTCCTTCGTGCTATGGCACAAGTTCTCTTCTGGTTCTGCAATGTCATCTAAAACAAGTCCCCCGAAGGTTAAGCTCAAAAGAACTTAGCAAGTAATCCAAACACAATAAGCATCTTCACATGCACTCACAAACAAACATATATGCAATGATATGAAACAATAAATGCAAATATGCTTCTAACTCTATAGATGTATGCTAGTCTCTATTGGCATACATGCTTTAAGTCATAGCACCATATTTCTTTGGGTAGGTCAAGTCACTCTCCCTCAACCATCTAGGTATCTTGGGATCTACCAGTGGTAGTTGGGTCCTGCATCCCTCGGGACATTCCATGGCTGGGGTTTAGGTCACCGCTGTCTCACATCACCATTGGTCTAAGTATTGGCGCATGTCAAGGTAAAGCCTAGCCAAATGCAAGTCATCTACTTGGATAAATCAACTTAGGACCAGATACGTCCATTCCTCGCCTTGGGCAATCCTTTCTGGTATCCTTCTCACTAGAGTCAGCGTAGTCCCAGACTACGAACTCATTAACCCTATTAGTCATCCACAAATAATAGACGGGAAGCTCTCATGTCTTCCCACGGGCTTTTTGTCACATCCAGCCAGCCGGTACCCTATCAGGAATACCAGGAGGAGTGATCCACAGCCCCGAAGGTCAAGTTTAGGAACTATCATATCCACTTGGCACAATAATATAATCAAAAGCAAGAACTAATCATTGTTTTCAACTAATTTAATAATAAATGTCAAGAAAGGTACACAGAATGATCACAAAAGAACATCAGAGTGCAGAAAATGATACCAATAGAATAAATTGTCAAAATGCGGAATGAGGGAGAAACCCACTCCACAAGAACAACGAAAGGTAGATCGAATAAAAGTAAAGGTTACAACCAATTCTCAAATGAAAGGAAAGAAAAGGGGTAAACAACTAAACTAACGTCTCTTCGGTCTTATAAAGTATATCCACATAAACAAAAACAAAAGAAACAAGACATGGCTGCTTCCGCTCCCGAGTAGGACTAGTCCTGGTACGCAGCATAATCCATCGAGGGATCTTCAGTGTAATCCTCATAACTGCTAGTACCCTAGGAGTAGTATGTCTCATCAACTGGCATCTCGTAATATGGGCCATCATGTTCTTCCATTCCTGTAGAATAATCTAACAAAACATTTGCACAAAAATGAGTGACTTCAAAAAAACCCAGCAAGGCAAGTTATTCCATAATAACATATATAACATGATACAAAACATAGCATGATGCAATATGATATGAAATAGACAATGCATGTATGAATCTAACTCTATGTATGCAAGTCTCTATGGCTAACATGCTTTAAGTCATAGCACCATACTTCTTTGGGAAAAGTCTCAAATCTCATCATCGGTTGGTAAAGGGGTCCTGCATCCCTCTCAGACAAATCCATGGTTGGGGTTTAGGTCACCGCTCTCTCACATCACTGTTTGGTCTAAGTATTAGCGCATGTCAAGGTAAAGCCTAGCCGCAAGCAAGTCATCTACTTAGTCATATCAACTCAAATCCAAATACGTCCATTCCTCTTCTCTCTAGATCCTTTTTGGTATCCTTCACACTAGAGTCAGCATATCCTATGGCTACAACCAACTCGGACTACGGACTCATCAACCCTATTGGTCATCCACAAATAATAGACGGGAAGCACACATGTCCTCTCACGGATATAAATCACTGGTCTTGAGCACCCACGAGCCCAAGTCTACTATTTGCAACCCTACCAATAAATGGCCTCTCACGAGTATCCACAATGTGATCTATGACCTCTCACGGATATAACACATCAATCTCAAGTGCCCACAAATCCACATTGCTACCACGGGTCATTCGGTCTCAATACCCTTCCGAATTGGGTCTGATACAACAAGGACATCCTAGCCAAACACCGCTAGACAAGCCCTAGGTATGACATCCAATAATCCGGGAAAGTGTCAAAGGGCACCATCGGAAATATCACATACTATTCCCACTGATGTCCAAGGACAGAAATGTCAAAAAGACATTCCCCGATCCCAAATCATACCTAATCAATCACAATCCCAATTCAAACATAGCATACACAATCGATATTTCATCATATAGAAGATACCATTAACATGATCAATCGCATATGTAATGACAAGAATAAATATTCCTAATAACATAGAATACATAAACATGGTACTACTGTACTTGAAGTACTTACAGCAGTAATACAACATTTAGAAATACAATAATGAAAGTGAATCTAAAGAGTTCCCAAAATAGAAACAAGATTCACGCAATCTATGTAATTATGATTGTCACATCCACCCTGCCGGTATCCTATCTGGCATACCCGGGATGTGATCCACAACCCAAAGATCCAAATCTAGCGGCCATGCCTCCCACATACACGATAACATAATCATGAACAATATAATCAATGTTCAAAGTAAGCAATAAACAGATCAAATGAATAAGAAAAGATAATTAATCAGAGTGCGGAATTATCAAGTATCAACTTCACATAATAATGTCCTCAAAGAGAAAGAGTGATCAGGAGTCACTCCTTCAATAATAGCGGAAAAGTGGTTAATCAAACTTAATTACAACCAGTATCCAGAGTAAATCCATCAGAGTTAAAGACAATATATCCAAATATTTAACAGTCATCCAGGGAAATGGGGCACTACACAAAGGTCTCTTCTATCCTAATGATTGTTTCTTCATAAGTATGGATGAAGTGAACCCAACGCGTCCGCTCCCTCACCATGGTGGGGCTAACCCTGGTACTAACCATAATCCTTCTCGGCACAATAATCCTGACTCTCATCGTAGCCATCACCTGAAAGGTAGTATGCGGGATCATAGCTCAGGTCATAGGGTGTGCCATCAGAATCTTCTACACCTGCAGGATAATCTAACAAATTGGACGAAAGGAATGAGTTCAAAAGAACTCAGCAAGGCAAGTCGTTTCATAATACACAGTTCATTCGATACAAGTCATGATATGATGCAAGATGATATGAGACAATGATGATATATGATTCTAACCCTAAGTATGCTAGTCTCTAAGGTAAACATGCTTTAAGCCATAGCACCATACTTCTTTAGGTTGTCTGTCACTCCCCCTCAATCATACAAGATATCTTGGGTCTGCCGAGGTAATTGGGTAAAATCCTCATCAAACCATGGCTGGGGGTTAAGTCACCACTCTCTCACATCACCATTGGTATAAGTACTGGCGAATGTCACGGCATAGCCTAGCCCAATGCAAGTCATCTACTCAGTCATATCATGTCAGATCCAGATACTTTCCCTATGGCACCGACCAACTCGGTTCCGTATCCTTCACACTAGAGTCAGCTATCCTATGGCACCGACCAACTCGGACTACAGACTCATCAACCCTATTGGTCATCCACAAATGGTAAATAGGAAGCTCTCACGTCCTCTCACGAGTTGGTTACCGGTCTTGAGCGCCCGTGAGCTAAGGTCTATCCATTTGCAACCCTACCAATAAATGGCCCCTTTCGGGTATCCATAGTATGGTTTAAGTCCTCTCACGGAGTGGTTACCGGTCTTGAGCACCCATCAACCATACTCTACCCCGGGTCATTCGTTCTCAATACCCTTCTGATTTGGGTCTGATACGACAAGGAAAATCCTAACCATACACCTAGACCATCCTATGTATGTCATCCAATAACCCGGGAAAGTGTAGATGGACACCTTCGGAGAATATCCCATACTATTCCCTCCGATGTCTAAGGATAGAAGTGTCGGAAGGACATTTCCCAATCCCAAGTCATACGTAATCAATCACAAGCTCAATCTCATCATATCATACATAATTAATGATTCATCATATAAACAAAGGCATATCATAACATGATTGATCATATACAAAATCATCAAGTATAATTAAACATGATATTCCAAATGATATGTAACATACTACTACTGATAAAATGCATATAATAGTCATGTATAGTAAAGGAGTACACATAGAAATCTAACCACTGGGTTCTCAAAGTATAAGCATGTTTACTTAATTAATGTACTTGAGTTAACGACCGTCCTTACCTTAATCAAGTCGTAAATAAAATCAATGATCACCAAGAATAGTCCCAAAAATCAGTGTTGGTACCCTAAACAACATACAAGTTACATCAAAGAAGAAAACAATCGAATCAGAGGTCAAACGAAGCAATTCGGCCAAGTACAGGGATGTTACCATCTCTTGGTTGACTGGCTTGGTCGACTGACAGTCGACCAAGACTTGTTAACCATGGGCAGAAATGAAGACTTGATCTGAAACTGACATTCCTGTGCTCCGATCAACACGAAATTTGGAGGGCATGATTATAACAATATGACGATACTACACAATAAATTTCATGACGATCCAAAGGTCCAAATAAAAATACCCAATTCGAAGCTTTATGTTCTATATGATAACTATCAAGAATCGAATTGGAATTGATTGGAATTGTAAAGAATGATGGGAATCAATTAAGTGAATGGTAAGAATAAGGTTAGAATCATGAATTCTTAATAATTTAGCTTAAACATGCATCTACATATCAGTTTTGAATCAAGACAAGGTTGAAATGGGAGGAATCAAAGTAATTAAATGTAAGCAATCCTAATTGAATCATAACATAGCAAGAATGGGGTGATGATCATGGAATTGAATGGAGAAAACTCATGGTTAAGTGTTTGCAAGGTTGCAGCACTTCAACCATGGTCTTAACATCATAATTTGGTAGAAAATGAATAAATTAGAAGAAGAATAGAAGGAATCATACCTTGAGTTGATGATTGATGTGTAATACTAATGATTGGAGTCCAAGATCTTCATAAACACCAAGAAAAGCCCAAGAGAGTGTCCAACTTCGTGCTCTGGAGTGCAAATGATTAGTTTAGTTCCTCATTCATGAGTTCCAAAAAGGTAGGGGCAAAATGGGAAGTGATTTTGTAACTTTTCGGATTTCATTACTGTTGGTCGACTGGCTAGTCGACTGTCGGTCGACCAAGCAGTCAACCAAGGCATGACAGCAACTTAGAACAGGGAATTGGAAGGCCAGGCAAATCCGAATTGAGTTGGGTTTTCTCCTACAAGTCAATCAACAAGTCTAGTTTCAAGAAATACCTTCAGATTGAGTACGGGGGGTCCAATAAGTGCTTCAACTAAATCAATCTTTATCGATGCGCAGATTTTCACTCAACACTGACAATGTGCTCAAGTAAGGGGCATCATTGTCAATGTCCATAGGCTCTGGATCAAGCATCGAATCTTCAATTAAGAGGGCCCACAAGTCTCTTCTACCTCCACTTCGGGTCTTCGGACCTGCAACAGTATAAAATCCGGGCTAGGTCAGGGTTAGGATAAGGCCGGATTTTACAATGGTAACAACCGTCCTTACCTTAATTCGAATCGAAGATAGTACGGAGATCAAATAGAAAGGTCCCAAAGTTAGTACTTGAACCCTAGACAATCATAGATGCAATATCAGAAGAAAAATCAAGAAAATCGGAGGTCAAACGGATCGAATCGGACGAAAACACCATTGCTATATTCAACTGGCTGACTGGCGTGGTTGACTGACCTAGTCGACCAGGTCAGTCGACCAGATGAACAGTAACGGGGCTGAAATTGAGAAATTGATCCGAAACCTAGCTTTTGGGACTCGGATCACTCCAAAATTTGAAAAGGAATGTTAGGAACTGTAGACTAAGACTATCTAATGAATATTTATCACTAAACAAATATTAAATCAAGACTTCCCAATTTGAAACCCTAACTTTCTAATTGCTAAAAATCAAGCTCTTCAATGAAATCAACTATAAATGCAAAGAGAAATCAGAGATTCAATCAATAGGATGATGAGCAATAGATTACATGTAATTACTAACATATAATCAGACCTAGTATGCTAGAGAAATCAGATTAGGAAAGAAATCATGTTGTCATGAAACAAAATCATAAGACTACAAGGTTAAGAATCAAATATGAGATGCATAGCATTGATAGAATAGAAGGTGGTTTATACAAATGCAAAGAGGCAATATAAGAGGTGGTTGCAAGGTTACAGCACCTACCTCATAGTCTCAGTATCAAGAATAAGATTAGACAAGAGTAGATTAGAGAGAAAATAGGAGATTACATACCTTGAAGATGAACTTAGAGAAGAGAAACTAAGAATCTTGCAAGGGCACTTCACCAATACCAGGGAGAGGCCTAAGAGGAGTCTTCCCACGTTCTCAGAGAGTTCTAGCAATAGAATAGGGTTATAACTACGAAGTCCACTTAAGTAGAGCCTAAAATGACCTAAAAACCAAAGATTCTCGGATTTAATATGCAGCTGCCTGACTGACCCAACCAACTAGCATAGGATGGCAACTCAAAACAGGGAATTTGAGGTCAAGGTCAACTCAAATTCAAGTGGGCTTCTTCCTACATCTCAAATGACTAGTCTAGGTCAGAGAATTACCTTCAAATCATGCCCGGGAGTGCATTAGGTCCATCAACTAATCTCCCCTTCTTCAAAGTGCAGTTTCTTATCAAACACTAACAAAGCTTCCAAGTATGGAGCACCATCATCAATCTCCATGGGTTCGAGGTCAAACATCACATCTTCAACTAATAAGATGGCACACCAAGTCTTTTTCCTTCACTTCGAGTCTTCAGATCAACACTATGGGAAAGGTTTTGCTTGACTTCCTAGGGTCTTCTAAACATATCCAAACTGAACTTTGGGTCCCACTTCAAGGTCAAACACCCATAAGTCTCATCTTCACCCAAAATAGAGAGGGTACCTAGGTTAGGTTTGGGGTACATTTCACATTGGCTACTGATCTTTAGTGCCCATGAGCCCAAGTCTACTATTTGCAACCCTACCAATAAATGGCCCCCACAATGTGATTCATGTCCTTTCACGGGTTGGTTACTGGTCTTGAACGCCCACAAATCCCCATTGCTGCCATGAGTCGTTCAGTCTCAATACCCTTCTTAATCGGGTCTGATACAACAAGGGATTCCTATCAAACACTGCTAGACCACTCCTAGGTATGTCAACTAGTAGTTAGGGAAAGAGTCAAGGGGCACTATAGGAGAGTGTCCCATACCACCTCAACTGGTGTCCAAAGACAGAAAAGTCAATAGGGCATTCCCCATTACACAACCACAACCTAGGCAATCACATCACATCATGATTTCATACAAATCACATTCACATTCATATTCACATCATAGTCCAAATCACATTCACAATACTATATCATCAATTCCAATATGTAAATAACAATATGAATATGCTAATGTAGTTGCACAAGTATCATGATGTAAATAAAATAAAACATCAGTAGCTAGGTCATGCATTAATGTCATAATACAATAAGACATGTAAATAGGCATATTGTGAGTTGGAATACCCATCTTGAAATCCGAACTTATAGTCTTCAAATAAGAGATCAAAGAACAGATCCAAAATCACCTAAACAAGCTTGACAAAACATGTATAGGTCATAAGAAACAATTCCCAAAAGATTGGAGTCGAAACGGAGCAAAAATGAGAAATTCTGCTGTTGACAACATACTTGGTTGATGGGATCGACCAAGCAGATTTAGTATGGGCAGATTACATTGTTTTGGTCATAACTTCTCTGTTTGAAGTCCAATTGATCCAAAATTCGAAAGGGAACCTCACATAAACATACTAAGACTATCTAGCATAAATTGGACATCATTTATGGTCAAAAATCATAACTTTCTAATTTAGAAACATGACTTTCTAAATTGGAAGCAACATGGTTTTCATAGCAAACACGCCATGGATTCAAGGAAGGAATTCGAGAGAACAAGGCTTCACTCTAATGGAATATTAGTAATAAATCAGAGATAAGAAGTATCATAAGAATGGAACAAACCTTGCTAGAGAAATAAGATCAAACATGCATTTATGAAGATATCCATGGTCTCTTTTAGAAAATCAAATAGGGGGATCATAGCATCATTAGAATGAATGGATTCACAACCTTGAAGATCGTAGAAGAGGTGTTTGCAAGGTTGCAATACCAACTTTCTAATCACAGCAAGAGTAAATCAAATAACAACTAAGAGATTACTAACCTTGAATGAGAGGAATCAAAAATGGAAACTTGCTAGAATGCTTAAATCAATGATCAACATAGAAAGCTAGAATGGCTAGAATGAATGGAGATTCATTCAAAGAGGTGAAATACATTAGATCAGCAGTAGAAACTAAGAATATATATGTCAAACATTGATTAGAAATGAAAACTATAATAGGATGATCTTGCTGTCCAAAACTCAATCAAAACATGTAGGATTGCCATATGGCTTCAAGGAATGCATAGAGTGATTGGGGGTTCACTCTAAGACACAAGGAGATCAGAGAATAGGTAGTTACAGTAGTGTAATACCTTCTCCACAATCAAAACATTAAGTTAGAATAGTAAGAAGAAGAAATCAGAGAAGAAGGAGGTAGAACACTAACCTTGATGAAGATGAATCAATTTAGAACGAGGAATGGTTGGGAATATTCCTTGGCTTGAGGAGGAGGCTCTAGGGTTCTTCCCACATTCACTAGCAATTGAGAGGCCAACAATAGGGTTTAACACGATGTTGCATTATATAGAGGATCCCAAAATCAAAACTTCCAAAAATTAGATATTCTGTCCTTGCAGCTTCTTTGGTCGATGCCTTGGTCGATCCCCATCGACCAAAGGGTCTTCCTTCGTCAAAATGCTGATTTTGGATCTCCAGAGTTAAATCCAATCACTTGGGCCTATAATCAACTTAGGGAAAGGTCTGAACTGACCTCTTAGGGTCTTCTAAACCTATCCACACTAAACTCTGGGTCCCACTTATAGGTCTATTATCCACAAGTCACTTCTCTATCCCAAAATAGATAGGGTGCCCAAGCTAGGTTTAGGGCTAGATTTCACAGTCCCAATCATCATGAACCTCAATCGGTGAAGTCATAGCCTTTCTCGGCCCAGTCTTATCTTTCAAATAAGAAACATAGCATTGTCTAGAGGTTTTCTAATACAAGTTACCTCTCCTATTCCCTTGCTGGTCGGGAATTTGATCTTCATGTGCTTGTTTGATACAACTGCTCTCAACTTAGTGAGGGATGGCCTCCCGAGTATGACGTTATATGCAAGGAGTTCCTAAACAACCAGAAAGTTTACTGAAATGGTGGTCTACTTTGGAAAAGTTCCAATCGTCAAGTCCAATTGTACTTATCCTTCTATCACCTTCGAGGATCCAACAATGCCATTTAGGTGAGTCGAGGTTGGCTTTAGCAAATCTTCCTCCATCTTCAACTTTTGATATGCCTCATCAAAAAAAAGGTTTATTGATGATCCCATAAGCACTCGATGTACGTCCTGACGGCCAATCTCTATTTTTATCACGACTGCATCATTGTGTGGAGCACATGCACCTTTTTCATCTTCATTGTTGAACACGAGGCTCTCCTCAACATTTGGTCTTTTTCTTTTGACCGCTTCCCCCGATCCCCCAAACTTTGATTTTGCTTTCAGTTTTTTAAGGGATTCGGGTTCTAGACCCCCGAATATTGTGAGGATCGAGGACCGAATAGTTCCTGCTATCTCCTTCCCTTTCTAGGAGTGGGAAGTTTTAGGCCAACGATCTCTGCTTCTCGATTGCTCTCTTCTCTTTTCTCCACTAGTTTTTGTCACATCCCCCTAGCCGGTACCTATCTGGCATACCCGGAGGTGTGATCCACAGCCCCGAAGATCAAGTGTTGAGCGATCATATACCCACATAGCACAATAATATAATCAAGAGCAAGAATCATTGTATTAAAGTAATTTAAGAAACAATCAAGGACTGGATCTCAAAAGGATCACAAAAGAATATCAAAGTGCGGAATAAAACAAAATCAGAGTATAGAGTATAGCGGAAATAAACTCTAAAATTAATGCGGAAGGTAGATCAAATCTTTAATTTATTACAACCGAATTAAATAAAGGAAACTAAGAATCATTCTAAAACTAAACATAATGAGTACCTATGAGCGTCAAACAGTGTCTAGACTCAAATGTCCTTGTCTCCAACACGTGACACTCTAGCTCTAAGATTCGGCTAATCCTAGTACACTACGTCATCACACGGGTATACTTCACTGTGATGTTCGTAATCGCCAGTATCTTGAAAACCATAAGAGTCACATGTCTGGCCTCCTAGTTCGGGATCTCACAGTCATCTATTCCTATAACACAATCTAAAGAAAACATGTTCCCCGAAGCGTGAGCTCAAAAGAACTCAACAAGCAGTTCAATCAAAATTAACCAATACAAACAATTCAAAACAAGCATAATGCAAATGATATGAGACAATAATGCAAGTATGCTTCGAACTCTATACATGCTGGTCTCTAGTGGCAGACACCCATTAACATATAACACCATACTCCTCTGGGCAGTTTTAGTCACTCTCCCTCAACAATCTCTGTCTCTTGGGTTCTCTGTGGTAGTTGGGTCAGGGCATCCTTTGTGAAACTTGGCCCTAACCTTAACCCGGAAACTCTATTGTTTGTAGGTCCGAAGACCCGAAGTAAAAGTGAAAGCCAACTATGGGCCATATCAATGGAAGACATGGTGTTTGACTCCGAACCTATGGAGATTGACGATGATGCCCCATACTTGAAGACTTTGATGGAATTAGAAAAGAGACTACACCTTGATGAAGAGAAGTTTGGTTGATGACCTTAGAGTTTGGTTAGACATGATTTGAAAGCATTCCCCATGCTAGGTGAGTTATGATTTATGTTGTGAGAAGCCCATTTGATTTCGATAGGAGTTAGACCCTCAATTCCCTATTTCAGGCTTTGCTAACAGCTTAGGTCGACTGCCTAGGTCGACTGGGCCAATCAACCCAGCCAATCGACCCACAAAGACAGAATCTGTGCAAGATCCTCTGTTTAGGTTTATGATGCTCTATATAATAGAACTTCGTGTTTCTTAGCCTCCTTTGTTTCTAAAACCCCTAGAGAACATGGAGAACTCCTCGCAAAGCCTCTCCTTGGTGTTGGTGAAGAACTCTTGCAAACTCACAAGTTTCCTCTCTTGTTCTTCAATCAAAGGTTAGTAATCACTCTTGTATGGTATTGATCTACTCTTACTATGATCTATTCTCTGTACTGAGATTATGAAAAAGTGTTGCATCCATGCAATCATCTCTTCTACAATCTCCATCCATTCTTTCATGCTATGATCTTCATATTCAATCTTAACCATGATTCTTATGATTTCTTCATGAAACTATGATCATTCTCTTTATTTGATTTCTCTAGCATATATAGATGCATCTTCATGATTATTTATATCCATGATTTACTATGTTAATCTACTAGAATGAGATCTCATCATCTCTAGTTCTTCTCTTGAATTCATAGCTTGCTTTCATTGAAAACTATGATTTTATCAAATTAGAAAGTAAGATTCTAAATTAGTAAGTATTGTTTTTAATCGTCATTTGATGTCTAATCTATGCTAGTTAGTCTTAGATTACTACTTTAGAGATCCCCTCCAAGTTTCGTAGCGTTCCGAATCTTGTAGAATAGGTTTCGGATCAAAAATCAGTTTTTGGATGCATATTGCTCATTGGGTCGACTGCTTCGGTCGACTGGACCAATCGACCCAGCTAGTCTTCCCAACATGACAGCAAGGGATTTCTCCGTCCATCTTGATTCGTTTAATGTCTATTCTTTTAGGATTGCTTCCTAATGATTCTTTAATGCTTTTTTAGGGTTTGTTTGATAACTTTGGATCCATTCTCTTGTTTGTTCAGAATATTCTCGAATCTATTTAAGGTAAGAACAGTTGTTTCCATATTAAAATAGATTGCGTGAATCTTGGTTTTAAATTGGGAAACACCTAGATTTACTACTGATATTGTAGTTTCTAATTATGATATGATTGTTGTAAGTATAGTAGGGTCTTACTTTTACATTTTCTTTATGTACTTGATAATATATGGACTCTTACTCATATACGTTTTATATTCAATTGATCTTGTCTTCATGTATTCTTTCATATGATGAGATATCAGTTGTGTATGTTATGACTGAATTGGGAATGTGATTAATTAGGTATGATTTGGGATTGGAGAATGTCCTTTTGACATTTCTGTCCTTGGACATCAGTGGGAATAGTATGGGATTTTTCTGATGGTGTCCTTTGACGCTTTTTTGGATTATTGGTTGTCATATCTTGGACTTGTCTAGCAGTGTTTGGCTAGGATTCCCTGTTATATCAGACCCGATTCGGAAGGGTATTGAGACCAAGTAACCAGTGGTAGCAATGGAGATTTTATGGGCGCTCAAGACCAGTGAGTTATTTCTGTGAGAGGACATAAATCACATTGTGGATACATGTGAGAGGCCATTCATTGGTAGGGTCACATTTAGTAGACTTGGGCTCATGGGCACTCAAGACTGATAACCAACCCGTAAGAGGACATAAGAGCTTCCCGTCTATTATTTGTGGATGACCAATAGGGTTAATGAGTCCGTAGTCCGAGTTGGTTGTAGCCATAGGATACGTTGACTCTAGTGCGAGGGATACCGGAAAGGATCTCCCAGGGCGAGGAATGGAAGTATCTGGATCTAAGTTGATATAACCAAATAGATGACTTGCATTTGGCTAGGCTCTACCTTGACATGCGCCAATACTTAGACCAATGGTGATGTGAGAGAGCGGTGACCTAAACCCCAGCCATGGAATGTCCGAGAAGGATGCAGGACCCAATTACCACCGGAGAACCCAAGATACTGAGATGGTTGAGGGAGAGCGATTTGAGACCTACCCAAAGAAGTATGGTGCTATGACTTAAAGCATGTCTGCCTATAGAGACCAGCATACATAGAGTTAGACTCATATATGTATTGTCTGTCTCATATCATTTTGCATCATGCTATGTTTCTGCTATCATGTTATTTATGTTGTTATAAGATAACTTGCCTAGTTGAATTCTCTTTAACTCACTCCTTTTGTGGAAATATCTTTTGTTAGATTATTTACAGGTGTTGATGAATATCACGGCCAGTACGAGGAAGCGCAAGTTGATGAAGCATACTTCACTCAAGGTGTTGGCAGTTACGAAGATTTCGGTGATGATCCCTTGTGTGATCATGCTACGTACCAGGATTAGCCCTACCTTGGAGTGGAAGCGGCCATGCTTAATTTCTAAAGTTTATATTTATGAAGATGTTCTTTATAAAGTAGAAGAAACTCTAGTTTAGTTTGATTACTTCTTCCTTTCCTTTCTTTTGGAATCGGTTGTAATCTTCTTTTTGACTTTCAAGCTACATTTGCGCTATAACTGTGGAGTGATATTCCGCCTCACTTTACCTTTTGATTATATATATATATATATATATATATATATTATTGGTATCATTTTCCGCACTCTGATGTTATTTCATTATATTGCTTGATCTTCTAAATAATATTGATAACCTTGATTTAGTTTTGTTCTTGATTATATTATTGTGAATGTGGGAAGTTGATTTCCTCGATACTGATCTTTGGAGTTGTGGATCACACACTTGGGTATGCCAAATAAGGTACCGGCTGGGTGGATGTGACAGAGTGGTATTAGAGCCCACATTTCAAGGAAAATCCTAACCACAAAAACAATGATGGAACATTCCTGAGTCATGAATCCAAATCTAATAAGTGACGCATAATGTATTTTGAATAATACACAATAAGTATGATCAAACAAACATCACATAATGTAACAAAGAAAATGCATAATACACAATAAGACAATGAAACAAAAGTGAACTTCATTAATTCTAGGAAAGTTCTACAATGAGTTACAACTGATAAACACAAAAGAAAATCCTAGTACAATCTATCTAGACTACTGTCTCTGCTCTCTCAATGCTCTAACATCCTCTACAACCTGAGTCAACTGTGACTCCATCCTCTCCTGCCTTGACTCTTTCCTCTCTAGGATGGAAGCCATAGAGCACATCTGTGCACACAACTCCGGAGTCTCTGGAACTGTGAGTGATGGACCTCCGATCTCAAAATGTGAGGATGTGGGGATCTCATGATGGCCTGGATATACTGCATCTCGGTGTCATCTCTTGTTTGGTCATCTGTATCCTGACCAGACCCTCATCACCCTCATCTGACTCATCATCCTCCTCATTTGAGTCGTCATCATCCTCACCCTCCGACCTCTCAGCCTGGCTAAGTTGCATCTGATGGACAGTCCTCGTCCAGATGTCATAGCCCAGATCTCGTGTCTGCATCTCAGTATCCTCCAGTCTCACCCCAAAAATGCAGGAAAATGAGTGTAAGTAGACGTCTGAAGCAAAGGTTTCGTACGCCCAGATGCTCCACAACCTCTAGCATGATGTTCCGAATGATGAAGGATAGATCAATCTCAAATCCCAAGTAGATGCTGTCACAGACACCTCTTTGGTCGCCCAAAGGCAGGCAACCAAGCCTACTATGTACGGACAAAAAACCTAAGGTTTGATTGAAAACTCCTCTATTGAGTTCCAATCACTCCGAAATTAATAGGAAAATTCTAAAATTTTATATGAAGACTATTAAGCATGATATAAGCATCTAACATGGTCATTGGAATAGAAATCTATCGGATCACATAATAGGCTTAATCTGAAGTCGATTCGTAGATTTCACGGATAGACTATATTGAATGGGGATCCATTCAAAAGGTAAGAAAACAATAGATCATGGTTAAAAAACAACCTAGGAATTGATCTATCATAGATTAGAGGTCAAACAACACAAATAGAATTAAGATCATGAAGATCATACAAGGCTTTTACCTAAATCACACCGTGTTGTCAATGGGAAGAGTAGAGTGAATTATGAGGATCAAAGATTAGGTATTACAGTAGTATAAGACCTTCCGCACAATCACAACAATGGGTTGAAATAGAAGAGAGAATAGATCGAGAGAGAATAGAAGCGAATACTAACCTTATAGAAGAAGATTCGATGGAGAAACTCCTATAGATGCTTGGGGATCTTCCTTGGCTTTGAGAGAGAGCTCTAGGGTTCTTCTCACATTCTCCAATAGTTTAGAGGTGAAGTGGTACGAATTAGATCGAATTTTGTATATATAAGGTTCCGAAAACCTAATTTTTCCAAAAGTGACAAATCTACCCTGGAGGAAGCCTCGGTCGCTTCTTGGTCAATCGACCAAGCAATGCCAAAAGGTAAAAATCAGATTTTTGGTATCCAAAAGCCTCAAGCTTCACTTGGGTCCTTCACCAACTTAAGAAAGGGGTCTTACCTGGTTCTATAGGACCTTCCAAGGGTGTCATCAATATATTCATGGTCCACCTTCTGTGGAGTCCAGCCCAAACCTAACCTAGACACCCTATATGTTTTGGGTGATGAAGGGTTTGTTTGATGTTTGACCATGAAGTTGGACCTCAAGTATAGTGTTGTTATCCTTGGAAAGTCCTAGGAAGTCAAGCCAAACCTCTCCCTTAGTGTAAATCCGAAGACCAGAAGTGAAGGAAGAAGACTTTGTGGGCCATCTCAGTAGAAGACATGGTGTTTGACCCGAAATGCATGGATATTGATGATGGTGTTCCCTTATGAAAACCTTACTTGATTTGGAGTTGAACAACAAATTGATGAAGAAGAACTTGGTTGATGGGCCTAAAGCCTAGTTGGACTTGGTTTGAAGACATCCCTCCATGCTAGGTAAGTGAATAGATGTGTTGAAAGAAGCACATTCAAAGTTATTGAGATTTGGACCATTAATTTCCTAAATTAGAGTTGCTGTCATGGTTGGTCAACTGGCCAGTCGACCAATAGGGTTATCATGGTCAATTTTGCAGATCCTTGTATTTTGGGACTTTTATGCTATTTAAAGGGGGGGGGAACTCCATGTTTTTCACTCAAAATAAGTTCTAAGCCTCTGGAGAACGTGGGAAGAACCCTAGAACCTCTCCTCCAAAGCCAAGGAAGATCCTCAAACATCCGTCCGAGTTTCTTCATCGGTTCTTCTTCTAAAAGGTTAGTAATCGATTTGTGATTTATTCTTTCTTCTATACTTCTGATCTTCTGATTATGAGGAAGGTATTACACTACTGTAATGACCTCTTCTCTAAATTCTATTAGCCCTAGATTCATGGGGAATTCACTCTAGGTTCTTGAAGCCATTTGGCGATGATTCTTGAACTTGACTTTACCTAAGATCTTGATCACTCCCTCATTATTTTTCAAATGATCTTGGTGATTATGGGAAAGGTCTCACACCAGTGTTACTGACACATCCACTCAGCTGGTACCCTACCTAGCATACCAAGGTGTGTGATCCAAAGCCTCGAGGATCAAGTATCGAGAAAACCAACCTCCCACATATACAATAACATAATCATGAACAGATGTAATCAATGTAATATCATATAATAATGAGATCAAGAAAAGAAGAAGAGAGACAATATAATCGAGTGCCAGATAAATGATACCAATATATGGAAAATCACAAGTAGAGAGTATGTGGAGAATTCACTCCCCAAATCGCAGTGGAAAAGTAGTTCGAATACAATTAAGGTTGCAATCAAGTTCTCAAAAGAAGGAAAGAAAGGGATAAACACCTAAACTAATGTCTCTTCGGTCTTATACAGTATATCCTCATAAACATAAATAAAAAAACAAGACATGGCCGCCTCTGCTCCAAGGTGGGACTAATCCTGGTATGCAGCATAATCCATCGAGGGATCTTCAATGTAATTTTCGTGATTGCAAGCAACTTGATGGTAGTATGCCTCATCAATGGGCATCTCGTAGTATGGGCCATCATGTTCTTCCATTCCTACAGGATAATCTAACAAAGATATTCAAAAAGGAGTGAGTTCAAAAGAACTCAGCAAGGCAAGTTATTCCACAATAACATAAATAACATGATACAAAGCATAGCATGATGCAATATGATATGAAACAGACAATGCATGTAGGAATCTAACTCTATGTATGCTAGTCTCTATGGCAGACATGCTTTAAGTCATAGAACCATACTTCTTTTGGAAAAGTCTCAAATCACTCCTCACCGGTTGGTAATGAGTCCTGCATCTCTCTCGGACAATCCATGGCTAGGGTTTTGGTCACCACTCTCTCACATCACCATTTGGTCAAAGTATTGGCACATGTCAAGGTAAAGCCTAGCCCAATGCAAGTCATGTACTTTGTCATATCAACTCAGATCCAGATACTTCCATTCCTCCCCTCTCAGAATCCTTTCCGATATTCTTCACACTAGAGTCAGCATATCCTATGGCTACAACCAACTAGGAATACGGACTCATCAACCCTATTGGTCATCCACAATAATAGATGGGAAGCTCTCACGTCCTCTCACGGATATAACTCACCGGTCTCGAGCGCCCGTGAGCCCAAGTCTACTAGTTGTAACTCTACCAATAAATGGCCTCTCATGAGTAACCACAATGTGATCTATGACCTCTCAAGGATATAACACACCGGTTTCAAGTGCCCACAAATCAACATTGCTACCACGGGTCGTTCGATCTCAATACCCTTCCGAATCGAGTCTGATACGATATGGATATCCTAGCCAAACACCACTAGACAAGCCCTATGTATGACATCCAATAATCCGGGAAAGCGTCTCAGGGCACCATCGGAAATATCCCATTCTATTCCCACTGATGTCCAAGGACAAAAATGTCAAAAGGACATTCCCCAATCCCAAATCATACTTAATCGATCACATTCCCAATTCAATCATATCATACACAACCGATATTTCATCATATAGAAAAATACAAATAACATGATCAATCGCATATGTGATAACAATAATAAATATTCATGATAACAAAGAATACATAAACATGGTACTACTGTACTTGAAGTACTTACAGCAGTAATACAACATTAAGAAATACAATAATGAAAGTGAATCTAAAGAGTTCAAAAATAGATACAAGATTCACACAATTTATGTACTTATAGTAACAACCGTCCTTACCTTAATTCGAATTGAAGATAGTCTAGAGATCAAATAAAATGGTCCCAAAGTTAGTACTTATACCCTAGACAACTATAGATACAATTTTAGAAGAAAAATTCAGAAGATCGGAGATCAAAGGATCGAATCGGACAAAGACACAGTTGCTGTATTAGGTGGCTGACTGGCTTGGTCGACTGACTCAAATTCAAATGGGCTTCTTCTTGCATCTCAATTGACTAGTCTAGGTCAGAGAATTACCTTCAAATCATGTTCAGGAGTGCATTAGGTCCATCAACTAAACTCCCCTTCTTCAACGTGCAATTACTTATCAAACACTAACAATGCTTCCAAGTATGGAGCACCATCATCAATGTCCATGGGTTCGGGGTCAAACACTATGTCTTCTACCGAGAAGCCCCGCAGATCTCTTCTTCCTCCACTTTGGGTCTTCGGACCTACAATCAAACAAGGTTTCTGGGTCAAGGTTAGGGTTAGGCTAGGGCAGGATTTCACATTCTCCCCCCCCCCCACAAGAAATTTTGTCCTCAAAATTGAAAGCGAACCTGGGCTTCCAAAAAGATGAGGAAAATTCTCCTTCATGTCTTCTTCCTTCTCCCATGAAGCTTCTTCAGGGGTGTGATTCTTCCACCGACTCTTTACCAAAGGAATGGTACGATTCCGCAACTGTTTGTCCTTTTTGTCTAGGATTTTGTCTGGCTTTTCATCATTGGAAAGATCAGCACTAAGTCCTTCAAGTGCTTGATATAGTATGTGTTCTGGATTCTCTATGTACTTCCGAAGCATTGACACATGAAACACATTATGAACTCCAGCAAGAGATGGGGGTAAGGCCAAACAATATGCGACGGGTCCAACCTTTTCTAAAATCTCAAAACATCCGATAAACCGAGGGCTAAACTTTCCTTTCACGTTGAATCTCATCACACCCTTCATCAGTGATACCTTCAGGAAAACTTTCTCCCCAATCTGAAATTCCAAATCGGTCCTTCTCTTATCTGCATAGGATTTCTGTCTTGATTGAACAAACTTAATCCTTTCTCTTATCATATCAACCATCGCACTTGAAGCTTCAATCATTTTCGGACCCAAGACTTTTCTTTCACCGGTCTCAGTCCAATACAAGGGTGTTCTACAAGTGTTACCATACAAAGCCTTGAATGGAGCCATGCCTATTGTTGCTTGATAACTATTGTTATAGGCAAACTCAACCAAAGCTAAGTATTCATCCCAATTGCCACCCATATCCACAACACAAGATCTAAGTATGTCTTCCAAAATCTAGATTGTCCCCTCAGATTGTCCATCAGACTATGGATGATGAACCATACTCAAATTCAATTGTGTTCCCAAGGCTTTTTGCAAACTATTCCAAAACCTTGAGGTGAACCTAGGATCACGATCAGAAACAATACTTACTGGCACTCCGTGCAGACGCACCATATTGTCCACATAAAGCCTATCTAGCTTATCAAAGGTATGAGTGATCTTCATAGGAATGAAATGGGCTGATTTGGTCAACCTATCAATGATTATCCATACCATATCATTGCCTTTACTTGTCTGGGGCAAGCTAGTCACGAAGTCCATAGAAATGTCTTCCCACTTCCAACTAGGAACAGGAAGGGGCTAAAGTAATCCAGATGGAGATTGACGAACGGCCTTCATAGGCTGACAAGTCTCACACTTGGCCACAAAATCTTCCACATCGGTCTTCAAACCAATCCACAAAAAATGTTCCCTTAAATCCTTGTACATCTTGGTACTTCCTAGGTGTATTGTGAAAATAGACTGGTGTGCTTCCTTCAATATTTCCTTCTTAATTTCTTGAACAGCCGGCACACAAAGTTTTCCTCTAGACAATAAAGCACCATCATAGACATACCAAAATAAGGGTCCAACTCAGGATTCGAAGAAAATCTTCTCAATCTTCTCCTTCAATTCCTGATCAGAACTTTGCAAAGCAACAATTCTATCTTTAAGGGTGGATCTTGCCAACATGGTAGAAGAACAAAATCTAAACCTTCATGAACAATTTCCAAACCAAGTTTCGAAATAAAAAACAACAATGGTTGACTCAAAGCATTCAAGTCCAACTCTTTTTTCTTACTTATCCTACTAAGAGCATCGACAACCACATTCGCCTTACTAGGGTGATACTAAATGTCACAGTCATAATCAGAGACCAATTCTAACCATCTTCTTTGTCTTATATTCAACTCCTTTTGGGTAAAGAAGTATTTTAAACTTTTATGATCTGTGAAAATAGAGATTTTCTCATCGTACAGGTAATGTCTCCAAATCTTCAAAGCAAAGACAACAGCGGCAAGTTCTAATCATGAGTGGGGCAGTTCTGCTCATAATCCTTCAATTGCTGAGAAGCATAGGCCACCACCTTGCCATGCTGCATAAAAACACGAGCCAAACCAATCTTTAAAGCATTAGTGTAGACTGTCAAACCACCGGAACTATCAGGTATAGTCAAAACCGGGGCACTTGTCAATCTAACTTTCAACTCTTAGAAATTCTTCTCACATGTGTCGATCCACACAAATTTCTCTTCTTTTCTAGTTAGCTTAGTCATAAAGGCAGCCAACCTAGAAAAATTCTCAATAAATCTTCTATAGTTTCCCGCCAATCCTAGGAAACTTCTTATTTCCGTCACGGTCTTCGGTGTTTCCCAATCGGCAACTACTTGTACCTTCTCAGGATCAACATGAATACCCTCGGCTGAAACCACATGGCTGAGAAATACTACCCTTGAGAGCCAAAAGTCACACTTACTAAACTTAGCATAAAGCTTCTTTTCTCTCAACCTTTGCAAAGTGAAATTTAGATGTCTCACATGCTCTTCTTCACTCTTCAAGTAGATCAAGATGTGATCAATGTAGATGATCACAAACTTGTCAAGCACACCATGACATACTCGGTTCATGAGATCCATGAACACAGCAAGAGCATTAGTCAAACCGAAAGGCATAACTCTAAACTCGAAATTACCATATCTTGTTCTAAAAGCTGTTTTGAAAATATCACTTGACTTCACTTTCAACTGATGATATCCAAACCTTAAATCAATCTTCGAGAACACGGCTGCACCTTTCAACTAATCGAAGAAATCATCAATCCTAGGCAGCAGATATCTATTCTTGATGGTCAACTTGTTCAACTCCCGGTAATCAATGCATAGACACATGCTACCGTCCTTCTTCTTCACAAACAAAACCGGAGCTCCCCAAGGTGATACACTTGGCTGTTCAAAACCTCTAACTAAGAGCTCATTCAACTGTATTTGCAGTTCTTCCAATTCGGTAGGTGCCATTCTATATGGAGCTTTAGATACCAGAGCAGCTCCTGGAATCAAATCAATAGAAAACTCAACATCTCTATCAGGGGGCAGTCCTAACAGATCATCCAGGAAAACATCTACAAAGTCACTAACACCTTTGACTTCTTCAAGCTTCTTCTCTTCCTTGATCTTGCTTCCAGGTGAAGCACCTTCCACCAATGCACAGACTTGCATCAATGCGGTCAAAGTCTTCTTACTAATTCTTCCCTTCTCACCTTGAAATTCAAAAACTGAATTCCCACACATCTGAAATTGAATTCTCTTCAAAGAACACAAAATTACAGCATTATGAACTATCTACCAATCAATTCCCAAAATCACATCAAAGTCCTTCATGTCAAAAAGTACTAAATTCGCCTTCATATTCTTTTCACAAATCAAAACAAGCCAATCTTCTAACACTTTATCTAGTTTCACAACACATCCAACAGGAGTACTAACAACTAGATAGGTTCTTGGGTGTTAGGTCAGTCTTCATACCAAATGCAAATGAAATGAACGAATGAGATGCACCCGTATCAAATAGAACAAATGCAGGTATAGAAGCGACTAACAATGTACCTGTTACAGTTCACATCTTGTTCGGTACCAGACATACTGAACACACTACCAGAAGGAGGGGCAGGAGCACTCTTCACTGCAGGGGCGAATGGCTGAACCGGCTTCTTAGGGAAAGCGCGAGCAAAGTGTCTGGTCTGCTTACAGTAAAAGCAAACAAGGTCCCTTGGTCCAACTGGAGCAACTACAACCGGAGGCTTCTGAACCACGGGTCTAGGATTCACAATCCCAGGCCGAGAATTTCACATCCACCCAGCCGGTACCCTACCTGGCATACCCGAGTGTGTGATCCACATCCCCGAAGATCAAGTATCGAGGTAATCAACCTCTCACATAGACAATAACATAATCATGAACATAAATAATCAATGTACAAAGTATAAACAAAAGATCCAAATAAGGGAAAAATAAATCATATATCATCAGAGTACGAAAGACAATCAAAATGTCTAAATCATAAGTAAAGTGAGGCGGAAATCTCACTCTACTAATCAGCGGAAAAGTAGTTCTAAAAAGAAAAGGAAAGGGATGAAAACTACTAAATAAAAACATCCAACTTGTATGGAAAGAAATGAATAACAACATCCAACTTGTATATAATTGGTAAGTAAATCATACATGAATTAATTAGCATAAACAAGTAATGCTACTGTAATCAAGGTAGTTGCATCAATAGTATATCAATGTAAGAATCTATTTAAGGAAATAAATCAAAGAGATTCAAATATAGAAACTAGATCATGCAATCTATGTAATTAAGGAAATAACCATCCTTACCTTATATAATTCACAAAGGATCTTGGGGATCAAGTAGGATCTTGTCTAAACTTGGAAAGAAAGTCCTAAACAACTATATATAACATATTAGGAAAGATACCTAAAAGGAAAGAGATCAAATCAATCAAAACAGACCAAATATGAGGTTGTTGTCCTCATTGGTCGATTGATTGGTCTCTGCCTCAGTCAACCAAGCAGTCGACCAACTGAGACAGTTGCTTACAAAATCAGAGATTTTTGAATACAAAACCGAATTTGGTGGTTCAAAAGGGTACCAAACAAGAGGGAATATGCAAGGGTAGTGTATTGGTATATAGAGGACTTCAAGACTCCTATAATATCAAGTCTTCAAGTTACAATTTAGGAAACAAAAACTTACCATAATTAGATCAATCATGGTTCTTGAAGAATTCATATCAAAATCATGGACGAGAAACTATAGGATGATGGATCACTAATCCGATAAAGAATTCATGAAAAGCATGCATAGATCTTCTAGAAAAATAGATCTAAGACAGAAAAACATCAATCTAAATAAAGAAAGAGAATAGATACATGTTTTCCTTCAAAAGCGAGTGATGATCTTGATGAAGATCATCCACCAAGCTTTAGATCCTTAGGAAAAGAGAGGGAATGAGTAAAATGATAGTTGCAACAGAGATGCAACATCAACTCTACTATCCTCAAACAGATAAGGAAAGAAAAGTAATGGAGAATCAAAAAGAAACATAGAAGAGGATGGTCACATACCTTTTTGTGTAAATGTAAGAGATTTGACGAAGATCCGTCAAAAAAATCACCAAGGATGCAAAGGAGATGACTTGCAGAGGGCTCTGGTTCGTTCCAAAGAGTTTGGAGGCAGAAAATACGAAGTTGACTCGAGTTTTGACTTAGATAGAGCAAGCAAAGACCTAATCAGCAAATCAGATCTCATTGGTCGATTGATTGGTCGACTGGCCCAGTCAACCAAGCAAGACAGCAAGTCCAAAATAGGGAATTGAAGGCTCAGATCAAATCCAAACATGAAGGGGTTTTGCACACACACCAAGTGACTTACCCAGTAGGTAGAAATGCCTTCGAACCATGGCAGAGAGTACTCCAAGTCCATCAACTAATTCCTTCTTCATCAGGGTGCAGTTTCCATAAATGGAACACTGTCATCAACACTCATGGATTCTAAGCCAAACACCAAGTCTTCCACTGGGATGGCCCATAGTTGACTTCTTGCCTTACTTCGGGTTGTCGAACCTACAAACAATGGGGTTTCTTGGTTAAGGTTAGGGCTGGGTTTCACAGAGAAGATTTCATATTTATTCCAGGTCTAACTCCACCAAACTTACTATACTGACCCGCATGAGCAAGACCAGAACTCTAACCTACACTCCTTGGCTGAAAGGTAGGAGTAGAGTATGGTGCAGGCCTCACAAATCGCCGCTCAAGACAGTCAACAAAACCAGGATTCCTTGGCTGCCAAGGCCTCTGAACACGGGCATTCTCTTTCTCAGTTTCTTCCAGCTTCTTCGAGTTCTGAACAACCTGAGCATAGCTCTCAAGGGGAAACACAATGAGATATGCTTTGATTGCCAGCCACAAACCTTTAAAGAACTTCTTTGCCTTAGCATTATCGGGCTTGATGGAATAAGGGGCAAAGCAAGAGAGTTCTTCAAACTTTTGCTTATAATCCAACACAGACATTGCACCCTGCACAAGAGCAATGAAATCAGCTTCCATGGCATCCTTTACCGATTCGGGGAAATAGTTCTTACAAAAGGCTTCCTTGAACAAATTCCCAAGAGACAACACCGGCATGCAAATCCTCAAGAATAGACCGAGTGGAAGTCCACCATGCATCATCTTTGTGCTAGAGCTTCTGCTCGGCAAACAAAACCTTCTGGGCATCAGAACACTGCAAATTTCGGAAGGCCTTCTCTAATTCCCACAGCCATATATTTGGAAACAGAGTATCCTTCAAGACGCCAATGAAGGTAGGCACTTGCAACTTTAAGAAACTCTCCATCAGTCGAGTATGGGGAGTTCTTGGAGAGTTCCAACAAACCTATCTACATTTGGGACTACGGCATTAGGATTCCCATTCACACCAGTACGAGTCTCATTGTGAAGGGTCATGAAAGCCATCATCATCTGGTTGAACTAGTTAGCCTACTGCTGCATCATATTACTTATGACGCTGGCAATATCTCAGAAACTTCCAATGTTCGGGGCCTCTGGAATGTCATTAGTGGTATGACTATTCTCTTGAGTTTGCTGGTCAAAACCACCAGTGGTTACCTCTTCATTCCCAGTGCTTTCGGAACCAACAAGGCAATTCCTTAAGACAATCATTCTGCAAAACCGAAAGATAACAACACCGAAATTCGAAGATTCGTCAACAACCACTTGACCATATGATTAGAATGCTTAAATCATGCTTAGAATCATCAAAATAGTAAGAAATCAATCATACATTGGTCAAAATCCAAAATTTCCAACAAAAACCAGCATTTAAGCCTTCAGCCTTCAGCTGGTCGACTGGGTGCAGTCAACCAAGCTGATGCTGCACACAAAAATTAGCTTTTATACAACAATTCCAACTTCAAAACTCATTTCAAACTCATTTCCTTTGAGAGAGAACTCTGGAGAACAATCTTGCAAGGGTTTTCAAAGTGATTCCGAGTTGTTTAGAGCTTCAACAACAACAACACAACACACATTGATCAACAACTCAAGGTAAACACTATTCATCTTCTTCTCAAGTTGGGTTCTTCACTTAGATTTCTTGAAAAACTAAGATATATTGTTGTTCTAGTTTAGGAACATGTTTATGCATGCTTGGCAACACATTCCCAGAGTTTTCTTACAATACCAAACCTTAAACTTCAAATACAAACACAAACAAGTTTTTGCTATCGCTAATACAACCAAAAATTCCCAATTTAGTAAAAATTCGATTACTCTCAAACCGCTAGGAATTTTAATACCAAATCAGTTGCTACATCCTAGAAATGATATGCTAGATGTACTCATGCAATTTGTTTCAACCAATTCCAACATTTCCAAAAATCCAATTTTCTCTCTCCTACTTGCTGAATTTTCATCTTGAAAATGTCTAAATGATAGATTTTCACCAAACGAAGCATCCCAGCATGTTTATCCAAGTCTTATGCACATGCTAGTATGTTTGAATCACAATTTCGCTAAAATCAAATTACGAAAATGCCCTTCATCTATCAAATACATACAAGGACTAATCCCAATGCAATTTCTTCTTTGTTTCGACAAGTTCACTATGCCTAGAGGAGGGCGACGAGTTGATACGGGTTGAGGACATGCTCCACAATCGAAGGTTATAGACGAGGAGCAAATTGTGAGTTTCTATTTGAGTACTACTTCCACGACATACCGATCGAGCATGGACGGTTGGTGGTCTTGGATGACTTAGAGACATTCCATATACGAGAGAGACTAGGGGCTATGGATTGGCTACACTTGCACACTACGGCATATCCGGTCTATCCAGATCTCATTAGGTACTTCTATAGTAACCTGACCTACCGCTACGAGGATGACCCACGAGATGGTTCTAGGATTGTCATGGAGTCTATGGTTGGGGGTACACAGATCAGTTTCACTGCTAGGACACTGTCTTGCATCTTGGATGTCCCGAACGTACCAAATTCCCACTGGTACAGACATCACTGAGGCTCTCCTTCCATACGAGGCACACGAGGTATGCATGACTCTATGGGATGACATTGGCTGTTAGATGCCCCGGAGTGCATCCTTCAGCTCGGGTTATCGCTCGCATCGTCGGGCGAAACATTATTCCGAAGGCGGGGCACCACAGCAAGGTGTCGGCGATGGAGGTGTACACTGGAGTGCAGATAGACTTAGCCTACATCATGCAGAATGTCATAATAGATCGAGTTGAGTTTCCCGAGGATAGGAACTTGACTTTTGGTCGACTCTTGACCCGCATTTTTGAGCACTTTGATGTGGACTTGGAGGATACACCAGTGATTCAAGGCCGAGATAGAGGTGAGGACATAGGCTCATGGTTGATCAGGAAGATGGGGCTCCACAATGCCGCCAGATCGGATGATGAGGGTGACATTGCTGAGGCACCAGGGGATGATGACTCAGAGGATGAGGATACCGATGACGATGATGATGATAGTGACGATGATGATGATGAGCATGGGGATGATGATGATCAGAGAGATGAGGATCGGGGTCAGGATGGGATTCCAAGACACGAGGAGATTCCTACTCCGTGATTCTCCAAGGTTGGAGGCCCATCTCACACGACTTCTGAGGCTCCAGGTGTGGCTTCTCACCAGTCATCGATTTATTCCATACTTGAGAGGATCGAGGCTCGTCAGGAGGCTATAGAGGTTGGACAGAGGAGGATGGAGTCATACATGTGGACCCTAGGTGAGAGGTTTGCACGACTGGAGGAGGAGTTCAGATCTAGGAGGGATCAGACAGATCGTCGGAGTCGATCACCTAGATAGATAGTACTAGGAGTTTCCTTTTATGCTTTCTTGGATGTATTTCTTTTCAGACTTGTGAAAATTTCTTATGTGATTAATGAAGTTTAGTTGTTTCGTTTACATTATTGTGTCTTATTCAACAATCAATTTATGCTTCATTAATTTGGTTGCTAGTCCAGGTTATCTATTATTCACCTCTAATAGCACTTGAGTCACTTTTGGATCTGTGACTCGGAATGTTCCGTTATCATTTCTGTGGTCCGGGTTCTACTTGATCTTGGGCTCTGATACCAATCTGTCACACCACCCAGCCAGTACCCTATCTGGCATACCCGGGAATGTGATCCACAGTCCAAGGATCAAGCATCAAGGGACCATGCCTCCCACATATGCAATAACACAATCATGAACAATGATAATCAAGGTAAAAGCAATAAATAACAGATATCATGAATAAGATAAGAACAGATAATTAGAGTGCGGAAATAAATGATACCAAGTGTATAAGTATAATCATGAAAATGAGAAAATGAGCAAAAGTCACTCTCTCAAAGGCAGCGGAAAAGTAGTAAAATCAAGTTAAGTTACAATCCCATGTTTAAAGAGTAACTCAAAGAAAGTTAATTACATATCCCAAATGTTTAACAAAAATCCAGGGGAATGGGGCACTAAGCAAGGGTTTCTTCTATCTTAATAATTGTCTCTTCAAAAGTGTGGACGAAGAAAGTGGGGCTAACCCTGGTACGTAAAGTAATCCTCTTCGGCACCAAAACTCTGATCTTCACTGTAGCTACCACCCGGAGGGTAGTATGAGGGATCAAAGTCCGTCTCGTAGAGCGTGCCATCGGAATCTTCAACACCTGCAGGAAGATCTAACAACATTTGCACAAAATGGAATGAGTTCAAAAGAACTCAGCAAGGCAGTTATTCCGTAATTCATAACCATATAAGTACAAATCATAACATGATGCAATATGATATGAAACATATGAGGCAAATATGATTCTAACTCTATGAATGCTAATCTTTATGGTAGACATGCTTTAAGCCATAGCACCATACTTCTTTGGGTCGTCGGTCACTCCCCCTCAACCAATTCCGTATCTTGGGACTACCGTAGTAGTTGGGTAAAGTCCTCCCAAACCATGGTAGGGGATTCGGTCACCACTCTCTCACATCACCATTTGGTATAAGTATTGGCGCATGTCAAGGTAAAGCCTAGCCCAATGCAAGTCATCTACTCAATTGTATCAACTCAGATCTAGATACGTCCATTCCTCACCCCGGGCGATCCTTTCCGGTATCCTTCACACTAGAGTCAGCGTAATCCCGGATTACGGACTCATCAACCCTATTGGTCATCCACAAATAGTAAACGAGAAGCTCTCACATCCTCTCACGGGTTGGTTACCTGTCTTGAGCACCCGTGAGCCCAAGTCTAGCTATTTGCAACCCTACCAATAAATGGCCCCTTCCGGGTATCCGTAGCATGGTTTATGTCCTCTCCCGGGTTGGTTACCAGATCTTGAGCGCCCATCAAACCATACACTACCACGGGTCATTCGGTCTCAATGCCCTTCCGATTCGGGTCTGACATGACAATGACAAATCCTAGCCACACAACTAGACAATCCTATGTATGTCATCCAATAAACCCGAGAAAGTGTCAATAGGCACCTTCGGAGAACATCCCATATTATTCCCTCTGATGCCCAAGGACAGAAGCGTCAATAGGACACTTCCAAATTCCAAATTATACTTAAGCAATCACATACTCAAGTCCATCATATCTCATACATTTGATACATCATCATGATAAAAGTTAAATCATAACATCGAAATGGTCCATCATGAATACAAGTAACAAGAATAATAAATCATTATGACAAGAGTATATGAAATCACAATACTACTGTTCTAAAATATGTATAGCAGTCCTATGATATTCAACAGCAATTAGGAGACTATGTTCACTAAGTATAAACCCCAAAACATAAGTACATAGCCTATGTGTTTATAGAGATAACAATCCTTACTTTATGTTGAGTTGATGACGAATCAAGAGTTACCAAGGAATGATCCAAAAGTAGTGTTAAGACCCTAAACAAACATAAATAAGAGATTAGAGAAGAAATCGGGAGGATCGGATGTTGAACGGGTCAAAACTGGTTGAAGTTGCTGTCAGAAGTTTGGTCGATGCTCTTGGTCGATGGCATTGACCAAGGATGATCGACCAAAATAGTTTCGGGACAGCATAATGGGTTTTGGGGATTTTGGTCCAAAATTGGTCTTCCGGGGCTTGGATCGATCCAGAACTTGGAGGGATGCTTAAGAACAGTATGAGGACACTACAAATCAAGAAATTAACATAATCTAATGGTCTAAATAGAAAGCCCCAAATTGAACTACTAAGTTCAATAGACAAGAATCATAGCATGGATTGAAATCAATTGCATTTGCATTGGAAAGGCATGCATTAGCTAGGGGAACTTATAGGAATTGAATTAGGATCATATACTAGCCTTAAATATAGACATAGCACACTATATACCTCAGTTCATGATAAGAAAGCATGAAGTTAATAAGAAAATCAAAGAATGCATATGCAAGGCTTGAAATGAGAGCATGACATCAATGAACAAGGGAGAGAATCATAGTTTAAGCAAGAGTGAACACTTGGAGTGATGGTTGCAAGGTTGCAGCACCATCTCCAAGGTTTCAACAGCAATAGAAAAAGTAGAAAAGAGTAGAAAAGAATAGAATAGAGAGTAAGAGTGATGACTCATACTTTGTAGTTGTTGATGGAGGCAAGGAACAATGATTGACAATGATTTGGGTGGAATGCCTAGGAGGTGCTTTGGGAAGCTCTCCCCACGTTCTCGGTAGTGATAATGATTAGAATAGGGCTCAAAACACGAGGCGAGTATAAATAGAATAGGGAATATTCCAAAGAATCATTAACTTCGAGTTTGGGAAACTTTGGTCGATGGTCTTGGTTGATGGCATCGACCAAAACAGGTTTTAACAGAAAATCCAGAATTAGTTCAGCAACTTCGGACAGGGATTTGGAGGGCTATACAGGGTCAAATTGAGTGAGTTTTTCTTCTACAAGTCAATCAAGAAGTCTAGTTTTGGGAAATACTTTCGAATCATGCACGAGAGTCCATTAGGTACTTCAACTAATTCACTCTTTCTCGATGCGCAAATTCTCACTAAACACCGACAATGTACTCAAGTAAGGGGTATCATCGTCAATGTCCATGGATTCGGACTCCGACTCAAAATTATCAATCAAAAGGGTCCACAAGACTCTTCTACCACCGCGTCGGGTCTTCGGACCTATAAACAACAATGGATCAGGGTCAGGGTCAGGGTTAGGATAGGGTTGGATTTTACACTCGTGATATGGAAAAAATATCGTTGAACCGGGTCCCCCCTTGTTCAACCTTCAACTCCGGTTGGGGGCGAACCGACCAATTTATGTTCGGACAAACTGGGTTTGAAGATGGCGTGCTAAGGAAGAAACCTTACACGATCAACGGGCAAGCATGAGTTTGAGATTCTCGGGATGAACAATCAAAGAGACGGTTATCAGCATTCACGAGAGCGAACGATCGTGCCAACTCAGATAACTTTCGCCCTCGTAGTATCAAGATCGTGCAATCAAGGGAAGTTGTCCATTACCATACTAACGGGTCTAACCGTCAAGATCCGATGGTCACTAGAAGAAGGCACGTACGAGTTCAACGAGTAGGATTAAAAGGTATACTCTATATAAGTCAGAACCTATGTACAAAGAAGGTATCTGAATCGTATTCCCAATTATCGTATTCATACTTTAGCTCTGCAACTAGTCAAAGCCTTTGTGATCAGTTCATTAACTGACTTAGTCATCGGAGAGGTGGACTTTCGACCCTCGACCCCCATGGTCGGGCTACATCTAACGATTATTTTGCAGGTCATTCTCAAGTGATCTAAGGGCTGAGCATATTTTGGATGCTCGGAGATGATACTCGACCACACCCAGTTGAGCACGTTTTTGCAGGTTCGAGCGTTCGAGAAACCGAATCCTGCAACAACAGCAACAACAAAGAAACCTTTCTCCAAGTCTGCACGCCGCCGTATCTTGATATGGCGGGAGAGAGCAAATAAGGGCCAAGAACGGTAATAACCGAGAGGTTGTCTGTTGTGGTCGTAACGAACCGAAGCAGGTGAACGGTACTATCCGGTTGTCATGGATCCATGGCCGTAGTTTCCCTGGGGTTGGTAAAGCGAAATGGGGCCTCCCTAGCCCATTGAGTGCTCTCGGTTAGGTTTAGTGTTCTGGGAGCTAGAAATGGCGAGACGAACTGATGACTACACATTTCTTAAGATCAGGGATGTGACTGGTGCCGTCAATCAGAAAGTGAACCTGACTGGGGTTGTGGTTGAGTTTAGTATTCCCAAGAAGACCCGAGGAACTGGTAAGTTTTCTTTATCTTTCTCGTTTTATCTTCAGAGGCCTTAGTGCAGAGTGGTTTGTCGTCTGAAGATTCTTTGTTTTCCTGCGTTGAAATCCTCAGTCCAGTAGAAATACTTAAAGAAAGTGTTTTTCGTTAATTTGGATATTCTGAACGCTGAAATCATTTGTAGATTATATGATTTGCTGTGCTTGAATCATCTCAAAACAGTAGATTTACTTGATGAAAGTATTTCTTAGTTAACCTAGATTTTCTGTGTCATTGTAATGTTTTCTAGTATGCATGTTTATACACTAAATGGATATCATAGTTCTGAGACTGGGAGGTACTGGAAACCGTGGAGTATCGTCTAACAGTTGGTTTATCATCTTCTTTTTAATATTTTGACGGGTGACATTCGGGAAAGGCTTGACTTACTAGAGTTTTAGATTCGATTGACTCTATCAAGACCAGTATAACATTGTTACCAGATATGGTCAATCACATCTTCCTGCTTTATGTTTTTGCAGATCTTATCTGCTGTTGTAGTTGATATAAGTTATTTGATCCCAAATGCATCTGTTGTAGCTGGATTTCAAAGCATTAACAGGGTATTGTTCATGGTTCTTTAAGCTTGGACAAATTTTGCTTTGGTATTGAGGTTTGTATTTAAATTCATTCTTATTTTCTCCTAAAAAAGGAGTAAAATATTGAACTATTGCTGACACCTATATTGATGCAACTTCTCAAAACAAGGGATTCATAAAAGAGGGGATCCGATGAGAGATTAGAGAGTTCGAAGAAGAGAAGAGATGAGGTTGGGGGAATTAAGTTCATTCATGCCTCATATGGCCCACTTCATTACATATGTAGGCAAACCTTCTGTCGAGACCGTTACATTGAGCCTACATTATAGAATTGCATTTTCTTTCCTCTAATTATATGCCTCCCTCTATAGCAACCTGTATTAGAATCACATAGCATAATTTTTTAAAAAAAGAGAGTTGTTTCACCATGCGTGAGGATGTCCGTGGTTGTCCTTGTGACTTGGTACCTGATGTGTCCCTCTTCCTGGGTTGATTTGTATCATTCCCACCCCCTTGGGAGTCCTCAAGGTTGACATGGGGAAATTGCTACTGAAAGTCCACCAGATCAAAAGGAATTCCCATCCACTGAACCAATACCTGTTGCATATTTACGCCATTATGCATCACCTGGCGAGTATGTAATATGACCACTAGAAGTAACTCCTGGGGTGGTAGTGTTGTAAAGGGAGAACTTTCTCCTACATAGGGCTTAAGCATGCAAACGTGAAAGACGGGTGAACCTCTGAACTGGTGGGAAGATGATAAGAACCCTTTCTGCACCTCCTTTCAATCTCTCAAATGCAATGAATATAAGAAATTTCACCAGAAAATACATTCTCAGAATAAGCAAGCAACCGCAACAACAACAATGGCTATTTTCACTAAGAGTAGAACTAGAAACAACACAAAACATTCCCAACTCCTTTACTGAATCAATCACTAACAATGACCCAAAACAAAGCAACAAAAGGCAACACCTGTGAAATCTAGCCCTAACCCTAACTTGGAAACCCTATTGTTTGTAGGTCTGAAGACCCGAAGTGAAGGAAGAAAGCAACTATGGGTCATCTCAATGGAAGACATGGTGTTTGACCTAGAACCCATGGAAATTGATTATGATGTTCCATACTTGGAAACCTTGTTAGAGTTGGAAAAGAAACTGCACATTGATGAAGAAGAACTTGGTTGATGGACCTAAAGCTTAGTTGGACATGGGTTGAAGGCATCCCTCTATGCTAGGTGAGTTGTTTGATGAGTTGTGAGAAGCCCATTCAAAAATGATGAGGTTTGGACCTTGAATTCTCTGACTTGGGCTTCTTGGTCGGCTGGGTCGATTGGTGGGTCGACTGGGCCAATCGACCAAGCAATTGACCCATAGTGATAGGGTCAGGGACAATTGTGTGAAACTTTGATTTTTAGGGTTTTTATTGTTCTATTTAAAGGGGGACTCCATGTTTTTCACTCACTTTCAATTCTAAAGTCTCTGGAGAACGTGGGAAGAACCTTTGAACCTCCTCTTCGAAGCCAAGGAAGATCCCCAAGCATCCGTTTGAGTTCTTCATCGAATATTCTTCTACAAAGGTTAGTAATCGATCTGTTTCTACTCTAATCTACTCTCCCTCTTCTATTTCTTTTGATTGTTTGATTATGAGGAAGGTATTACACTACTGCAATGGCCTATTCTTTGATCCTCTTAGTCTTAGAGTGAATCCCCATTCACTCTATTTTTCTTAAAGCCGTATGGTGATGTTCCATGTTTTTGATTTGGCATGAGACCATGAGTTACTCTCTCCTTAATTTTCTAACTATCTTTATGATTGTGAGGAAGGTCTCACACCATTGCTATAACCTTTTCTTGTATCCCCATAATTTTTGGGTGAATCTCTTTTCCCTTTGCTCTTTGTGAATCTAACCTGGGTTTATTTTAAAGGAAATTTTAGGGTAACCTTCAAGAAAGGGTATCCAATTGAGAACCTTAATTTTCTTTTATTTGTTGGATCCTTCCCAATTCCTTCCTTGATTTTGAAATACTATTCTTTATTCTCCTTAGAGTGAATCCTCATTCTCTTTAGTCTCTCCGTGAAATACACTAACCGTTTACAGTAAAACCCTAATTTTATGATTCAATTAGTTTTCTATTCTTTTAACCTTGTTTGATGCTTAGACCTTCATAGATAGTCTTAGTATGTTTCTAGGGAACTCCCCTTCGAATTTCGGAGCAATCGGACTTCAAACGAAGAAGTTATGACCGATTTAGGGTTTTTTGCCCCGTACTGTTAATTGGGTCGACTGCCTGGTCGATTGAGCCAATCGACCCAGCAAGCTGCCCAAGCTGACAGTAGCTGGTTTCTTCGTCTGATTTGATTTGTTTGATATCTAATCTTCTAGGGCTTGTTCCTAGTGATTATTTTATGCTTGTTTAGGGTTTGTTTGCTAGCCTTGGACCTCTCCTCTTTATTCTCCAGAATTCTTCGAAGTTGTTTAAGGTAAGGATGGTTGCTCTCTAATAACTTAATATACATGTTTACTTCTAATTGATTTGGATTACATGATCATATTACTATTGTATTAGTTTTCTTATAATTATATTGCTGCTATAGTTTCTTCAAACTACAGTAGTACTTGTTCATATGATTCAATTATTATTTCAATCATATATGAATAATTATTTACTTATGTATTGTGTTTTCAATTGTGCTTGTGATGACTAATTTGGGAATGTGATTGCTTAAGTATAATTGGGGAATGGGGAATGTCTTTTTGACGTTTCTGTCTTTGGACACCAGTGGAGGTGGTATGGGACACTTTCCTATGGTCCCCTTTGACTCTTTCCCTGGTTATTGGTTGACATAACAAGGGCTTGTCTAGCAATGTTTGGCTAGGATGTCCCTGTTATATTAGACCCGATCGGAAGGGTATTGAGACTGAGCAACCCGTGGCAGCAATGGGGGTTTATGGGTGCTCAAGACCGGTATCCAACCCGTGAAAGGACATGAATCACATTGTGAGGGGCCATTCATTGATAAGGTTGCAGGAGTAGGCTTGGGCTCATGGGCGCTCAAGATCGGTATCTAACCTGTGAGAGGACGTGAGAGCTTCCCGTTTACTATTTGTGGATGACCAATAGGGTTGATGAGTCTGTAGTCCGAGTTGGTTGTAGCCATAGGATACGCTGACTCTAGTGAGAAGGATACCGGAAAGGATCGCGAGAGGCGAGGAATGGAAGTATCTAAATTTAAGTTAATATAACTAAGTAGAGGACTTGCATTAGGCTAGGCTTAACCTTGATATGTGCCAATACTCAGACTAAATGGTGGCGTGAGAGAGCGGTGACCTAAACCCTAGCCATGAAATGTCCGAGAGGGATGCAAGACCCATTACCAATCGGAGAACCCAAGATAACGAGATGGTTGAGGGAGATTGATTTGAGACCTACCCAGAGGAGTATGGTGAGATGACTTAAATAATGTCTGCCAATAGAGACCAACATACATAAAGTTAGAATCATATCTGCATTGTCTGTTTCATATCATATTGCATTCTGTATGAGTTACTATCATGTGTTATTATGTTATTGTGGAATAAAGTGCCTTACGAGTTTTTTTGAACTCACTCCTTTTTGCAACAACTTTGTTAGACTTACCTGCAAGTACAGATGAGTATGATGGTCAATACTATGAAGGCCAAGTTGATAACTGATATGGTACCCAAGGTACTGGCTACGGTGATTATGATGGTGAAGACTACCAGTACGAGACTAGAGCTTATCATGATTAGTCCGACTCTAGCACTTGTGTGCCAGCGATGGGACACCATCTCTTTTACTTATGGATACGTTATTTATAGATTCAAAGAAACATTAGTTTAGATTTTGTTTACTTTTTTTCTTTTCCCTTTCATTTTTGGGAACTGATTGTAATCTTTCTCTTACTTTTGATTTACTTTTCCGCTGCTACTGTAGAGATATTTTCCACTACACTCTACATTTGATTTATTCTATTGGTATCATTTTCTGCACTCTGATTATATTGTATATTCTCTTGAATCTTATCTTGATCTCTTAATTAATATAGTTTAACATTGATTTAGTCTTGTTATTGATTATATTATTGTAAATGTGGGAGGTTGATTTCCTCGATACTGATCTTCGGGGTTGTGGATCACACACTCGGGTATGCCAGATAGGGTACCGGCTAGGTGGATGTGACAACACCAAAACCCTACCAAATCCTTACCTGAGAGACTCTTCTGTCCTTTACATACATACATTTCTAACAACCTCTTACACCTCACACCAATCTCCTTTTGCCAAGTGGACCATCATTTCTGCTCCTTTGTCCTCAGCGAAGGTTTTGATGTTGTCCACTAACATTTGGCCACATGTCGCTTGAATGTTTGGATGGCTTTGATCTCCTATAGCTGCTGGTGATGATCCTATGCTTCTCCCTCTATTCTTACGTTTGTACACCCAAATTATTAGGGCCTTATCAAAAGATCCAGGTGGTATGCTACCTTCCCCACCCTTTCGATTTCCTTGAATGGCCCAAAGAAGCTTTTTCCCAACTTGGTGTTTAGGCGGTGTGCTACCGATGATTGTCAGTAGGGACAAAGCTTGACATACAACCAGTCACCTACCACATACTCCTTATCCCTCCTGTGTTTGTCGGTTTGATCCTTTATGCGTGCTTGTGCGTGAGCGAAATTAATTTTCGAATCGGCAAACACTTGATCCCTAGTCCGCAATTCCTCTTTTACAATTGCATTTGCAATGGAGCGAGGGAGGTACCGACTGGGAGTTGGGGGCTCTTGACCACATAGGGCTTGGAAAGGAGTGGCATTAATGGCTGAGTGCTGAGTTGTATTATACCAATACTTAGCCCATCTGAAATACTTTGTCCATTGCTGGGGAGTTTTCGTTTTTTTTTTTTTTGCCAAAACTGGGGAGCTTTCGATACAAAACATCGGAGATACATTTCTAGAGGCGATTAAGTACCTCATCCTACCCGTTGGTTTGATGGTGGTAGGCAGTATTGAGAGCCAGTGTAGTACATTGTAGGCTGTGCAACTCATGCCACAATTTGCTTAGGAAAAGTGGGTCGGGTTCGGTCACGATGGAGCATGGAAGGCCGTGGTGGTGCACAACATTGCCTATGAACACCTCTACAATGTGAAGGCTTGTAAATCCAATAGGAAGAGGGTTGAAGTGCATGCACTTCATTAGTCTATTTATGACCACCATCATCATTATTTTTCCTTGAGATGCTAGCTATCCTGTTATGAAATCCTGAGATGTCTTCCCAGACTCTCTCTGGTATGGTTAGTTGTTGTAAGAGACCGGCAAGCTTATGGCGGTGCTTTGATCTTTTAAGAGACTTGGCAATTTGCCACATACAATCGGGGTTTCCTTAGGTATCCCATTCCAACAAACATTTGTAGGCATATGCTTCAATGTGCAAATGTAACCTTCGTGCCCGCATTAGGGGAATCATGACACTCCCTGAAAAATAGTTTGTGTAAAGGGGGAATCTTGTGGGAGCACATTCCGGTTCCGATGAGGGAGAAATTTTATGGCGGTATTTGTACCCTAGATAGGCATCAGTACCTCTCTGTATCTCTCTTCTCTTATTGTTTGCAACTTAGATAAGGCCTCTATCTCATTGTGTAGCTCTGCCAAAAATTTAGGTATTGGTGTAGTGAGGGATGGGACACTGAGTTGTCCATTGGGCATGTAAGAGAGCGTTGACGCCTTGATCTTCTCTTTTGGGCTTGTACTGGATCTCAAAATCATGTCTCAATAACCAAGGTTTAAAGTATCCCATGATACCATATGATACTAGCCGATACATATCCATATTTGACCCAACCGATATGATACATCTCGATACGTCTCTTTATTAAATTACATTAAAATACATTAGCCAGAGCGATACAATACTCGATACAGGACGATACGTCTCTTAAAATCACCTGACCGATACGATATTCAATACCGATACTTTAAACCTTGCCAGTAACTTCATTAGCCGATAATGGTAGTCAATGGTTTAAATGACCTGGGTGTTTAGCTCCTTCAAGTTCCTCTAGTCTGTCCTTGTGACAAATCTCCTCCAAGCAAGTATTGGTGCCACCTAGACATCACCTATGTAATCGTGAACATCTCGCAAATGTAAGTTGAGAAGGCCTACAGTTTAGGGGAGAGCTTTTGGCTGTAGTACGCATCTGAGTGTCCTCCCTGTGACAAAATTGCACCAATCCACTCGTTGAAGCGTCAGTTTCAATCAAGAAGGATTGCTGAAAGTCTGGCAGTGCTAGTAGGGGTGCGTGCACCAAGCTGGACTGCAAGGCCCTAATGGCATGTTCAGCGGCTTCATTCCACTAGAAGGCTCCCTTTCGCAGCAGATTGCTCAGTGGCATTGCAAGGTGAGCCTATCCTCTTATATACCTCTGGTAGTAACTTGTTAACCCCTGGAAGCCCCTGACCTCCATAAAATTGTTATCCCTGATGGTGACTGCATTGAGTGCTTTGTAAACACAGAAGCGCCATGTTCTGTCTCTGTTCAACATGGCAGTGACCTGCCATTCAATTCAGCATTTCGAAAATGGGAATACCTATAAGGCCTCATGTTCACTGATTATGTCCCTGGTTGCAGATGTATGATATGGTCTTGGGCTCTTATTAGTGGAAGCCCCTCTTGGTTCTTCAAACACCGTTGGGTACTCTCAGAGTTGAAGAAGGGCTGAACGACAACTGTGCTTGTGCTGCTTGTGCGAGGGCTCCATATCCAATTTCGAGAGGGC
The DNA here is from genome assembly GCF_041222555.1 of Hakea prostrata. Taxonomy (NCBI): domain Eukaryota; kingdom Viridiplantae; phylum Streptophyta; class Magnoliopsida; order Proteales; family Proteaceae; genus Hakea; species Hakea prostrata. The sequence goes on from NC_142610.1 coordinate 23,966,169, forward strand.
CACATAGTTCTGAGCATCAATCATTTTACGCAACCCATGGTACTGCAGCTGCATTGGTGCACCGTGTTTGGCGCCTGAAAGCAGAATCATTTGATTCACATCTTCTAATTGCAATTTCATCCAACGGTAGTCGAGTAAGATTGGACCCAATTCTGCCATTCACTGTATACCCAAATTAATATCTGTGCTGAATGTAGGTAACACGTGTGCGCTGAGGGTAGTGGTGTAATTTTGGAGGGTGAGGGTGAGACTCCTTGCCAACCCTTTGCATGCCATTTGATTTCCATCCAATCACCGATATACTATGAGAAGCCTCCACCACTAGATTGAGATATTTGGTCATTTCACTTCTTATGGAGTTATCAGCACTGCCCCCCATCGACCAGTACCGGAACCGGGCGGCCTGCAATGAACCCAGTTAGATGCAGTGTGGTTTGGTGAATCCACCCCCATTAGTGAGTACATCTCCTTTGCCCGTTCCACCTCAATTTCCGGTTCATGAACCAGTTTGGCTGACTTGCTGGACACGACCACTCCCCTTGGATCATCTTCTTCCTCATACTTTGGCAGGTATAACTGGTGGCTTTTACAGCGGTGGCCAGGTGTGACTTGTGAACCTCTCTTCACAATTGTAACACAGTCCCTTATCCCTCCAAGGTCCCCACCGGGGTGAGTTGCTTTCTAGGGATTGAAGGAGTAGGCGGTGGTAACTACAGAGGTTTGCTGTTGTTGAACGTTGGTGGCTCTGGTAGTAGAGGTGGCTTAGTGGAGATTGCAGCACCCTTGAGTAGCCCTTCCTGTTCTCCATAAGTTTCGCCTCCTGCAATCTGGACAGCCTCACCATCTGAGCCATCTCCGTGGGCTTAAAGGCCATCACCTTGTGGCTAATGTCAGCCTGGAGACCGGAAATGAAGAAGCTCATGAGAAACCCTGTGGGTATTTGGTCACCGTGGATGTCTGAGTGAGCTTTGCCAGCTGAACCGGAAGGTCCTCGAATGGTGATGGACCAAACCACACTTCTGGGGCCTTCTTGAGTACCTCCAACGATTTGAATTGACCTGCGTGGTGCATCCATTGAACTACTGCAAGGCCTCTCCATCCATATGAAAGGACATCAGGCATGGAGTGATATTTAAGGAATCATTCAGCCTTGAATGTCCATCCAATGGTGCTATGCTGTCAAATCTCGGAAAGTCCAGGTGGATGGTTCTGGTATGGATCGTTCCAAATGTGATGTGGAAGCATCTGAAGGCCAACCAGTCGACCATCGTGGTTCTTGAGAGGGTGTCATTCTTAACGCCTGCTTGATCTTGCTGACAATGGTGGTAAGGCGTAGCACCAATTCCGAGAGAGCTTCCTTCTGCTCATTTACTGTGGTTTGCAACACTGTCAGCTTCTGCTCCAATGAAAAGGCACTGATTTGCTTAATGGATTCATCGAGTTGTCTCATTCGTGCCTCCTCAGCCTTGGGTCTGGCACATCGGACCAATGGTACAACTTGTCAGAACAGGGGCCTTACAGGAGAGGGGAAATGAAGAGATGCTAGAGGGTTCAGAGAAGAAGCAGAGATGGGGTTGGGGAATTAACTTCATTCATGCCTCATATGGCAAACTTCATTACATATATAGACCTTCTGTCAAGACTGTTACACTGATCCTGCATTTACAGAATTCCATTTCCTTTACTCCAATTATATGCCTCCTATATAACTAACCCTTATCAGAATCACAGAGCATACTATTTTAAAAAGGACGGTTGTTTCACCATGCATGAGGACCTCTGTGGCTGTTCCTGTGACTTGGCACCTGAGAAGTGTCCTCCCTGGGCTGACCTGTATCATGTATTTTTTTCTCAGGGGCTGCCCCCTATCATTGCTGTATCTCCTGCTTTATTATTATTATTTTTTGGGTATATTTACTAAAGTACAGCATTTTGGTTTACGAGTATGGATAAAACATTAAGGTGTTCAGGAAAGTGGGATGCCACAAATCATTATGACTAGGGAAAAGCATTTGTTATATGAACTTTAATACTTTTCAGTGTCATTACAGTTGGAAGGTCTCCTATTAATGAACTACTTTTAGAAAGTTGGAATTTCTTCTGAATCATTGTAAAGAGTTGGAGACGTTTTCATTTTTGTTCTATGCTTCAGTTAGATAAGCCTTATCACCAACAACTACCTCAGCTATGCAAAGCATGTTGCACCAATCTACTCTGGAAAGCCATAGCTAAAGCCCTTTCTTTTTATGCTTTCATGTTAATTATTGGTTTAGTTCTACTAGGAATTCAACTCTATTAGAGTTTTTGTTCATGTAATTTTTTATTTCTTGTTACTCAAGTAAGGCTATTTATGTAATAGTGTTATTTCCTCTTTATTATAAATAGAGGACTTGAGATCACACTGATCAAGTTCAAGCCGTTCTACCATAATCGATAGTCTCAAGACTCTCAACATGGTATCAGAGCCAAAGAAGCTCGATTAGAAATGAAAAAGAGAAGAGAGAGAAGAAAAAGGGGGGGGGGGGAAGAACCTTGCTGCAACTACACCACCATCGTCTCTCCCACGAACCATCTCCTCTATTGTTTGAGATTTCTACCGTTGCCACCCAATCTGTGCCTTCCTCTTCCATGGCCTTCTTCTCTGTCTCTCGAACGATCAAACCTATCTTAGAAAACCCCATTTGCTTCCTCTTCCATTGTGTTGTAACCCACCTATTAAAAACCCCATTGAATCGACCCCATTGACCCCCCTATTGACCCAATGAACCAAACCCAATGAACAACCCTCTTTACAACCATTGAACCAAAATCATGGGCCAAACTAGACCAAGGATCTAATTGTAAATTTGTATATATGTAGGGGCCTTTTTGAGAATTCACAGATTTCCAGGGACTATATGCAATTATTCATATTTCAGGGTCTATCTGCAATTTTGCATATATATAGGGGTTTACTTGTGATTTTCATTTATCTTAGGGTCTCTTTTGAGAAAAAAAATTAATGGTGTTACTTACATTATGGACCCTATAAGGCTATAACTCCTTAGATTTGTTTGGATGGTCCGGCTATTCCATTTTGCGACGTTTCAGTTGTTTATGAAAGGGTGAAAACTGAAGAGCTATAGACATTTTTTTGGGCATTACAACCACCAATGGTACTACTGCCTCCACTAGCTCCAAACATTACCCCACTCTTCATCCTCTTTCAGTAAGATTTGATGGAAAAAATTATTTGATTTGATCTCGATTTGCTTACTTAACTATTGCCGGAAGAGAACTTGTTGGACACATTACGAACTGCACTATCAAACCTACCATCACAGGTGTTTCACAGGATAAATGGATCTTGAATGACTCTTATTATGTCATTCTTTTTGAATTCCATGAATTAAAATATTGCCTGTGGACACCTATTACTTGATACCACAGCCTAAATCTGAAGGCTACTACTTGAAACATATGGATAGTTGGGGAATGATGCACAAGTTTATGAGCTACGGAAGAAGCTTCATGAGACTACCCAAAAGGAACTGACTGTGGCCTAATATTATGCTGAGTTGCGATCTCTTTGACAAGAATTGGATCATTAAGGGGATTATCACCACACTAATTTGGATGATGTGGCTACTTATAGGAAGCATGTTGATAAGATTCGGATATATGACTTCTTGGTGGGTTTGAATGTGGAGTATGATCAGATCAGAGTGATAGTATTGAGTCGTTCTTTCTTTCCTACACTCGAACAATCTTATGCCTTTGTTCAGTGTGAGGAAAGTCTTCGATTAACCATGCTTCATGCTCCTATTGTGGAGAAATCAGCCTTATAGTCTTTTAGCACTAAACCTGATTCGGCTAAGGAGATTGTCAAGTGTGAGCACTGTTACAAACCATATTATACCAGGGTCAATTGTTGGAAGCTTTATGGGAAACCTGTTGATTTTAAGCAAAAAAGGCACAAAGAAGGGGAAAACCGAAGGCTAATCTTTCTGAGATGGTTTTCATAACACCTTCTGCAGACGTTGGTTTTTCACAGGAGGTGTTAGCTACTTTGCGACATATTCTGTAGTCTTCTACTGCCGTAACAGTCTCTACCACTGCTTCCTCCATTACCCATATCAACTCCTACTTGGCTTCTTCAAGTAAAACTTTTATAGGCTTCCATGTTTCTTTAGTTTTTACTCCTTAGATCAGTGATATAGGCTTCCATGTTTTTTTAGTTTCTTACATTATTCTCCAACTTCTGGGAAAGATAAAGTTCGAATGGCTGATGGTTCCTATTCTTCCATTGTCTGAAAAGGGACCATTCAGCATTCTCCATCACTTTCTTTTTGTCTAAAGTTTTACACGTTCCCTCTTTCTCTACTAACTTGCTCTCTATCAGTAGTCTTACACATGACTTGACTTGTAAAGTGATTTCCCCCCCCCATCCTACTATGTCTTCCAATATCTAGTAACGGGGAAGGAGATTGGATGTGGTTAACTCCGACAATGGACTTTATTTGCTGGAGCCAGTTGGAGGATCTACTTTTGCTCTGACTACATCTTCTAATCAGATCCATTCGGTAATATTAGACCTTCATTAGTGGCACTGTAGGCTAGGTCACCCCCTCTAGGAACTCTTAAGAAAATATTTTATGATTTGGTTTTTTCTTATAAAAAGGATGATTTTTTTTGCGAAGCTTGCATTTTTGCATAGCAGACTCGTTCTACTTATATACCTTCTCTTCATAATAGAAAAGCTATTCCTTTTGTACTAATTCATATTGATGTGTGGGGCCCTTGCCGATGTGTGTTTATTATTGGCTGTAGGTACTTTGTTACTTTTATTGATTGTCATTCTCGTTTTATATGTATTTATCTTTTAAAACAAAAAAATGAGGTTTTTCGATGTTTTCGTGATTTTCATAATACGATTAAAACTGGCCAAAGCAGGTGGAGAAAGGTGAAACGTTACCACTTGAGTCTCCTGCTCCGGAATCAGATTCTAATGTCCCCCCTGAGGTATCTTCTTGTGATCTTTCTTCTGTTGTTAGAAAATGAGTATGATCTTGTACTCAGCATCCCATAGCTAAATATGTTTCGTATGACTCTTTGTGCGACTCTTACCGTGCTCTTATATCCTCCCTATCATCTATATCTATTCCTAAAAGTTGGCAGGAAGCTTATACTGTTAAGGGATGGAAGACAACTATGGTAGATAGATGCAGGCAATGAATAAAATGATACTTGGGAGTTGGTTACACTTCTTCTAGGAAAAAAATCCATGGGCTGCATATGGGTGTTTGTGATTAAACAAAATATGGATAGATCAGTCAATAGATTAAAGGTTAGACTGGTTGCAAAGGGGTTTACTGTGACCTATGTGATTGATATTCAAGAGACTTTGCCCCTATTGCAAAATTGAACACTTGTCGAGTTTTGTTGTCTGTAGCTGTGAACTTGCACCAACTAAACGTAAAGAACGCCTTCTTATATGGGGAGTTAGAGGAAGAAGTCAATATGGAAATCCCATATGGTTTCTACGATGACAATACTGCAGGGAAAATTTGTCGGTTGAAGAGGTTTAATTTATGAGTTAAAACAGTCTCCTAGATGCTTGTTTGGACATCTCCTAAAGGCAAGAACTTCTATTGGGTACAAGCAAAACAATGCTGATGATACACTATTTGTTAAGAAGTCAGGTACTAATATCACACTTCTCATTGTTTATGTGGACAATATTGTTATCATAAGGAATGATGGTGAGAAAATTCAAAGGTTGAAGGAGTTTTTTGGCAGAGTTTGAGATTAAAGATCTAGGGAAGTTCAATACTTCTTAGGGATTGAGGTGGCTCGATCAAAGAAAGGTATATTCCTATCCCAAAGAAAGTATGTTCTAGTTTTATTATCAGAAGTGAGAATGTTGGATTGTAAAGCAATTGACACCCCTATTGAAGCTGGAGTTGAACTTAAGGAAAAAGAGGGAGAACCAGTGGATAAAGGAAGATACCAAAGGCTAATAAGGAAGCTTATTTACTTGTCCCACACCAGGCTAGACATCTCTTATGCCTTGGGATAGTGAGCCTATTCATGCATGATCCATATTTAGCTCATATGAAGGCTGTTACCAGAATACTGCTGTGTTTGAAGGGAACTCTTGGAAAAGGAATACTTTTGTCACCCACTGATAATCTAAGAGTAGAAGCATACACAGATGTAGATTGGGCTGGATCTCCTGACAGGAAGTCAATTTCAGGTTATTGTACCCTTTGTTGTTGGTAATCTAGTTACTTGGAGGAAGTAAGAAATTGAATGTGGTAGCTTTATCTAGCACCGAAGCTGAATATAGAGTTATGGTTCGTGGAGTTTGTGAATTTGCTATGGTTGAAAGGCTTGCTAGAAGATATTGGAGTCCAAGTTCCAAACCCTATGATGCTCTATTGTGACAATAAGGCTGTCATTAGTAGTGCCAATAATTCTGTGCAACATGATTGAACTAAGCACATTGAAATTTACAGGTTTTTTGTCAAAGGAAAGCTGGAACAAGGGCTCGTGTGCATGCTTTTTGTGAGGTCTGGAGACCAAATAATAGATATTTTCACTAAGGGTTTGAACGAAGGAGATTTCCTTCCTATTGTAGCCAAGTTGGACATGACTAATATCTATGCCTCAACTTGAGGGGGAGTGTTGGTTGAGTTCTACTAGGAGTTTAACTCTATTAGAGTTTTTGTTCATGTAATTTTCTATTTTTTGTTACCTAAGTAAGGGTATTTATGTAATAGTGTTGTTTCCACTTTTGTATAAATAGAGGGCTTGAGATCACACTGATCAATTTTAAGCCGTTCTACCATAATCGATAGTCTCAACATTAATCATACCTGCTTGGTTCAACAAGATATCGTAGTGTTCTTGACATCTTGTTGGCGATGGCATCAAATAGGCTGGGCTTACAACTGCTTTGGATTTCATCCATTTCGTAGTAGAAAGATGAGACTTACTAAAGATGCTTGCTAGGCCAGTTGGGATTATTTGTAGCAAGGATCAGATCAAATTTTTCGTGATGTTCGTTTCTCATCTATGTTACTTCTTAGATAAGGTTTTACATGTGGAGTTTCATGTGCTTGCTTTGCTGCTTTTCTAATTTTTGGATTTGGATATGTAAATAATCATTACCAGAAACCCTTAGGTCAATGAAAGAATGTACATGGGGGAAAACCGGGGGGGGGGGGGGGGCAGCCTTTATCTAGAAGGCTAGAAGGAGGAAATAAGATCTTGAGTAACAACAATAAGCCTGTTCCTTGGGGTGTCCAAAACAGGAGTGTTAGAGGAGCAAGTGTAGTCTATAAGAAACAAATAAGTAAATGGTTTTTCAACTCGTGTCCAAGGTTTAAGAGTTGGATTTCCATCTCTTGAGGTTACGCTCCTGCCATAAGCGGTGAATGGCAGCACCAAATACCAACTTACTAGCTGTATCACATTTAGGAGAGCTAGGAAAGGATCTTAGGATCCACTACCAATCCTGAGAAAACCTAAAGAAGCGCCTAGAGTGGGGCCAGATGGAGGACAGAATCTTTCTTCAGAGAGAATTGGAAAAGGGGCAAAGAGAGAAAGGGATGATCCACGTCTATAGTACTGAATTGAATCAAGCTTGGAGGCGTATGCCTGCTCTGTTTTACTCTGCATTTTAGTTGTATCCCGACCAATCTTTATTTGAGCTTTTAATGATTGCCAATTTCATTGTCATTGTCATTGGGTTCAGATTCGGCCACATAATTTCTATTGCACCAATTTACTCTGCAAGCCATAGCTAAAGCCCTTGCACTTCATGTTATTTTGTAATTATTCAGTGTACTAACACATGGTAATGTTCTTGCTGGCAAAAGTGTTTACAACAACAGTACACTGTGGGGTCTAGGAGGATCATATGGTAATGTTCTTACTGGAAGTTATGACAAAAGGCTGGGTTTAAAGCTACTTTGGATATCATCCATTTGGTAGTAGGATGATACATATTAAAGGTGCATGCTGAGCCAGTCTGGTTTAGTTAACATATGGATAATATCTATTTCGTTGGGATGTGGATTCATCGTCTATATTTTTTACAGTTTGATACATGTAAAAGTAGCATTAAGTTTAATGTGTTCATTCCCTTTTTTTTTTGGTTAGAATTTTTTTATTTTTTTTATGTATTAATATCAAAACCTCTTGGGATTTTACATCTAAGATTATCATAAAGCAAGACCGAAGATAAGAAAGGGGGAGGGGAGTTGACATAGAAGAACCAGTCCTGTGATTTAGCGGCAGTTTTAGCGAGAGCATCAGCAGCAAAGTTAGCCTTGCTAACGATATAGGCAGCTGCAAGGTGGAAAATATCCTTCACAAGGGCAATAACCTTCCAAGAAGGATGGGTTTGTGATGTTAGAGTTCTGACCAGGGCTTGATTACATGTGAGAATTGAAACTGCTGTGCCCACTGAAGAGCTTGGCGAACTGTAAGTGCCTTGGCTACCATAGAGTCTTGTGCACTACTACGTTGTCCAAAAGAAAAAGGACCTAATTATCTTGATTTTGAGCTGTACCTTCTATGCTTGACGGGAAGAGATCAGCATAAGAAGAGCCATCTACATTGATCTTCAGCCATCCTGGTTGAGGAGGTTCCCACCTAATCATACGTTGTACTCACGGGGTCTTAGGGCTGGAGGTGGTGGAATGAACTTGAGCAAGGCTCTACGAATGTTCTGGATGGCTTCCTTTATAAAGAATGGTTGTGAACTACCAATTCGAGAAGTATAGACGTTCCAAATGGCCCAAACAGAGATGAGAATTCGGTAGTGCTGGTCATTTGGTTGTGGGCTCGAATAAAAGTTGATCAGCGGCTGTTGTGAAATCCAGCCCAAACCCTAACCCGGAAATCCTTTTGTTTGTAGGTCCGAAGACCCGAAGTGAAGGTAGAAGACAATTGTGGGCTATCTTAGTGGAAGACATGGTGTTTGACCTAGAACCCATGGAGATTGATGATGGAGTTCCCTATTTGGAAACCTTACTTGATTTGGAGAAGAAACTGCATCTTGGTGATGGACTTGAGACCTAGTTTGACATATTTTGGAAGGTCCCTCAATGTTAGGTAAGTCACTTGTTTGAGTTGGGAGAAGCCCCTCTGGAATTTTGAGGTTTGGAGCTTGGAAACCCTGTTTTTGGCCTTGCTGTTAGTGTTGGTCAATCACTTTGGTCGATTTGCCTGACAGACCAAGCTGAGCAACCAACTAAGTGGCTGTTTTATTAAACTCTGATTTTTAGGGTTTTGATGCTCTTTATATTAGAACTTCGTGGTAATCAGCCCCATTATGTTCCTAAGCTTTTGGAATTTTGGATGATCCTCATCAAATCCTTAAAGCTTTTCAGCGAATCTTCTTCCTTAAGGTTGGTATTCACTCCTACTCTCACTTGATCTACTCTTCTTTTGACTTTTTCTATTCTCTGTGATTAGGAGGATGATCTTATGTCATTCCCATGACTGATCCTCCAATCTATGTTGTTCTAGAGTGGATCTCTATACACTCTATGACTTTGTGAATCTCCACATGATGATTTCAAAGGGAAATCAAGTGTGATCTTCATGATTGAATATCCATTCTAGGTTTTTGATTTCTAAAGCATGCTAGATTCTTTCCCATGATGATTTTTGACTATGATCTACTGTTCTTTTCTTTCTAGAGTGAATTCTCATTCTCTCTAGCCTTTTCGTAGAATTCACGGATTGATTTCGGTAAAACCTAGCTTTTGATTAAATTAGAATTCTACTCTAATGATCATTGTTGATGCTTAATCTATGCTAGATAGTCTTAGTTTACTATTGTAGAATTTCCCTTAAAATTTTGGAGTGTTTCGAATCCCGGAAGTTGAGTTTTGGATAAAAAATTAGGGATTTTGTCCGTACAGAATTGGCTTGGTCGATCAGCCTAACAGACCAAGCTGACCGACCAATAGAGTCAGTGACAAAAATGTTTGCCCTGTTTTGATCCGTTTCACTTCCAATCTTCGAGGGTTTGTTCCTAATGCTTAACCTATGTTTGTTTAGGATTTATTTGCTAACTTTGGACCTGTCCTCATCCTTTTCTCCAGAGTTTTTCGAGATTAATTAAGGTAAGGACGTTTGTTCCCAAATAACCTAAAATGCATGATTTCTTATATTTAATTCGAATTGCATGATCATACTACTATTTTCATGACTTACTTATAGTTACGTTGCTGCTGTAATTACTGTAACTACAGTAGGACTTAATCATGCGATTCACTTGTTATTTTGATTATGAATGATTGGTTATTTCCCTATGTGAATATTCATCAATTGTGGTTATGAATGACTGATTTGGAATGTGTTTGCCTAAGTTGTAATTGGGGAATAGGAAATGTCCTTTTGACACCAGTGGAGGTGGTATGGGACGCTTTCCTATGGTGCCGCTTGACTCTTTCCTTGATTATTGGTTTGGCATACCTAGGACTTGTCTAGCAGTGTTTGGCTAGGTTTACCTTGTTATATCAGATACGATTTGAAAGAGAATTGAGACCGAGTGACCCGTGGCAGTAATGGGGATTTGTGAGCGCTCAAGACCGGGTAACCAACCCGTGAGAGGACATGAATCACATTGTGGGGGCCATTCATTGGCAGGGTTGCAGTAGTAGACTTGGGCTCATGGGCGCTCAAGACCAGTAACCAACCCATGAGAGGACATAAGAGCTTCTCGTTTACTATTTGTGGATGACCAATAGGGTTAATGAGTCCGTATTCCGAGTTGGTTGTTGTGATAGGATTCGATGACTTTAGTGGAAATGATACCAGAAAAGATCGCAAGAGGCGAGGAATGAAAGTATCTAACCTTGACTTGATATAACTAAGTAGTTGACCTGCATTGGGCTAAGATTTACCTTGACATGTGCCAATACTCAAACCAATGATGATGTTAGGGAGCGGTGACCTAAACCCCAGCTATGGAATGTCCGAGAGGGATGCATGACTCAAGTACCATCGGAGAACCCAAGATACCGAGATGGTTGAGGGAGAGTGATTTGAGACCTACCCAGAGGAGTATGGTGCTATGACTTAAAGCATGTCTGCCACTAGAGACCAACATATATAGAGTTAGAAGGATACTTGCATGACTGTCTTATATCATATTGCATCTTGTATGTTTTGCCACCATGTATATGTGTTATTGTGGAATAAACTATTTTGCTGAGTACTTTTGTACTCATTTCTTTTTGGACAATGTTGTTAGATCTTTCTACATTTACTAATGACTATTAAAGCCAATACTACGAGACCCAAGCGGATGACATATACGATACCCAAAGTACTGGCTACTATGACTACGACTGTGAAGACTACTAGTGTGAAGTTGGAGCTTATCAAGATTAGTCCGACTCTAGTACTTGTGTGTCGGCGATGGGACATCGAAGCTTTTACTTTTAGACATACTTTTTATAGATTTGAAGAGACATTAGTTTATACTTAGTCTTTTCCTTACATTTTGGAATCGGTTGTAATTTCCTTTTAAGTTTTGAGCTACTTTTCCGCTGCTATTGTAGAGTGATTTTCCGCTACACTCTACATTTGATTTATTCTTTTGGTATCATTTCCACACTCTGATTGATTATAATCTCTCTTGAATCTTTACTTGATTATTCATTTATAATACTTAAACATTGATTTAGTCCTGTTCTTGATTGTATTATTGTGAATGGGGAGGTTGATTTCCTCGAATTGATATTTGGGGCTGTGGATCACACACTCGGGTATACCAGATAGGGTACCAGCTGGGTGGATGTGACAGCTGTGGTAACTGAATTTACAAGGATTGGGTGATATTCCATCTTGGTAGGCTTAGTTGATCTCAGATACGAGTAGTAATAGAGCAATGAATGAAGATATGTTGAACAGACCGATGAAGACGATGTTACACTAAATAAACAAATGTTTGGTGTGTGATAGCCTTGCTCAGCAAGAAGATTTGCAGTGGGCAATTTATTATGGAGAGCTTTCCAATGGAAGTGCAGAGTGCGTGTTGGGAAAGGAAGATGCCAAAACTTTAACCAATTAAAGCCGTTCATTGCTGGAGAGGTATGTAGGGGATTGACGGCAAGATTATAAGCTGATATAACTGTGAAAATCCCTGTAGATGTGAGTTTCCAAATGCACCTGTCTTTGAATGAATGAAGAGGGATGGGTATGCTGAGGATTTTGTGAGCGATACCAAGAGGCCACCAATTAAGTACTTTCTTAGGATCCCATTCAGCTGAGTTATGGGATATGAAATCAGCCACGCGAAGTGGAGAGTGAGCAGCTGGGAAGCAACCAAGATCCAAAGGTTGATAGGAACCCAATTGAGTACCTAGGGGTTGGCTTTCATGCCATTTCCGATTTGAAGGAATAATCCTCGCTGTAATAGATCTCGTGTTTGCATGATTGACTTCCATCCCCACAAAGAAGTAGGGGAAGCTGTTGCCTGGAGGAAAGAACAATGTTGAAAATTTTATTCTTCATAATTCGACCCCAGAGAGTATCATCTAGAGAGAGGAGTTGCCATGCTTACCGAGACCGAAGAGCAAGGTTAAAAGCTTCTAGTTTCTTGAGGTTGAGGCCTCCTTGTTGAACTGGTTGACACAGTGTTTCCCATGAGAGTGTATGTATATGCTGCTTATCTCCACTAGACTAATAGAAGTCCCTAGTTAGTTTTTCCAATGTTTGAGTGACTGAGACAGGTCGTTTGAAACAAGACATGAAATGGGTTGGCATAACTGTCACTTGGATTGGATAAGCATAGTTTTCCCTACTGCAGACAAGAGCTTTGGTCTGCAATTTTGTGGTTGATTATTGACTCGTGAAATAAGCGTATCACAATGTTACTTTTTCAGTTTCCTATGTAAGAGAGGGATGCCCAAATAGATGTTCAATTCGGAAGTGGGAGTGATATGGAAATGGGTAGATAGTTCTCTTTTCAGGGAAGCTGATGTGCTGGGGCTATAGTGAGCTCTAGTTTTGTTGGTATTCAGCTGTTGGCGCGAGAAGTGGCAAACTTAGCAATAAGGTCATGAAACATTTGAGCCTCAGAGGGAGTGGCCTGACCAAAGAGAATTAATCATATGCAAAAGCCAGATGAGAGAGGGTCTCCCCTCCTTGAGACAGCCTAATACCCTTGAGCTTTCTATTGCGTGATGCTATATCCATATGTGATGTGAGAATTTCAGCACACATAACAAATAAACAAGAAGATAGAGGATCACCTTGTCGCAGTCCACGAGTTGGTGTAACGGAGCACCATTTAGGAGAAGTGAGAATTGTGGAGTTGTAATACAGTGCATCACCCATTCAATCCACTTTTTTGGGAATCCATAATGTCGTAAGGCCACAACAATGAATGACCACTCCAATCTATCATAAGCCTTACTCATATCGAGTTTGACTGGCATAATACCTTTTTTGTGCTTCTAATGTAAATGGATCTTATGTATTAGCTCATGTGCAATGAGAATATTGTCTTGAATGTGTCTTCCTTTAACGAAGCCATTTGTTGAAAGGAGATTTAAGTGTGGGAGAATATGTTTCAACCGAGTGACAAGAATTTTGGAAATAATCTTGTTGGTCATATTGCATAGGCTAATTGGACGATAGTCATTCACTGTCTGAGGAGGATCCACTTTAGGAATAAGTGATATGAAAGTACCGTTAATAGGAGGATTGAAAGTACCTGTTTCAAAGAACTCCCTTACCATATTGAAAATGTCTTGCCGAACAGCATGTCAAGCATGTTGGAAGAATATCCCTGAAAACCCATCAGGACCTGGGGATTGAGATCGTTAGAACCAAAGACTGCCCATTTCCTTTCTGTCACTGGCTGAAGCAGTAGAGATTGATCTTCCTCTGTAACTCGGTCATCCACAACTGAAAAATATTGATCATCAATGGGAGTAGGATTTGTAGTGTAGATATGCTGAAAATGGTCTAGAAAGGCTTTGGAAATTTGATCCTGATCTGTCAAAGATAATCCTTGATGTTGAAGGATCTGATGCGGTTTCTAGATCTTCTTTTGAGACTAGAAATGTGGAAAAATTTGGTGTTATGATCGCAACAGCTTTTCCAAGGGATTCTAGACTTCTGTTACCATTTTAGGTGTGGTTGGTGTAATACTTTTCGAAGGGATGCAATCAAACGTTTCTTCTCAATGAAGCAAGGAGAAATGTAGAGTGTTGGGTACCTGGGAGTGATGCTGAAGTGTATGTCGCAGATTCTTCTCAGTCGTCTCCAAGTGCTTGACAACACTTCGATTCCAAGCTTTGAGAGTTGGTACTAACGATTTTAAATTATAAACCACAGTAGCAGAAGCTGATGCATGCGTATGAGGTGCCAACTAGAAGCAATTAGATCAGGATAAGATTCCTCTTGGATCCTAAAGTGTTCAAATCGGAAAGATTTAGAATTTGGATGATGAAATTGTGTGTTAAGTACTAATGAGGCATGGTCTGAGTGGGTGAAACTTGCATGTTGAACACTAGACTCCGGAAACGAATTCAATGAATCCAAGTTGCAAAGAAATCGATCTAGATTGCTCTCTATTCTTTGATGCCAACTTGCTTATTAGACCATGTAAAATGATGTCCATGAGTAGGGAGAATGGATAAATTGTGTGGTGAAATAAAATTTTGAGTAGGTTGAACATCTTTCCATCGAAGAGGCATGCCACCTTTTTGATCAAGTACATAAAGATAGCTATTCCAATCTCCACAAAGAGACCATGCTCCATTCATGAAGGATCGTACTTGTGATAATGTATCCCACTGTGGTTTTTGTTTGGATGATGAGGAATGCATATACACAAAGGTCTGCTGCCATGTCATTGATGAGGAAGATACTACTACATGAAGACACCAGTTATATTGCCACACTATATTTACGGACACTGAAAAAGTCCCAAAACAAAAGAAGACCTCTTAATGTAGTACTGTATTTGATTGATCAAAACAGTAGCCAAATAGGATCTTTCACAGGGAATCAAGTTCAGATTTGATGGACTTAAGATGAAACAGAAAATAGATGTGAAAGAGGGCTGAAACTAGAGTGGTATTATAAGGATAATAACATAACAATACAGACTGAATAGATCTTCAAACATGGGCAGAACTATGACGAAGAAATTGAAAGGACGATATGAAAATTGAAAATAACAAAATAACACCCGGGCTTCACACCGCAAGGTGGATTAATTGGATCGAACACCAACCTACCTTGATCAAACACAAGGAGTCTCCATAGAGAAGGAATGCTAACAAAGCAATTTGATTTCAATAGATGAGTTGTGTCTTCACCACTTACTCAAGTCTCTTTATATAGCATTCTAAAGAGACAAACATTAATGGTAACATCCAACCACTAGTTAACACAACCTACTGCAAACATTAATGGAAACATCCAACTACTACCCAACACCACTAGTCAAAACAATAATGGAAACATCCACCTACTACACCCCACCACTAACCAACACCACCTACTAGCTCCTTTTGTTGACTTTTCAAAGCTAGACTTGGGCTTAGTTCAAAATAGTGGGCTGATATTCTCCCATTAAAGTAATCCAAGCCCATGAAACCATGGCCTCATTTTATCCCACTACAATAGTCCTAGCCCATGCAAGCCATGGGCTATTTTGGATCATATCCTTAGGCTTTGATGGGCTTGACCATTGGGCTTTTCTCTTTTTTGTATATACTGCCAATTTTGCATCAACTCTCCCCGGCTTGAAAACATTCGTCTCCGACGAAAGGATGAATGATATGTAACGCTTATACCCATCGGGATCGATTTTCTCGAGGTTGTTAGAATGAATCCAAGTGCTATCATGTCGTGGACGATTCGTCCATTTGATCTCGCCCTTGCCTTGCTTTAAACCTTCGGTAATAGGTGTCATCACTGGACTGAAGTTTTGAATGACTCTCTAAAAGACGATGCAAGTCGATGGAAATTACGAACTTCAGTGATGGTCCTTGGGTTAAGCTAGTCGATGATGCTTCTTATCTTCTCTGGACCAGCTTCAAACCCCTTGGTTTTGAAGACAGTTTTCCATTCGCCTCTAGGCCTAATACGGATCTGATGATAACCACTTTTGAGGCCCAATTTAGAAAAGATCTTAGCCCCGGACATCATGTCTAACATGGTATCAGGCTGCAGTATTGGAAACCTATACTCAATTATAATTTTTTTGATTGCTCGATTGTCCACATACTTATGCCATGAGCCATCCTTTTTTGGAGTCTGTAATGCTAGTACAACACATGGATTTAAGCTCTCCTGAATGAATCCTTTATGCAACAACTCATCCACCTGTCTTTTGAGTTCATTGTGCTCTGTTGGGCTAAGGTGATAAGCTAGTAGGTTTGGTAACATTGAACCCGGTACCAAATTAGTGGCATGCTGAATATAGTGCATAAGAGGTAGCTCATTAGGCAACTCATCAGGAACCACCTCAAGAAAATCAGAAGGTAACTCTAACTCCTAGTGTTCAAGCTTAACCCTGTGAGAGTCACCAACATGCCTATTGAATGTAGGTTGTTCTCCAGTGAAATAACTTCGTATGTGCTCCTCAAAAGTTGGTTGCACAATTGGAATCCTTTGGGGTCTTCTCCCCATATTTCTCCGAGTAGGAAAATTGGCTAGAGAATGAGTTGGATGGGATTCTTCACCAAGTGGAGGGTGTGGAGCATGAGTAGAGGCAACAACTCTAGCTTCCATTGCTGAGCACCTCTCTTCCTCGTGCTCCAGAGTCGGGACTTGCAGTGAGTTGGTTGCTCAATGTTGCAACATCCCCATCACTTGTGCCATAAGGTCAGTATCCAATCCAAAAGTTTTACTCCTTGCCATGGCTCTGATACCAAATAATGTTGTACTGTATTTGATTGATCAAAACAGTAGCCAAATAGGACCTTTCACAGGGAATCAAGTTTAGATTTGATGGACTTAAGATGAAACAAAAAATAGATGTGAAAGAGGGTTGAAACTAGAGTGGTATTATAAGGATAATAGCATAACAATATGGACTGAATAGATCTTCAAACATGGGCAGAACTATGACGAAGAAATTGAAAGGGCGATATGAAAATTGAAAATAACAAAATAACACCCAGGCTTCACACCACAAGGTGGATCGAATGGATTGAACACCAACCTACCTTGATCAAACACAAGGAGTCTCCATAGAAAAGGAATGCTAACAAAGCAATTTGATTTCAATAGATGAGTTGTGTCTTCACCACTTACACACGTCTCTTTATATAGCATTCTAAAAAGACAAACATTAATGGTAACATCCAACCACTAGTTAACACAACCTACTGCAAACATTAATGGAAACATCCAACTACTACCCAACACCACTGGTCAAAAAAATAATGGAAACATCCACCTACTACACCCCACCACTAACCGACACCACCTACTAGCTCCTTTTGTTGACTTTTCAAAGCTAGACTTGGGCTTAATTCAAAATAGTGGGCAGATATTCTCCCACTAAAGTAATCCAAGCCCATGAAACCATGGGCTCATTTTATCCCACTACAATAGTCCTAGCCCATGCAAGCCATGGGCTATTTTGGATCATATCCTTAGGCTTTGATGGGCTTGACCATTGGGCTTTTCTCTTTTTTGTATATGCTGCCAATTCTGCATCACTTCCCTACTAATCAGAAGGAGGAGAGGAGAGAATGCCAGAAAATCCCCATTTTTTTACACAACAAATGGGGCTGGACTTCAGAAGATTGGACTTCACACAAAAATAACAAAGTTGGCCAATTCCTAAAGATTGTCATTTGAAGCTCCTTTTGTGTGAAGGGGAGGCCAAGCCCTCGGCGGTTAAGACACAGCTGCTTCATGATGGACTGGATGGCTTTATTCAGCAAGCCATCTCAGCCTCACAAAAGTTGGAACCATATTGATAGATTTTAATTCTCTTCCCACCATATTCATCTACAGATTCTGTGCAGGTCAAATCCAAGTCAACAAATTCCATGGGAGTAAATTTTCTCTTGGATGGAAGGAGTTGTTGGATAGATTCGACTTCCTGGTTGGTAGCTTCATTTCTAGTATCACTGAGAGGGGAAGTCAAGCTAATGGGCTGCACAGGGCGCATCGCTATCCCATCAGAAGCGTCGGATGGATTGAGAGAATCTGGTGCTGGAGCTTGATGATGGGCCATGTCTTGTGCTGCATATGAAGTGCCATAGTAGAGTGCTTCCAATTCTCTAGGAATGTTTAGACTGTAAATGTTAGAGAGCAAGAATTTTTTTTTAATTAAATCAAGGTCCCTGTGGTGTGAAGAAGTGGATGATGTAGCAACATATTCAGGGGGGAGACAGCGCTCAAACACACCTTTGTATAACCTTGTCACATCATCAAGTGTTCCTTGGCATTTGTTTGAAGTAGCTAGCCTTGGAAGATAGCCAGGATCAGCAATATCTCGATAAACAGGAGAGGAAATATACTCCAGGAATAAAGGATTTTCTCTAAAAGGACAATACATGCCTGTATCCAATGCGAAAGCAATACGGGCAAACAGTTGCTGGACGATATTCATATGCATATTGCACTGTCAATACCTGGTTAGGTTCCACTTCCACATTGGCTATAGTAGGAAGATCTTGACGAAGATCAATGAGCACTCGAGCTGCTGGTGTGTAACTAGTGTTGGAGCCTGAAGGGCATTCGAGTTCTAAAACTTGACCCATTGGAGAGAAAACACTGGATAAGACATCAGAATCATAGAACATCCAGTCAAGATTAAGAACTTTAGCCCACATAATGCCAAAGTTGAACGGTACTGATGCGGCTTTAGTAGAAGGATCCCGTTGTTGCAGTCTTGCAGAAACGTTAAGTGGCCTTTATAGTACCCAGGTTGAGAATACAGCAGTACATGGATGTCCCTAGCCGAGTTGAGGTTGAGAATAAAACGATCCTTGGCACCTTCAACAACATAATAACCTGTTACTTTTATGGTTTCAGGCTTCCAAGCTCTATTGGCGAGCATCTGAAGTTCATGAGTGTTAACAGGGATTCCATCTGGTATCCAGCTGATAATAGGATGGCAAAATGATTGACGTATATTCTCCAACTTTCCTGCTGTTATAGATACAGTTGCAGCTGGATGAATTGGGAGTTTCAGCTTGCTAGCAAGCTCTGAAGAAAGGGGATCTGCAGAGGGGACAACAGAGTGGGAAGAGACGTTAGACAAACACTGCGGCATGGTTGTTCTTTCACACAACACAGAAGGGACCACTGGTGGTAAACACACTCTATGCACACACAGAGTTTTACCCAAAGAGCCCAAACCTGATGATGAAAGAGACCTCCATGCTGCGATGCAATATATAGGTGAGAATAGGAACGTAACAGAACACCATCCCAATATTTGGAACGTACCAGAGCCTCTAGCTGATACTGGAAAGATTGCCAGGTAGCTTGCAGAGAAAAGATATAGGGGTAAGTAAGGCTAGCTACGATGAGATTAGGCATGCCCCTATATCACTTAGGAATAATCTTATAGGACCTCCAATTCTGAGATCCAGGATGCGGAATGAATGTCCAGCAGGTGTATCGGAGGTACCGACAAGAAGCTTCGGAGGGTAACCACCATTGTCTCCAAGCCCTAAGCATCTTAAAATATGTTAAGAAAAACCTGGAAAACAGAACTAGAATCAATGCAAAAACATATGATAGACTAGGAAATGTAAGTAGGGATCCGAGAAGGTGTGGGATAGCATCGAAGATGGAGAAGAGGACAGATGCTCAATTGAGAAAACTAAGTGAGCCTGATCAATAACAGCAGTAGCTCTAATGGAAACGTGTCTCTGAGAGGAGAGGTAGGAGCTCGATCATGTAGAAGAAGATCGATCATTGAGTAAGCAAGATAGGAGGTAAAGGATAACCCTAGTCGCCTCGCATCGCTCTCTCTTCCCCTCGTGTTCCAACCTGATCTTATTCATTCCTTTTCACTCTTTGCTTTTTAGTTATTCCCCTTTCAGTCTTTGTTTGGGGTTTTAATTATGGGTAGTCTCACTGTCTATGACATATAGCTCATTAGCATTACTAGGCTCTGAGTTGGCCATTTGAATCCCATGCAAGGCGCACTGTATTTTGTGGTTAAATATTATATGTGTAGTGTAGGTTGTATTAGAGAAAGTATAAAGCAAGGTACACTGTATATGCCCTTGGTTACCATAATGGTCAAATAAATCCAGCAGCCAAGATTTGCAAGGATTTTCTCTAACGCTGAAATTTTGAACCCTACAAACAAGTGAAGGCTAATGGTATTGATGTATCTGGGTAATTACAGTAAGAGGTGCGCTAGCTGAAGGGGTTTGCTTAATGAACAAGGATAATAGGGCTGCATGTCAATGATTGTCGTTCCTTAATATTAGTTACTAAATGCTAATTTTCTGCACACTTCTCACCTTTAATGTGTAGTATGACATTCTTTGTTTGTTACCCAAAAAAAATAAAAATGACGTTCTTTGTTTATTTTTTGTCCAATTCAAGGTTATTCTTTTCAATAGAGTATGACTTCTGTATAAAATCAAGTGAACCATTTTCATTGAGTATTTTGTTTGGAGTTCATTATTGTTATTGTTACCTTACCTTCTTAATGGGCATTTCTTTGTAGATTGTTTCTGCAGGCTAAAGGTGGTAGATGAATCGTGTCAAAGTCCAGGAATTTCAGTTTGTATTTTTGCGGAAGACATGGAGAAGCTGCCACACATTGAATCAGATGGTGATATAATTCAGTTTTTTCATGTTGTGGTATGCCCTGGAAGCACTTTCTGTCATATCTTTCCATAATCTTTCTATCTTCTTCCAAACTTTATTCTATTGTATAGCTAATTAGAAATGAATCCTACTTCTAAGCTTAGCTCTCTTAAACAGATGTAAGTGAGAGACAATTTAATTTTTTTTTCTTTGGATGATTAATAATTTCATTACCAACACCCTAGGGGGGGGGGGAGAAAGAGAAAGGATATACAAGAGGGAAGAGAGAGAGGTGGGGGGGGGGACAAGTCTCCAGGGGGAAAACACAAAAGTAGAACCTAAACCAACAACAATGAGCCTCCTTGGGTTGACTGCAGTAGGGGGATGGTAGAGTAACTGTAACTTAGAGGAAACATCAAAACAGATGGCTTTCCAAATCATGTCAAACAATTTAGAGTAGGAGGTTCATCTTTTAAGGTTCCTTTCCCATGAAAAATGATGAATGATCGCTCCAAAGACCAATTTACCTATTGTGTGACAAATAGAGGGGCCTGAGAAGGTCATCAAAGTCTAATACCAGGAACATGTGAACCTAAAGGAGCGATGAGAGTGTGTGTGAATGGAGGTGAGAGCTTTCTCCCAAAGGGATCGGGTGAAAGGGCGGAGAAAGAAAAAGTGGTCAATGTCTTCCGTACCATGCCAGTGAAGGGCATGGTCGTTAAGGCGGAAGGCGATTAAAGCAATTGGGGCCCTGCTTAGGCGATTAGGTGACAAAGCGGTGACTACGCGGCAATAAGGTGACCAAAGCATTTGGGTCATTTTTTTTCAATACAACTAATTTTAAATTGATAAATTCATATTATAAGCTAAACAAACATTCAAGAATCACATTCATCCAAAAAAAAGAGGAAGCATTTAGGAATCATAATTATGAAAGATTGTCCAAAAAAAGAACACAAACACAAGTTCATCTCATCAAACATCACATATGACTATGAACCAAGGAAAAAATTTCGGTCGAAACCAGGATTTTGACCCACGAAAAGGCTGAAATTTTTAGGTTTCGACCCTAGGTTTTGGGCCTTATATGACGTTCATTTCATTTGATTTCTTGCCTCATTCCTATTTAAAGCATAATAAACACAATGGAACTAGTATTTTGCCAAAAAAACCATTGAAAATTTATCATTCAAGTATACTAACAAATGACTGGTTCCAACAAGTACAAATTTTATTGCATACAAGCATAGAATCATCAGCATACATGAATTGTTTGATACAATGGTTACATGTACAACAAGTCAACAAAATAAAATGACCAACTAGATCAGGTGATGGTGTCTCCATGGAAAAAAATTCGATCGAAATGGTCAAAATTTCGACTGAAATGCCTACAAAATTTCAATTCGAAATGAAATACAGGTATAGGCACGAAATGTGTCTTATATTGTATCGTATCGACGGATATATCAGTTGATACGAGTCAAATTTTCGGCCCGAAACCATATTGGGCCGAAATGATGCCTGCACAGGTTATAAAATAACCTGTTTCGAGCCATTTTCGACCTAGCGAGCCATTTTGATTATTTCGAGCGATATCGCCTGCGACATTTTGAGCCCTTTTTGAGTTTTTATTTATTTATTTTATTTCTCTTGCTTTTATCCCTCTTTTCACCTATGTTTCTACAACTCCATTTCCTTCAAATACTAGATTTGCTCCTCCATTTGTGCATTTTCTCAAATCTTGCAAGGTGAGTAACTAACTTCCTCATTTGTAAATTTTTGTTTCGTTTGTGCCTTAAATCATCTTAGATTGGTTCCAAATTTATGTATGTTTACTTTAGAGTGTTGATATATGAATTTGTAGTGTCAAAATTAAATTTTGATTCTTCTTACAAATTTTTTATTTTTCTGTTATTAAAAATTATTTAGTAAATTATGTATATTGCTAAAGTGTATATTACTAACTTCCTCATTTTTCAATTTTTGTTTCGTTTGTGCCTTGAATCATCTTAGATTGCTTCCAAATTTATGTATGTTTACTTTAGAGTGTTGATATATGAATTTGTAGTGTCAAAATTAAATTTTGATTCTTCTTACAAATTTTTTATTTTTCTGTTATTAAAAATTATTTAGTAAATTATGTATATTTCTAAAAATGTATATGTATAGTACATATATAAGCTTCAAACTAATGTATGTGAGAGTTGAGACACCATATTACTGTGATGGCATTGAATTAATTTTTTTTTTGCTTTAGTTATGTAATTTTACTGTATTTAATATATATTTAAATAATTAAAAAAAATATAAATATTAAAAAAACTAATTAATTTTTGTTTTAAATTAAAAAATAACAGAGTATTAGTGGAAGCATGTGGCATGTATGTCATTTTTGGAGCATATTGTGGAGCTTTCCAAGATACTTAGTATGTATTTCTTGTATCAGGCACTCCCTTTCAAGTTTTAAAGATGTCAGACATAGCTTGGCAACACAGAAAGCCACTGACAGTTGATAGAAGGAAGTGCGAGTGTAATTATTGTAAGAAACAAATAGGAGGAGGTGGGGTTGCTAAACTGAAGGTGCATCTAGTTGGTGGAAATAGGGATGTAGTAGGGTGCCCAAAGGTGCTCGTAGAGGTCAAGAGGGCAACGACCTCATATATTAGTGGTGGAAAGCAAAAGAGGAAAGAGAAGAGAACACAGAGGGATGAGTTCGACAATGCATGCTTAGATGACCTTTCAAGATCCTGAGGATTATGGTATGGATGAGCCAGGAGAGTGTGACCTTGATCTAGAGGCCGATCAGCTGAGGAGGGCGATGATGATGAGTAGGGAGCAACAGAGGGTTGATGACATAAGGAGGCAACATAGGGGTCTGGGTTGTGGGTCCTCTAGAGAGCCAGTAGGTATGGGAGGCACAGGTGGCTCCCAAGTGCCTATGAGGAGGACTCAGAGTGTGAGGTAGGAGGCTCCTATCCCACAGGCCCCTACAAGGGGTCGAGCTTTGTCAGCACATCCTACAGATCCAGATCTTGAGATTCTTTGTAATGATCTGGTCCTATTTGCGAGGCCTGAGCATAACAGAGAAAGTTGAAGCACTTATGGGGTAGTGTGAAGGAAAAAGTGGG
This sequence comes from Hakea prostrata, assembly GCF_041222555.1. Classification (NCBI taxonomy): domain Eukaryota; kingdom Viridiplantae; phylum Streptophyta; class Magnoliopsida; order Proteales; family Proteaceae; genus Hakea; species Hakea prostrata. The sequence continues at coordinate 23,990,060 of NC_142610.1, forward strand.
GATGGTTTTCTCCAAATGGGCTTATTACCATAGTATTCTAGCACATACAACCCAGGGGCCCTACTATAGAGATACGATTGAGGAGATAGGCAAGGTTGGGAGTGGTGTACAGGGTCCCATTGCATATGAGATATATAATATCTATTTGCCTAAGCATAAAGATGACTTAAATGAGTATATTAGGGGATTAAAGCCCATTTGGGCTCATTTTGGAGTGACTGTGATGGCTGATGGTTGTATTGGTCCCACTAGATAGTCCATCAATTTCATGTTGAATTGTGATGGGAGGACAACGTTCCTCAAGTCAGTAGATGCATCCGGTGGGAAGAAAGATGCAAAATACATTTAGAAATTATTGAAGCAAATGGTGAAGGAGGTTGAAGTGGAAAATGTGATTCAAATTGTGATTGATAAGGCTCCAACTACAAGAAAGTTGGGTTGAAGATGCAGGAGAACTCCAGGTATCTAAACATATAGTATTAATTTTCATTTGTAAATACATAAAGTTACATTACATGTATACTTTATAACTTTGTATTGATGCCTTGATGGATGGACATATATAAGCTCTTTTGGACTCCATGTGCTACTCACTGCATTGAGTTAATGTTGAAGGACATCGGAAAGGTCAAGCTTGTGAAAAAGACCGTGGAGCAAGCCCGACAAGTTAGCACCTTCATCAATAACCACACCTATGCATTAAGGGTGATGAGAGACAAGTGTCAGGGTGAGTTAGTGAGGCCAGGCATAACCAGATTTGCTACTAATTGGATAGCACTGCAGAGCTTTGAGAGTAGGAAGACTGGCCTTAGGAGCATGTTTGCATCAGAGGAGTGGTTTAACTAGGAGGGTTCTTCATTAGTGGGAGGAAGGAGAGCACAGTTGACCGTACTTGATGAGGCTTTCTGGCACAATGTGAGGATAGTGATGAAGATGCTTGAGCCTGTGGTGCATGTGCTGAGGATGGTAGATCAGCAGAGAAAACCTATTCTACCACACATATTTGCTGCAGTAGAGAGGATGAAGCAGCAAGTTGCTCAGGTCCACCCACACGGCAACAAGGAAGTCCTTCAAATCATCGAATTTAGATGGCAGTCTATGTTGCAGCATCCACTACATAAGGCTGGTGAATTGTTAAGTCTAGTATTTAATTTAATTTTCGTTATGTAATCACACTATTAAGCATTAACTATTCCCTTTTATGACATACTTTTTCTTACACAACATACTATTTAAATCCGAAGTACCATTACAAGGACAATCTTGGGATGAGGCAAGATTTAATGGATGCCGTCCAAACTGTAGTGGAGAAGTTTGAACTGGATCCATCTAAACAAGCAATCATCCTTATGGAGGTGAGATAGTGATTTGAATCATTTGATATTCACAATTCATAGTTTTATACTAAGTCATTAACCTAGTAACTAATTATTGTTTTTTCTCTTTATATATTAGATAAAGGCATTTAAGGATGCCACTGGGAGCTTCGGTCATTCTATGGCCGTATCGGGAAGGGAATCTGTCCCTGCGGGTAAGTTCATTCATTTATTTCATTATATATTTAATTATTATATTCTATCTTTAATTTAGTTATTTAAGTATTAAAATGACTTGGAGTCTATGTTTGTTGCAGCTAAGTGATGGTTGCAATTTGGATGTGACTTACACCACTTGAGTGTGATTGCAAGCAAAGTGCTCTCCCAGACATGTTTTGCCACTGGTTGTGAGTGAAACTGGAGCACCTTCAGCCTCATTCACTCGAAGATGCACAAACAATTGGGTGTGAAGCGTCTAGAGGACCTTGTCTACATACATTATAATATGAGACTGAGAAAGGATCATATTAGACAGGGGATGGATAGAGAGAGTACCATATCGAGTTGGCTGACATATTTGAGATGGATGATGATGATTACCCAATAGTTGACTGGATCATGGACAGTGGAGAGCCATTGTTGGATGAGGAGGGAGGTCGTCCTAGTAGACAGATTGCAGAGGAGATGGGGGCTGATGTGGAGGACTTCATGGCCCAGGAGGGGAGGGCACATGTAGAGCCGCCCGTCCCTTCGTGCCGCACCCTAGTGCATCCACCCAGAGTGAGGATTTGATTGTCTGGTCCGACACTGAGGATGAGGTGACTCAGGCCTCCGACGATGACGACGATGGTGGTGATGATGATGATGCGGTGATGATGAAGGGAATGAGGAGGGTGTTGGACCTCGTGATCAGGATTCAGCTGATCCTAGGGACAGACCACCACCACATGTCGTGAGAGTCAAGGGTGGGGAGGATGACCACCGAGATTCAAAGGCGAGAGTCAGTTTGCCCACGCAACACAGGATTCAGACCATACTGTAACTGCATCTCGAGGCCAAAATGTTTCCTCTACATATTCGAGGAAGGGGAAGGGGAGACAACACGACTGTAGCATAGAGGACACACCATCATATGGGTCATACCGTCCACCCGATGCCGAGAACTTGGTGGGATCTATGAGATCAATGAGCATTGATGATGCTAGAGACTCCTCCACCTCTAGAGGATCCGTATGGCATAGGCCTGCAGAGTCCTCATATGATACTGTTGTGGAGAGTATTGGTTCTATCGAGTCGACTTATGGTTATGGACTATATGGTGTCACTGTCCCTCCTGGCTATTAGATTCAGGGTCAGGCCAGTCAGCCACTAGTGGAGCCTTATGGTTATGGAGCATGCCTATGGAGCTTATGGTGTCCCTCCCACTGTCACTTATCAGAGCATGCCACTAGGACATTATCAGTATTGACCTTATCCTTCTCCTGACAATTAGGGTGCTCTTTCATTTGTTGAGCAAATCTTCCATACTATTCCACAGCCACAAGGCCCACCACCACCAGTTCCTCGTTTGGAGATTCACAACTTCCCACCGTCAGGAAATCTTATGCATGTGGATGAGGCCACGTACAAAAATGCAGTTGTTGACTACGTTCAAAACTATATGGGGCGAACATCATGGGAGTTGTATTGTCATTTGTATGGGGTGCAGACGGAAGAGGGAGACATTGAATAGAATAAACTTGTAAGTTGTACTTGTAACATTCTTGCTTCTTCTCTTATGTACTATATACTTGGAAAGTTGGATGTTACATTTTCAGTGGTTTTTTTTAGTGAACTAGTAGTTTTATAGTGTTTATTATGCTTGAAATAGGTAGTATGCAAGAATCCAAATCAATTTAAGTGCATATGAGGCCCGAAGTTGAGGTTCCAAAAGTTAGATAAAAAACCTCTAGTTTCGACCAAAACCTGGAAATTTTGACCTTTTGCAAGGTCGAAATTTTCATTTCGACCGAAATTTCCATTTCGACCGAAATTTCTTCCTTGGGTGTCTCATATGTATCAAGTTGAAGCCGATATATCATATATACATAAGATAAAAATACATAATTTCGAAAATAATTATTAAAATCAGAAAATGAAAAAATGGTAGTAAATAAAAAAAAAAAAAGTTTAACAAAACACAATCATAGATCATACATAGTCCTAGGCTAAACATATATTAATTTTATGGCAATACAAGATCATTTAAGGTATGAACAAAACAAAAATAATAAAGGGGAAGTTTAGAACTGTTGGTTATGGCTCATGCTTCACATTTTATTGCTATCAGAGTTTCCTTTGTAGCTGTTGTGGCTTAGAAGGTGTTTGGAGACAAAAGATGAGCAAAAGAGGTGCTTGAAAGCAAAGGAGTTGTGGAAATTAGGTGGAAATGGGATAAAAATCAACAAAAACTGAGAAAAAACAAGTTGGAATGTTGAAATGGTCTAAATGTTGGTCGAGATGGTCGAATTGATATCTCCAAAATTTAGATCGAAACCTGTAACTTTTTCGAAATAATTGGAATTTTGTTTCGGTTTTAAAAAATGCAGGCATTTCGGTCAAAAATTTGACAATTTCGACCGAAATTTCTTCTATGTTGATGAACTATATCAAATAAGAATAAATGAATGTAGTAATCTTACATTTTACTTTCCTCTATGATAATGTGATGCCAAATAAGTGCCTTGTCCATCTAATGATTCATCGATTCCTAATTCTAAAATGACTAACTATTAAATTTGTATGTGGCTTTGTAGAATAAAATTTGATTAAAAAGAATCAAGAAAAAATATTATTATTTACAAAATGTAAAAAAAGTGACCACTTTGGCGTCTAGGTGGCAATAAGGCGCACAAGGCAACAAAGCGGTAGTGTTTAGGCGAAAAAGCAGCTGAAAAGCTGCATGTTAACAAAGCGGTGGCAAATAAGGTGGACGCTTTGAAAACCATGGTGAAGGGTGTAATAAGGGTTAGCGGGGATATTGTGGTGGATGAGAAAAGACTAGGTGGGGGAGGCAAAGGTGGAAGGAACTCCAAGTGGTCGTTGAATGGCGAGGGATATGTCCCTTGAACCAAACCAAGGGGTACTAGGGGATGGTTTGACTTGGGGAGCGCACAAGGTTCTAAGAGGAGGAGGTGGTGAAAGGGATTTAGGGGCAGAGGGAAGACCAAATCTGTGTGATACTCATGGGGAAAGGGAAGGGTGAAACCAAATGCTATTGGAGATGGATGTGGAGAGGGTTGTGATTTGGGATTATGGAACTCATATATAGTGTAGGGACCAAAATGGTTATAAAGAAGGCTTAACAGAAGCTAAGAGTTGAGCCAGAAGGAGAAGGTAGAGCCACTACAAATCAAGGTGAAAGTAGCAGAGAGGGCTTTGCACTTAGGGAAAAGGAAGATGAGAAATTGGTCCGTGTTGAATTGAATAATCCTAGAGAGGACCTTTAGGGCAAGGGTGAAGAGGAAAGTGGAAAGAGGGCACCCTTGGCGAATGTCAAGGTGGGACAGAAAGAAGCCAGTAGGGGAGCAGTTAGTGATGATGGAGAAGAATGGGGGTGGAAATGCACACTTCAATCTACTAAATAAAAGAGGGTGGAAATCCCATAATGAAGAAAACATCACTAATGAAGTCCCAACAGAGGGAGTCAAATGCCCTATGGAGGTTGACCTTCAAGAGGGCTGCAGGGGAGTGCGACAAGTGATCAAAACCACGGATGGATATCATTGACAATGCTTTTACCGAAGATGAAAGCATATTGATTTTACCAAGATGTAGGCGACCACCTCGGAACCTTTTAGCTTGGTTCAACAAGGCAATCTACTAGCGACATATGTGTAAAGGGTCACCTGGACCCTTAGGACCATGTTCTACCTTCTTTTTAAAATTTTTATATTACATTGGTTGATGTTTTTGGGTTTATTTAATTGTAATGTGTTAAGACACCAATTTTGAGGGATGTGCATAGCAAGCTTAGAGTACTAGGGTGTTGTAGGGGATCAACTCCTAATAAGGGAATTAGTTGGTTGTGTCAGGAGAATGTTGAGGGTATAAAATTGGAAAATGTGTGTTCATATGAGGGGGGGGGGGGATTTTGGTGTTAGTGTTTGGAGTTGGGACGAGCTTGACTTGTAACAGAGGGAAAGACTCTTTGGATTTGGGGTAAATTAGTTTAGCAGGTTTGGGGAATTTGTGTTATTGGATTGGTTGTTTGTTGATCCCCTACAACACCCTAGTACTCTAAGCCTACTGTGAATGTCCCTCATAATTGGTGTCTTAATGACATTCTTGGGATAGTAGCTATTTTTCACTGAGGTTAATTTTGTTGTAGGTTTTTATTTTATTTTATTATTGTTGTGGAGTGGATCAGCTTTCTGGACCCACCCCGAATCCTTCAATGGTTCCGTTTCTCCTTAGCCTCCTGACAGACAAAAGAAGAGTGAGAGTGGGCCGCCTCTGAGGATGGGAAGCCACCTCCAATGATTAAGTCAGCCTTTAACGGAGGAGATGAGAATGAAGACTAGCAAAGTAAATGCAAAAGGTGGAAGAAGGAATGTTTCTCAAGGAGTTATGGAGGAGAATAATGGCTGGCCTATGATGACCGACCGACTCTCTATCGCGTTGCTCAACGGTGGAGATGGCTTCTGAGGTTTGGAGACGTCGCCCTCTGACGGTTGCAGACCTTGGGCTGCTGCAAACACCTTTTGTCATCAAGGAGTCAACTTTGAGTATCGTCCTGATGCGACCTTAGTCCATGGTTAAGGAGACAAAAAGTGGTGATGCTGTCCTTGCCGTAGTCTTAAAGCGAATGTTGGGCTTCCAAGCTGTCTCTTATCACTACACAGCCTTCGAGACATCAATTGCTGAAATTAATGCTATGGGACATCTCAAACGAGGAGATACCAAGGATCCCCTAAAGGCCACTGGTCCTGCTAGGGCGTCTGGACTTGTCAGCGAGTCTTTCCTGCGTCGCCTTCTGTCATCCGAGAAGCCTCCTAATCCAATTGTTATGCAACATCTTCTTGAACCGCCAAGCCGCCTGGTTGGTTCTTAATTGAACCATTATTATTTGGTGGTCCCTTTCGGGTTACCCATAACATTAGCCCCCTAATCTTTGTGGCGCTTTCCAGCTACAAAGAATATCACCGAGATCGAAGGGCCAATTTCGTCATCGGTTATCCGAAAAGTCCCCTTGGCACTTTCCGTCCTTTGCACGAAGTCGACCGAGGCGACTCCCAATGTTCCTGTGTGAATGGGTGCCAACTGTCCCTAAGGTTATCGTCAGGGACGACTCTGCACACGTCGCTTACCGAAGTGATGCTTTGGGCGAAGAGACGTACTCGAGTGGCGCTTCAGAGTATTCATTGAATTTGGTCTTGGAGCTCTGCGCTTTATTTAAAGCTGCCTCGGATTGGGTTTACCCTGAAAAAAATTCCTGCTGCCATTTTTTCAAGCATCGTTGCAGAGCTTCAAGCAAGGCGTTTCTTCGTCTGGGTAAGTTATATTTTTCTTCTAGAACCATGGGTAGGAAACTAGTAAAGAAGCACAGTCTTGTCTCGGCTTCCGGCGCTCCTCCCTCTTCGGATCTGTGGGCAAAACATGGGATCTCCGGTGATCCTTTCATAGATAAATCCCTTTCTGCAACCTCCATCGCTACTGCGACCGTGGGGCCTACCGCAAAACTTCCGGCGGTCTCCCATAGAGGCGCAACTTCGGCGCCTCCCAGGATCAGGGGTTCGACTTTAGGAGTCGTCCCCTCGAGTCCTCCAGTTTGTGATGATGTTGATGACTCGCCTACTTTTGGGCCGTTGTCCTTCCTCAGTCTTCTTCATCCACATCATGTCCAGCTGATGAAGATTACCTTCAAGATTCCTGACAAGTTTCCTGTCAGGCTTCCTGGCCCTCGTGAAAGGGCATATTTGCTGAGGGAGAGCGAGATCCCTCTTTATTTCGACTCCATGTTAGGCGGTTTAAGGCTTCCCCTTTGCGCTTTCGCTATGCAAGTTCTTTTTTATTTTGGACTGAACCCTGGGATGCTGGCACCCAATGGTTGGAGGAGCCTCGTTGGCTTTATGGGATACTGTAAGAGTATGAACGTCGACTGCAATTTGAATGTCTTTAGATCTGTCTACTCCCTCAAAGCCCTTGAGCAGGAGGGCTGGTTTAGCTTCTGTAAACGGGGCACTTCTTCTCTGAAATTTCACATCTTCGAGGAGGGAACCCTTCCTACCAGCCATAAAAGGTGGAAAGTTAGGTTCATCGCCTGCCGCGTTCCCTCTGATAGCTTCATTCTAGGCTGGCCTTCTCTGAGTCAGAAGTCCGTCCGACAAATGAATATTAAACCCTCGCTGAGCAAGGAAGAGGCAAGGCTTTTCTCCCTCTTCGCAGCAGGGAAAGGGACCCCCATTCATGGCCGAGAGATGAAGTTTGAAGCCTCTCTAGTTCTCTGGGAAGTCATGGCTGGTAAGTCCTTGAGCCCTCGTGCTTTTTTCCTCATTTTTTGTTGTCGGCATTACTTTGACATATGTATGCTTTTGCAGATCCAGAGATGTCCCTCAACAAAGATTTTCTTTTCCGGCGCTATATGGATTCTTGTGCCGCAGCCAAGAGGGAACAAGAAAAAACCAATGGGACAGGAGCAGGGTCCTCATCACCAGCGCTCGACCTTCCCAGTCCCGTGGCCAGGGTCCCTCCGGATTCAGAGCTAAAAACAACATACGATATCAACCGAGAAGCAATCGAGGAGAATGCGGGCCATACCGAGGAGATTGAGGAAACGCCTAAAGAGGAGGAAATGCCCCTCGTCCGCCATAAACGCCAAGGTTCCTCTCTTTCTGATAAAGGCAAGACGAAGGTGGTCCGTTTTGAGAAGCCCCCTGCTCTCGAACCTCAATCAGCTCCAGAGCAGTCTCCTTCAGGAGTGGTACCCATCCGTGGAGTGCCAGCTGAAGAATTTAGAAAGGACTCCAGTCTTCCAACTGTTGCCCTTCCGAATCCTCTTGATCAAACCCTTCCAGTTGCCGAGACCGTCACTTCTGATGCCGGGGTTGCCTCTGTCACTGAAGCCGCATCCATGCAGGAAGTTGGGTCTCCAAGCTTGGTTGCCGCCAGTGGAAGGGCGGTACCTGTTGAGGATGCTTCACCTTCGCTCCCCCTCGATGGGTTCCGCAGTGGGAGCTCTTTTAGGGGGACAAAATTTTGGGAAATCCCATTAAGGCAGGAGTGTGGGCAAAGGGTGCCACGACTTCTGCCGATCAAAGGGCTTGTGACGATTTGCATCCTTCGGAACTTCACTCGCACTTCGTCGAGTAAGGACTATATTCCGACTTACATTTGGTGTTTTCGTTTCTTTTTGGTGAGCCCTCTTGAACAGTCTTTCTCCGCAGGCACTTGTATGGCTCTCTAAGCCTCTTGGAGTCATATACGAGGAAATATAGGGCTTTAGTTCTGGACCGCTCTAGTGTTACCCGTGATCTAAATTTTCAGCTGGGGAGGAACAGGGCCCTCCAATCAGATCTTGAAAGAGTTTTCTCAGAAGCTGAAGAGTCCAAGAAAGAACTGGAGAAGGCCAAAGAGGATTTGAGCAAGGTCCGCTCGAACTGCGACTACTACCGGAGAAGTAGAGACAGAGCCCGAGGAGAGGTCGAGTCAGCAAAGCAAAAGGGAAAAGATGCTCTAGCTGCCCAGGCTGCGCTGATAGAAGAGATGAATTCCGAATTGTCGCAGCTTCGTAATGATAAAGAGGCCGCTGATGACACGATAATTGAGCTCCAAAAAGAGATTAAGTCCATCTTTACCTCTCACTTCAAATTATCTGCCGAGAGGGACCGATTGGTTGCCGAGAAAGATCGATTGGCTGCTAACTTGACGATTTCCGAGAAGTCTGTTCAGGAGTTAATCACACGCAACTCTCACGATTCCGAGGAGATCATTAATGAGTACAAGGCTTCGGAAGACTTCCAGGCTGAGCTCGCCAGCAAGGCCATTCCTGGCTTTGAAATGGGCTTGGACACGGCCTTTGATCTTATGGTGAAGAGTTTGCCGGAGGAATCTTTGCGATTGGTCTGTAAAGGTTCTCCCTTCGATGCTCGTACTTGCGAGAGGCTAAAGATTCCAGTTTTCAACTGGCTTCAAGAACAGGCTCTAGGGACGCCTTTTCCAGAAGTTGACACCTCTCCTTCCGGCGCCTTACCTTCGATTTCTGAAGATAATCTAGGACAGACTACTTCTCCTCCCCTTCCCCCAAACGATTTACCAACTGAAAAGTAATTGTAAGTAATTTCTGACCTTTTTGATGTGGAAGGGAAGTAATTGTAAGTAATTGTAGTTTTTGATGCTCTTTGTAAACTTAGTCTTCAAGCAAGTGCTTTCATACAAGGGATTCTTCTGAAGTTGTACTTTTTGCTCAGTTCTCTGATAAAACTTTCTTAGGTGCATGGCATTCCACACACGAGTGAGATCTCTGTTTGTTTCAATTTCTCTGAGCTTGTAGGTTCCCGGTTGTAGTTCTAGGACGACCAAGTAAGGGCCTTCCCTTCTTGGGGATAGCTTGTTCCTTTGCCTTGGGGCTGAGACATCGGCTTGTTAGAGAACCAAATCTCCTTGCTGAAAAGTCTTGCTTCTTACTCTTGAGTTATAGTATTTTGCTAATTTCTTTTGGTAAGCTACATTTCTGTAGAGAGCCGCTTCTCGGATTTCGTCAATGAATTCCAAGTTCGCTCTAAGTCCTTCTTCATTCTGATTTTCTTCAAAGCATTTCGATCTCAAGGAATCTACCAGTACTTCCACTGGGATCAAAGCTTCTAACCCATAGGACAGCTTGAAGGGAGTTTCCCCCGTTGGAGTTCTTGACGAAGTCCGATAAGCCCAAAGGACATGGGGGAGCTCATCCACCCATTGTTTTTGGCTTTCTTCCAACCGTCCTTTGATGCCATCTAGCAACGTCCTGTTGGTAACTTCCACATGTCCATTACATTGGGGATATGCATACCAACGCCTTTCTGAAGTCGATGTGATTAGTCTTATAGAAAGTTTTAAAGGCAGGGTTGTCAAATTGAGTTCCATTGTCGGTCAACACTATCTTTGGCAAACCGAACCGGTATATGATTTTGTTGAGGACAAACTTCTCCATCTATTTTTCCGTGATAGTGGCCACTGCTTTCACCTCCACCCATTTGGTGAAGTAGTCGATTGCCACAATCATGAATTTTCTTCCCCCAGATGCCGGAGGGAATGGTCCTAGCAGATCCATTCCCCATCTTGCGAAAGGAATGGGGCTGAGGATTGATACCAAAGGAACCGCAGGGGCTTTCTGGACTGAGGAATGTGTGGCAAGGTTCGCAGTGACGAACGTAATCCTGCGCATCCTTCACCATAGTTGGCAAGTAGAGTCCTTGCCTCAAGATTTTGAAGGCTAAGGCCCTAGCCCCCATGTGAGCTCTGCAAATGCCGTCGTGTACTTCTGCCAATGCGTACTTGGCACCCGCGGGACCGACACACTTCAGAAGAGGTCCCTCGACCGATCTTTTGTACAAGACTCCATCCACCAAGGTGAATTTCGCAGCGTGTCTTTTCAAAATGTTGGCCTGGGTCAGATCTTCGGGCAATCGGTCTTGTTTTATGTACGCTACCAGTTCATCCATCCAGGTTGGCTCTGACTCTTCAATCTCCATAATGTCCAAGGCATCGATGCTGGGTTCGTAGAGGACTTCCTGATATACTGAAGCTTTTATTTCTGTGATGCCAGTGAAAGCCAGCTTGGCTAAGAAGTCGGCTCTAGAATTCTCATCTCTAGGAATCTGAAAGAACTCGCATCGATCAAATTGGAGCTTTAAATTGTTTGCCATGTTCAGATAATGTGCCATTTTTTCTCCTCTGGCCTCGTAATTACCTTTCACTTGACTAATTATCAATTGGGAATCGCTGTGGATTTGTAGATTTTGAACACGCAGCGAAGCTGCCAGACGGAGGCCTGCCAGCAATGCTTCGTACTCAGCGACATTGTTGGTTGCCGGGAAAGCGAAGCGCAGCGTGGAGTTAATGACAAATCCACTTGGGCTTTCCAGCACCAAACCGGCTCTGCTCCCTGTGGCATTTCTTGCTCCGTCTACGAGCAAAGTCCAAATCTCCATTGGTTTTTCTTTATTTTTCCCATCATCCCATCCAGCCGCAGATTCGACAATGAAGTCTGCTAAAGCCTGGCCTTTGATTGCAGTTCTCGGTTGGAACTCAACTTGGTGTTTGCTCAACTCCATAGCCCAAACGACCATTCTCTCCGCCAAGTCTGGTCGATGAAGGATCTTCTTCAAAGGAGCATTTGTGAGAATAGTTACTGGGTGAGCTTGGAAGTAAGGCCTTAGCTTCCTGATAGACACTATCATGGCTAGGGCTAACTTCTCGATTTCGGGGTACCGGTTTTCAGCATCCAAGAGGACATGGGAAACATAATAAACAGGGCTTCGGATGCCTTCATCTTCTTGAATCAAAACAGAGCTTACAGCTTTTGGGGATGATGTAAGATACATAAACAGGTTTTTCTTGGGGGTTGGACATACCAGAATGGGGGAAGAGCTTAGCTTATCCTTCAATTCTTCAAAGGCATTCTGACACTCATCCTTCCAGATCATCTCTGCCGTAGTGTTAAGGGTTCTCAGAGCTGCGAAGAAGGGTTGGCAGCGCTCACCAGATTTAGCTAGGAAACGGCTCAGAGCGGCTACCCTTCCTATCAGACACTGAATTTCCTTCATGGTTTGCAGCGGCTGCATGTCAAGAATTGCTTTGATTTTCTCAGGATTTGCTTCTATGCCTCTCTGTGAAACCATGAATCCGAGGAACTTTCCAGATGATACTCCGAAGGCGCACTTCTCGGGATTTAGACGCATCTTGTGCTCTCGGAGGATGCTAAAGACTTCTGCCAAGTCGCGGATGTGGTCATTGGGATCAATGCTTTTGATCAGCATATCAGCTACGTAGACCTCCATGTTTCTTCCAATTTGTTTGTTGAAGATTTTGTTGACAGTTCGCTGATAAGTTGCACCGGCGTTCTTTAGACCAAAGGCATCACCTTTTAATAATAACTTTCCCGGTTGGTCATAAACGCGGTGTGAACCTCATCCTCTGGTGCCATCAATATCTGAATGTAACCAGAATAGGCGTCCATGAAGCTTAACGCCTCGTGTCCCGCAGTAGCATCGATCAATAGATCAATCCTTGGTAAAGGATAACAGTCTTTCGGGCAAGCTTTATCGAGGTCAGTGTAATCAGTGCACATTCTCCACTTCCCGCTGGCCTTTTTCACCATTACTACATTGGCTAACTATTAAGGGCATTCGATCGGCGAGATGAAGCCTGATCTTGCAAGTTTCTCCGTTTCTGTTTGGATGGCAATCTGCTTCTTGGTGGAGAAATTTCTCCTTCTCTGGGATAACGGGGGAAGCCCCTTGTTGATCCATAAATGGTGCTCTGCTATGCTCTGATTGATTCTAGGCATATCCTTGGCCGACCAAGCAAAGACATCAGCATTCTGGGATAGAAAGGAAGTCAATTCTTTCTTGAAAGCCTCTGGTTGCTCCGAACCAATGCTAGTTTCCCTTTCCGGGTGCTCTGAACTCAGGGGAACTTTTTCTAGCTTCTCTACAGGCTCGCCGCGCTGTATTTGGTTCTCATCCCTATCATCGCGCACTTCCACAGCAAAAGTTGCTCCTATGACAGGAGCTGCTGGTTGTTTTCGGATGAAGTTCAGATAACATATCTTGGACTGCCTTTGGTCCGTCTTGCAGGTACCTATTCACTCAAGAGTATGGAATTTCATCATCATATGTCTGGGTGAGATGATTGTTCCCAATGTTGTGAGGGTTGGTCGTCCCAGAATGATGTTGTATGCTGAGAGATTTCGTACGACCATAAACATGGTAGGCATGGTTACCTTCTGGGGAAAAGTTCCTACAGTCAGATCCAGTTGGATATTGCCTTCGACTGTTGTAGAACTTCCCGCAAAGCTGCTGTTGGCTGAAGGGCTTCTTGGTCTATCTTGAGCATCCGAAATGCATCAAGAGACAGGATATCTGCTGAGGATCCCGTGTCTACCAAGACTCGATAAATCATGTGATTCGCCAGCCGCGGCTTGATGACTAAGGCGTCATCGTGCGGAGTACTGACATCAATAAGCTCCTTCTCGGCAAAGGTGATGGGCTTGCTCTGAACAAAATGAGTGACAACAGTGGGTTCCACGGTGCTAACGACACGTGTTTGCTGCCTCATCTGGTTAACTGATCAGGGATTGGGCCTCCTGAATATTGTGTTTATTTAAGGGAGTTCCTCATCCCTGGGGGTCATCGGAGCCTTCCCTCGAGATCTGGCGTCTTCGGCCGGGGGAGTGCGGCTGCGCCTCCTGGGAGGTGGTGATGGCTCTCGACGATGAAAACCTTTCACGTGTTGATCTAACCGTCCTCTGGCTATCAACTTTTCAATCTCTATCTTCAACATCCGGCAACTTTTCCTGGTGGTACTAACAGAACCTTGACATGTCGGGTCTGTTTTGGGGTTTCGCCACGATTTTTCCGGGTGTCCTCAAGAGTTTGGAATCTCCCGAATCACGAATCTGCATCATGACCACGGATCGTGACTTGTTGAGAGGGGTAAAGGCTTCATCGTCCTCATCAATCACTTTCCTATTGCGCCAGTCCTGTCGAGGTTTGACATCCTTCTTTGCGTAGCGAGGTTTGGAGCTAGACTCAAGAGTTTTCCTGGCAAGAGGACCCTCCTGGTCCCTGAAGTGGCTTCGGTTTGCTTCCAGAACCTCCTCCACAGTCGCCATTTCATACCCCAAGTCGAGGAGTTCGGCTAAGGTTTTTGGCTTCTTTTCAACAATAGAGGTGATCAGCTTCTCACTGGTCATAGCTCTTTTGAACGCCGTGAACGCCACCTTGTCATCAAGATCTTTGATCAATATGGAAATATTGTTGAAACGAGAGATAAAATCTCTGATGGACTCCTGCCGGCCTTGCTTAAGAGCCAGCAAGTTGTCCTCTGTTTTGTCCTTCTTGATGTCACTCTTAAACCTTGCTGCAAAGGCATACACCAACTCCGTAAAGTTGTGTATGGAGTGCTTGGGAAGTCTAGAGAACCAAGTAGTGGCCGGGCCCGTCAGAGATGTCGGGAAGCATCTGCACTTGATGGAGTCTCCACCTCCACACATCGTCATGATTGAAGTGAAATGACTTATGTGGGCCATAGGGTCCGTAGTCCCGTTATATGAAGTGAAAGTGGGGGTACGGAACCCTACGGGTAAAGGAGCCACCATTATCTCCGGGATGAAGGGATCTTGACTTAGTACCAGCTGTACTTCGTCTGGGACCTTATCCAGTTGAAAGAGGCGCTCGTTGATGTCCTGAACTTGGCGATACAAGCTTTCATTGCGAATAGACCCAGAGGGGTCCGAAGACTCACCACTTCGGTGAGGGCCCTTGGATTCCGCCACCTGCTCCTTCATGGGTCGTCTGACTCTCGTCGTCTGAGCACGCTTAGTGATAACTCCTGGACAAGAGAATGTATCGTTGAGAGCTCCCAGCTTGTCGAAGACAGAGCTGTTACCCCCTTTTCTAGTAACTTTGGTCTTTTTCTTTTCTTTCTGGCTTGACCGTCTTCGACGGCGTGTGTTACCATCGTCCCTTAGGGCCCTATCACCTGCATCTGCCTGGGTAGGGTTACCAGTTCCATGAAGACTGGTTGGAGGGATAGGAGAGGACACAAAATGGCCTCCCTGTGCCGCCATGGAGTGCAAAGAGCTGAGCATCTCGAACATCATCTGCTGCATGTTAGGCTGCATCTCCGGGTTGGAAATCGGAGAAGGAGCGAACCCTGGTGGAGGAAGATCAGCGGGAGGATCGATAGGGGGGATCTCCAACTGATCACGTCCCATGGTGGGTTGTCTGTCCTTAGAAATTCCTGGACCCGTCTTTTGTTTAGCACCCTTCTTCTTATGTCGTAGGGGGTCCTGAGATTGGAACACCCGCTCTGGTGATTTGTCTCCAGCCATTCCAGTAACTAGGTTGTAGGGACAGCGATTGAGCTTTTTGTCAGCGTTTCGCATAGACGGCGCCAAATGTTGTGGAGTGGATCAGGTTTCGGGACCAACCCCAAATCCTTCAATGGTTTCGTTTCTCCTTAGCCTCCTGACAGACAAAATAAGAGTGAGAGTGGGTCGCCTCTGAGGATGGGAAGCCACCTCCAATGATTAAGGCAGTCTTTAATGGAGGAGATGAGAATCAAGACTAGCAAAGTAAATGCAAAAGGTGGATGAAGGAATGTTTCTCAAGGAGTTATGGAGGAGAATAATGGCTGGAGAAAGCTCTGGTTATACTTGGGAACCCCGTCCCTATTTATAGCGAACTTGTGACCTTTTCTCGTCTATGATGACCGACCGGCTCTCTATCGCGCTGCTCAACGGTGGAGATGGCTTTTGAGGTTTGGAGACGTCGCCCTTTGACGGTTGCAGACCCTGGGCTGCTGCAAACACCTTTTGTCTTCAAGGAGTCAACTTTGAGTATCGTCCTGATGCGACCTTAGTCTGTGGTTGAGGAGACAAAAAGTGGTGATGCTGTTCTTGCCGTAGTCTTAGAGCGAATGTTGGGCTTCCAAGCTGTCTCTTATCACTGCACAGCCTTCTAGACATTAATTTCTGAAATTAATGCTATGGGACATCTCAAACGAGGAGATACCAAGGATCCCCTACAGGCCGCTGGTCTTGCCAGGCGTCTGGACTTGTCAGCGAGTCTTTCCTGTGTCGCCTTCTGTCATCCGAGAAGCCTCCTGATCCAGCTGTTATGCAACATCTTCTTGGACCGCCAAGCCGCCTGGTTGGTTCTTAATTGAACCATTATTATTTGGTGGTCCCTTTCGGATAACAATTATATATATATATATATATATATATATTATTTAAACACACATTAGGGCATCAATAGGATCGCATGAATTAGAAAAGAAGAAAAGAAAGAGATGCCGCAGCCCTTCTCTGGGATCCAGCGATGGCCCCTCTCTCTCTCACGGTAATCCTCTTCCCGCCTCTCTTTATTTGCGTGAAAGATCCCTTTTTCCCAACCCCCCCTTCTCTTTATTTGTGTGAAAGATCCCCTTCTCTCTGCCCCCCCCCCCCCGGGGTGTCTTCTTTATTCTCTCCCTTTTTTGTATGGAAGTCTCCCTGCTGCCTATTTCCCTTTTTTTTTCCCTCCCTTCACCCTGTTGACAGCCTTGCTGTCCCACCCCTTGTTTCTTCCTTTTTTTTTTTTTTTCTTTTTCCTTTCTCTTAACCACTTGCTTGCAGGATTATAACGCTGCTGCTTCTGTTTCTTCTAATTTTTATTTGTATGGAAGTCTCCCTGCTGCCTATTTCCCCTCCCTTCACCCTGTTGACAGCCTTGCTATCCCACCCCTTGTTTCTTCTTTTCTTTTTTTTTTTCTTAACAACTTGCTTGCAGGATTCTTTTCCTACCCCTGTTACAGTAATGCTGCTGCCTTTGTTTCTTCTAATTTTTATTTTTCTCTCTTTGCTCGAGCTTGACAGTACACTGCTGCAATCTTTTCTTGCTTTCTAGTTCTTAGTTTCTTGCATTCTTTCATCTTAAACCCTATCACTGGATTTTCCAGATTTGTGCCACTTCATAGTTTTGGAAATTTTCTTTTATTGGGACTGCTGACTGCAATTCTTTATTTATTTTCTTTTGCTAATCCTAATTGATGCCTTATTTGTTGGTGGTTAGATTTGGGGTAGGTCTTTGACATTGAATGTGATATTTATTCTTTAATGGAATGAAAGATCAGTCCATATGAATTGTTGCTATGGCTTCTTATTTTGAATATAATGCTCCCAATCCCCCTACCTATGTGAGTGGTTCATCCATGCTTGACATCTGAGTTTTATTTCCTTAAATCTTTATGATGTTTGCACTTTATTTATATTATTGATTGCTGGTTAATATTCTATCTTAGATTTCTTGCTAGTAGTGTGTGAGCACTGTGCAATTCCCATCCCCCATACTAGTGTCCTAAGTAAGTGGTGATCCAGTCCCCTTGTAAGTCAGTCCTACATCAATTTAATAGGATTCAAAACCTGGGTTGCATGTAAAAGACTCTCATAAATGGTAAACAGTAATGCGAGACGAGTGATCTGGTACATATTTTGCTGACAAATACTTTGAGTTTGTTCTGGAAGAAGTTTGGCTTGTTTGGCATGGGAGAATCTCAGCATTGGCTTTTGTTTTTGACATTAGTAGATAAAATCACATACTATTGCTTCTACAAGAACATGAAAAACCAATAGATGAACATCTTTACTGGATTGGTGTTACATATTTTCATAGTATTTGTATTTTAGTGCAATAAGTGATAACTCCTTGTTACTCAGATCTATATGAACATCAATAAAGTGCAATAAGTGATAACTCCTTGTTACTCAGATCTTTATGAACATCAATATGCAGATAAAAGCTAATAATGGGGAGATGTATGCTCTTTTCAACAAAAAATTCTCTTCATTTGCCCTATTTGAAGGGAAATCTAGTTCAAACTTCATCCCATACCAGGTTTCTCCAAGACACCACAGCAGAGATGATGATAAGAAATTTGTAGCCAGTTTAAGGACATGGTTGCTCAATTTTCAACTTGATGAAGGTACCCTCGTGCATGAACTGATCCAGATCTGCTCATTTCTTTTACTATCTGTTAAAATTGTTAAATCCTGCCTACTATTATGATTTTTAAATTTTTGTTGAATTGAAATACTTAATGTAGTTAAATAAAAAATTATGGAAACCACTTGATGTATCATCTGTAAAGTGGATAAATTAGTTAAAACTTTTTCTGTTATAATTTCAATTTTGCTGTTGGTTAATTATCCACTACTTCACATAAAGAAGTTTCCATACTACCCAAATATCTGCCACTTGGAGCTGTGTTTGTCCACACCATATGTACTACCCAAATATCTGCCATTTGGTGCTGTGTTTGTCCACACCATATTCTATTGGTTCCCAAGTTTCAGTCCTATTAGAAAACAAGCTTTAAATAATCAAAACAACAACTGAACTTGAACAAAGGAAAGAGAGAAGAAAAAGAAGAAGAGAACAGAGATGAAGAACCAGCAAAAGAGGCCTGCGATTCTAGCTAAAGAGTTTAGAATGCAGAGCCTTTTATTTATAGCTTCAAATGAATCTAATACAACTTGAGAGACAAGTAATTGTCCTCTAGAAAAAAAAAAAAAAAAAAAAATTACAGCTTTAGTAACTTTCTAGCTCCTAAAATATAAACTGCCACCAAAATATAAACTATCACCAAATTAGAAACTGTGCTTTCTAGAAACTCCCAAAATTTGTGTAGTAGGATTCCTATATTAGAAATAGAAAGTAGAGTAGCATCACTGGAAAATACTGTTCACGTGAACAGTAACATGAAGAATAAAACAGCCCAAAACTTGCGTATGCTTCAACACTCTGCCTTAAGCTGGAGCATACAAATCTCCCATGCCCAGGTTGCAACAGATAGACTGAAAACTTGGTTTGAACAGAGCATTGGTGAACAAATCAACTACTTGGTCAATAAAGCTTACAAAAGAAGTCGCTATAAGCTTCTTTTTGACTGCATCATGCCCAAAGTGACAATCTACCTCTATATGCTTCGTCTTCTTATTGAACATTGGATTACTAGTAATGTAAATATAAATATTGGGACGAGTAACAGTAAGATAAGTAATTTTCCCAATAAGTCTCCTGTAACGATGGACATCATCCAAAAGTCACCATCATCACGTCCTAACTTCAACTAAGGATCCATGGGAATTTCGTTAAGTTTAGAAGCAAGCATGCAAGTCTCAGTTATAAGATCTAACACATACTCCCTTTGTGACAAACTTACTCCTTGTTTACTGCAGATCACTTCAATCCCCAAGAAATACTGTAGATCACCTAAGTCTTTGGTTTGGAAAGATTTTTATAAGTATGCCTTGACTGTATGGATTGCTCCAACATCACTAGTTAAAAGAACAATATCATCAACATAAACTGCCATAGTGACAACACACCCTGTCGTCTAACAAAAAATAGAGTGATTAGAATAACTCAGTACAATTCCAAAAGACTCCACAATCTTGCTAAATTTCTCAAACCAAGCCCATGGAGATTGTTTTAGTCCATAAATTGCTTTATGAAGCTTGCAGACACGAACACTGTCCTCCCCTTGAGCAATATACCTTGGAGATCTCTCCATGTAAACTTCTTTATGAAGATCACCGTATAAAAATGCATTTTTGATGTCAAGCCGAAAAAGAGGCCAATCATAAGAACAACTAGAGAGATCGAAACACGAACATAATTAAGTCTAGCCATAAGAGAAAAAGTCTCAAAATCTACACCATATGTTTGCGTATGGCCCTTAGCCACCAAGCAGCCCTTGAGCCCTTCAACTATACCATCAGAATGGTACTTAACAGTATACACCCACCGACAGCGGACCACATCTTTCCTAGGAGGTTAGTCTACTAAAGACTATGTATGACGAGATTGTAAAGCATCCATTTCCATGTCCATGGCAGCTTTTTAGCCAAGAATTTTAAGAGCCTCGGTATGATGGGTTGGAATATGAATGGTAGACAGACATAAAGCAAGGCAACGAAAGCTAGGAGGGTGATTAGAGACAGAGAAAATTTTGGAAAAAGGATAAACAATGTTAGATCACAAAGTACGAGTACCTTTCCTCAAAGCAATTGGTAAGTCTCTGAAGGAGGAGTAGGATCTCTACTAGAAGAATCTATCGGTGGAGAGGATGAAGAAGGAACATCTGTAGGGCCAGCTTTAGGCTCCACTAAAGGAGAGCGGCTAGTATCTTTAGGAGGAATTGTACTATCCATAGTATGTTCTGCCAACTTATGTCTCTGCTGATAAACCTGTAGAGGAACATTGCTAGTGGAAGGAACTAAAGAAGGAATATGAGGAGTATCATCCAAAACGCAGTTTTCAGCGGAGATAGATTGACTAGGTCACATTTGCACTTACAAATTGTTTGCCAAGAATCGGATCATAACAATGAAAACCTTTTTGAGTACATGAATACCCAAGAAAAATACACTTAATAGAATGAGGGAAGTTTATCCAAAGGATGTGGTATGTGAACAAAACACGCACAACGAGTGCAATTAAAAACGGTTCTCTATTGGGAAAAACAAATGAATAAGGGGATTCTTCTGAAAGCAAAGTGATAGGCATTCAGTTAATTAAATGATCAGCAGTCAAAACTGCATCACACCAGTAACTCTTGGGAACATTCATCTGAATCAAAATAGTGTGTGCACCCTCCAAAAGGTGACGATTTTTGCGTTTAGTCACTCCATTTTGTTGGGGAGTGAATGAACAACTGGTTTAATGAATCATTCTAAGAGAATCACAAAGGTTAGATATATCATGTTGCACATATTCTATAAAGCATTATCAGACTGAAAATTTTTAACATGAAGAGAAAATTAAGTCTGAATTTCATGGATAAAACTTTTAAATGTAGTTACAAATTTTGTCTGATCCTTTAAAAGATACAACCACATAGGACGGGAGAAATCGTCCACAAAAGTGATAAAATATAAAAAACCATGCTTATTACTAATTTTGCATACCCCAAATATGAGAATGAACAAGAGAAAACAAGGACTCACTACAAGTGATAGAACGTGGAGGATAGGTGGCACTATGATGCTTCCCTGACTCACACGCTTCGCTATTTAATTTAGACACTTACTTAAAAGAAGAATTAAAATTTTAATTTAGCTTATGACAAATGGCCTAAACAACAGTGCCACTGGAGAGCATCTACACCATCATCAGAGAGAGCTACAATAGGGGCAGCATAGTCCAGATAGTAGAGTCCGTTCCTTTCACACCCTCCACCAATCGTCTTCCTCGTGTGAAGGTCCTGAAAAATGCAAGAAGTGGGAGTAAAAGTCATAGAACGGTTTAATACTTTAGTTAACTGACTAACAGATAATAAGTTAAAAGGAAAGTTAACAACATGAAGTACGGATGACAAAGTAAGAGAAGATGTAGAAGAAACACTTCCAGAGCCTAGAATAGGTGTGGAAGTCCCATTAGCTATGACAACAGTATTTTTAGTGGTAGATTGAGAAAAAGAGCTGAAAAGTGATGACTTACCAGTCATGTGGGGGAAACACTTCCAGAGCCTAGAATAGGTGTGGAAGTCCCATTAGCTATGACAACAGTATTTTTAGTGGTAGATTGAGAAAAAGAGCTGAAAAGTGATGACTTGCCAGTCATGTGGGGCAAACACTTCTAGAGCCTAGAATAGGTGTGGAAGTCCCATTAGCTATGACAACAGTATTTTTAGTGGTAGATTGAGAAAAAGAACTGAAAAGTGATGACTTACCAGTCATGTGGGAAGAGGCCCCTGAATTGAGGATCCAAGCGGTGGGAGTAGAAGTGAGTAGTGCTGTGTTACCTGCATGAGAAAGTGTGGCAGCAAAAGTACCAGTGGATATGGAAGCGCCGGTCTCAGTATTTTGCAATCGGTGAAGGATTTGACTTACATCATCTCTTAGAGTCTTAGACAAGTCCCTTGAAGAAGATCCAGAACCACTATCGTTGTTTACTACAATATCAGTACCACCATCAGAAACGACATGATCGGCAAGTTGCTTGGCCCACTATGGCTTTCCATGTTTGGCCCAACAAGCTTCCAATAAGTGCCCTGATTTATTGCGATGAGTACAAAGTCGAGATGTCTTATCACTTTATTAGACAATTGAATACCACGACCTCTATAAGATTTTCTAACTCCCCCTGAACCACGACCACGTCCCCTTCCACAAGAGGTAGTGAAGGCTGAATTTTCTCCTTTGGAACTTTTTTTGGAGAACTCCCTTCAGGCAAGGCAATACGTTGAAGTCTAGAATATGCTTCACTAAGGTTGGGGACATGCTCACCAACAAGAAGATGTCCTTTGACATATTTCAGTTTAGGGTTCAATCCTGTAAGAAACTTGGATACAAAAATTTCATTCTGTTGGGTGTTAAGCTTCTCTATATCTGTGTTGAAAGTTTGAAATACATTCAGCTCCTCCATTATGCCTTTAAGGAGTTGTAATGATCCTGCAGAGACTTGTCAGCTTGCTGAAATTGAAATGGCTTTTCATAAATACTGAAAATTTGAGTCATATTTTTAGCTTGGGAATAGGTCTCTTGCAAGTCATCCCATATTCTCTTTTTAGTCTTATGGAACATAACATTCACTATAATATCAGGTTCCATACTATTCCACGTCCAAATTTGATGATTGCATCATCTTGGATCCAACTAAAATAGGATTTGTTAGTCTCAACAAGAGGTTCACCCTCAATGAACTTAAGCTTACTTTTGGCAAGTATGTAAACTCGAACTGCTTGTGACCACAACAAATAATTAGAACCACCTATGAGCTTGATGGATGTAATTTGAACGTTTACATGATATCTTTGAGATCCCTTAAATTCAGCTGTACTCATGGTTGGGTCATTTGGAAGTGAAGACATCAAAGTTGAGGTAGATATCTCTCAAATCAGTTTTCCAGAACTTGAAGTAGAATGAGCACAAAAAAAATTCTGCTACCTTAGGACTGAATAGGAGAAAAAAAGGGTTTGCAAAGTGCAGCAAAATGAGGTAACGAAGGTAAGTAGAAAACATTATTTAATCCAAGTTCTGGAACTTGTAAGAGTAAGGTAATAGGTAGAGAAGATCAGTTCACATGAATATCTGATCTAACAGTGCATAATATATAGCATTAGGTGGCTTCACACCAAGGAAAACAGAAAAACAAAAGAGAACTTCAGAAGAGAATATTGAGAACAACATTGTTTTGGTTAAAAAAAGTTCTGATACCATGTTAAAACAAGCTTTAAATAATCAAAACAACAGCTGAACTTGAACAGAGGAAAGAGAGAAGAAGAAGAGGAGAACAGAGATGAAGAAACAGCAGAAGAGGCCTGCGATTTTGGCTAAAGAGTCTAGAATTGCAAAGCCCTTTTATTTATAGCTTCAAATGAATCTAATACAACTTGAGAGACAAGTAATTGTCCTCGAGAAAAAAGAAACAAAAAAAAAAATTATAGCTTTAGTAACATTCTAGCTCCTATTATAGAAAGTTATGAAAATAGAAACTACCACCAAAATAGAAACTATTACCGAATTAGAAACTATCACCAAATTAGAAACTATGCTTTCTAGAAACTCCCAAAACTTGTGTTGCAAGATTCTTATATTAGAAATAGAAAGTAGAGTGGCATCACTGGCAAAATACTGTTCACGTGAACAGTAAAACAGCCCAAAACTTGTGCATACTTCAACAAGCCCAATTCACATTAAAGATGTAAAATTGCTTAATAGTTTAGCTTTGGCATCTAAAAAACAACTTGAGATTTAAGATTGAGTATGCTAGCCTAAAATTTGTGATACATGAGGCCACATGGTAGACATCGCACATTAATCCATGTGAAGGAGGATTTTCTCTTCTAGTGGTGTGGCCAAAAGGGGCCCTAAACGTGGAGGCTGTGTAGGAATTTGTGTGTAATTGCCTTAATTATCACATTTCATATGCAAAATTTTCTTATGTTCTTTTTAGTGCTACTCCTTTTTCTTTTTTGTTTGCCAGAGCTTCCCTTGGATTTGCCATCATATTTTATTCCTTATTGCATCATTTAGATAAACTCAGTGAAGTAGAAATGAGGATGCTAAGATGGATGAGTGGCAAAACTAGGAAGGATAAGGTAAACAATGATCATAATAGAGCTTGTCTCGGGGTAGCTCCGTTGTATTATAAGCTACAAGAAAGTCAATTGCGATGGGACGACCACATTCAACGAAGGCTTTTAAATACCCCTCTACGAAGAAGTGATAATCCAAATTGAAGGAAATGGAATTACTAGGGGCAGACCTAAGATAACCTCAAGGAGAAGTAGTGAGAAAGCGGCCTTGTATCTAGGATGTCCTCAAATAGAATTGATTGGTAGGTAAAGGATCCATGTAGCTGGCCCCATTTAATTGGGATAAGGCCTGTTTGTTTTGTATATTTTGGTGAACCTTTGAGTTTCTACTCTCAACTCTTAAGAATATGCTCATGGAGTCTTAATATGTGAACTTTACAGTTGATGTGGACTATGATGAGTCATGATTCATGAGTTTGTGATGATCACAGTTTGCAGTTCCTCAAATCTGATTGAGAACAAAGTGGAGTTGAAATGTTGATCCAAATGAAAGCACCTAAAAAAAAATGAAACTTCCATAAAATTATTGGAAGTTGTTGGATTCTATTAGGAGTTCAATTAGAGTTTGTATAGGAGTTAAATTAGAGTTTGTATTCATGTAAAATTCTATTCCTTGTAATAGTGTACTTTCCACTTAATTATAAATAGAGGGCTTGAGATCATTGATCCATAAGCCATTCACCATAATCGTTTCTTTCAACATGGTATCAGAGCCTAAATTCGATTAGGATTTTTTTCTTCTTCTCTCTTTCAAACCCATCGCAAACCATCACAATTGGGTCACCATCGTTCTTCAGTTACTACCGCTGCATTATCTTTTCTGTTGCAAACCTCGAAGACCAGGAGAAAAAAAAAAAGAAAAGAAGAAGAACCATCACCGCTGCAATTATACCGATGACTCTGCTTGCTTCTTCCAGCAAGACTCATATTTGATTCTTCCATCGAACCATTGTCATCGCCTCCGCCATCACCATCGACATCGATTTGCTTCTTCCATCGAACCACCACCAGGTCTGCTTCTTCCATCAAACTACCGCCAGGTTTGCTTCTTCCATCGAACCACCGCCATCACCCAGGTAAACTTTCTGAAAATCGATTTGCTCTGGTTTTCTTCCATTCTCGATTTGGGACGATGCTTATGCAATCCCATTAAACATATCGCCTGGACTAAACCAGACCAGACCTCCTTTGGTCGAACCATATTTTATTCCTACGGTTCAAAATCCTATTTTATATATATATATATATTTTGATGTTTCAGGGGCTCATACTTTTCAGGGTTTATTAGTTAAATTTTATATAGAAAAAAAAAGAGAGAAAAATTGGCTCATTACTTAGAATTGTTTGGGTGGTTGGCTATTGCATTCTGTAGCATTTCAATTACTTTGAAGGGGTGAAGACTGAAGAACTACAGACAATTCTTTCAATATGGCAACCACCGATGGTACTACTGCTCCCACTAGATTCGAGCATTACCCCACTCTTCATCCTCTTTCGGTAAGATTTGATGCCACAAATTATTTGATCTGGTCTCGATCTGCTTACCTGACTATTGCTGGAAGAGGACTAGTTGGACACATTACGAGCACCATTACTGCAAGTGTTTTACTGGATAAATGGATATCAAATGACTCTCTTATTATGTCATTCCTTTTGAATTCCATGCATCCAAATATTGCTCGAGGTTACCTATTACTTGATAGTAGCCCAAATCTGGAAGGCTACTACTGAAACCTGTGGCAGTTGGGGAATGATGCACAGGTTTATGAGTTACGAAAGAAGCTTTATGAGACTACCCAAAAGGAACTGACCATGGCCCAATATTATGCTGAGTTGCGATCTCTTTTGCAGGAGTTGGATCATTATGGGGATTATCATCCCACTAACCCAGATAATGTGACTACTTATAGGAAGCACATTGATAAGATTCGGGTATATGACTTCTTAGCAGGTTTGAATGTGGAGTACGATCAGATCAGAGTGCAAGTCTTAAGTCATTCTCCCTTTCCTACACTAGAACAGTCTTATGCTCTTGTTCAGTGTGAGGAAAGTCGTCGATTAGCCATGCTTCATACTCCTATTATGGAGAAATCAGCTTTACAATCAGTTCGCACTAAATCTGATCTGGCTAAGGAGATTGTCAAGTGTGAGCACTATCACAAACCATATCATACTAAGGTTGGAAACTGCATGGGAAGCCTGTTGATTTTGAGCAAAAACAAGCACAAAGAAAGGGAAAACCAAAAGGCTAGTCTTTCTGAGACAGTTTCCACCACACCCTCTGCAAACGTTGGTTTTTCATAGGAGGAGTTCGCTACTTTGCAACGTATTCTGTAGTCTTCTACTGCCGGTACAGCCTCGGACCACAGCTTCCTCTACTACCCATACCATCTCCTACCTTGCTACTTCAGGTAAAACTTTTATAGGCTTTCAAGCTTCTTCAGTTTCTACTCCTTGGATCATTAATACAGGAGGCACAGATCATATGACAAGTTTACCCTCCTCTTTCTTACAATATTCTCCAACTTCTGGAAAGGATAAAGTTCGAATTGCTGATGGCTCCTATTCTTCCATCGTTGGAAAAGGGACCATTCAGCATTTTCCATCACTTTCTTTGTCTAAAGTTTTAGATGTTCCCTCTTTCTCTACTAACTTTCTCTCTATCAGTAGTCTTCACATGAGTTGAATTGTAAAGTGACTTTTTTCCCATCTTACTGTGTCTTCTAGGATCTAGTCACGGGGAAGGAGATTGGACGTGGTAAACTAGACAATGGACTTTATTTGCTCGAGCCAATTGGAGAATCTGCGTCTGCTTTGACTACATCTTCTAATCCGGTCCATTCGGTAATATCAGACCTTCATTAGTGGCACTTTAGGCTTGGTCACCTCCCTTAAGGAACTCTTAAGAAAATATTTCCTAATTTGATTTCTTCTTGTAATGAGGATAATTTTTTTTGTGAAGCCTGGCATTTTGCGAAGCGCACTCGTTGTATTTATTTACCTTCTCTTCATAATAGAAAACCTATTTCTTTTATGCTAATTCATATTGATGTGTGGGGTCCCTGTTGACGTGTCTATTACTGGCCATAGGTACTTTGTTACTTTTATTGATTGTCACTCTCGTTCTACATGGATTTATCTTTTAAAACAAAAAAAATGAGGTTTTTCGATGTTTTCGTGATTTTCATAATATGATTAAAACTCAGTTCAATGCCATTGTGAAGATCCTTCGCAGTTCACAGTGACAATGACATATAGTATATTGATGGTGAAACTATGACTCTGGCATAATACATCAGACCAGTTGCATTGATACGACTGCCCAAAATGGGGTTGCTGAAAGGAAGAATCGGCATCTCTTAGAGATAGCCCGTTCCATTATGATTGCTATGAATGTACTTGACCAATACTAGAGTGATGCTATACTCACTGCTTCTTACCTTATGAATAGGATGTCCAGTAGGATACTTGGTTTTAAATGTCCTAATAAGATTCTTCAGGGGGGCCTATTCTTTTGTTATTCCCCTAAAGGTTTTTGGATGCGTGTGTTATTCCAGAATCACAGCCCACTAGAGTAAGCTGGCTCCCCACGGCCTACGTTGCATATTTTTGGGGTATTCTGCTACTCAGAAAGGGTACAAATGTTATCATCCTCCTTCCAGAAAAACCATTGTATCCATGGATGTAATTTTTAATGAGTTTTGCCCTTACTATACACCTCTCCAGGGGGAGAGTCCTAGAGGAGAGGTGTTCTTTCCGACTCTAGATCTTCCTATCACACACCAACACAACTTAAGAGTCCCAAAAGAGTTTCCTGACCAGGGGGAGACTTCGGCCAGTATATCTGAGGACTCTAATTCTCCCCCTTCGGTTTTTGAACCATGTGAAGAAACCTAGCCAAGGGGGAGACCACTCTGTGAGACACACTGTTTAGGTCTTTCAAAACCAGATTGACCAGAATAAGGAGGTACTGACTTATTAAAGGAAGAAATACAACCGGCTAAAGCAGGTGGAGAAAGGTGATACGTTACCACTTCAGTCTCTTGCTCCAGAATCAGATTCTACTATTCCCCTTAAGGCATCTTCTTCTGATCTTCCTATTGCTGTTAGAAAAGGGGTCAAATCTTGTACTTAACGTCCCATAGCTAAATATGTTTCTTGTAACTCTTTGTCTTACTCCTACCGTGCTTTTATATCCTCTCTGTCATCTGTATCTGTTCCTAAAAGTTGGCAAAAAGCCTATGCTGATAAGAGATGGAAGGCAGCTATGGTAGAGGAAATGCAGGCAATGAAGAAAAATGACACTTGGGAGCTAGTTACACTTCCTCCAGGAAAAACACAAGTGGGCTGCAAATGGGTATTTGTGGTTAAACAAAATATGGATGGATCAATCAAGAAGTTGAAAGCTAGACTAGTTGCAAAGGGGTTTACTCAGACTTATGGGATTGATTATTAGGAGACCTTTGCCCCTGTTGCGAAACTAAACACTGTCAAAGTTTTGTTGTCTGTAGCTGTGAACAAAGATTGGAACTTGCACCAACTAGATGTAAAGAATGCCTTCTTACATGGGGAGTTAGCAGAAGAGGTTTATATAGAAATCCCACATGGTTTCTCCGATGACAATACTGCAGGGAAAGTTTGTCGGTTGAAGAGGTCAATTTATGGGTTAAAACAATCTCCTAGATGCTGGTTTGGACGCCTCCTGAAGGCAATGACTTCTATTGGGTACAAGCAAAGCAATGCTGATCATACACTATTTGTCAAGAAGTCAGGTACTAACATCACAGGGAATGATGGTGAAGAAATTCAAAAGTTGAAAGACTTTCTCGGTAGAGAGTTTGAAATTAAAGATCTAGGGAAGTTACAATATTTCCTAGGGATTGAGGTGGCTCGATCAAAGAAAGGTATATTCCTATCCCAAAGAAAGTATGTCCTAGATTTATTATCAGAAGTGGGAATGTTGGGGTGTAAAGTAGTTGATACCCCTATTGAAGCCGGAGCTAAACTTAAAGAAAAAGAGGGAGAACCAGTGGACAAAGGAAGATACCAAAGGCTGGTAGGGAAGCTTATTTACTTGTCCCACACTAGGCCAGACATCGCTTATGTTGTAGGTATAGTGAACCAATTCATGCATAATCCATATTTAGCTTATATGAAGGTTGTTATCAGAATACTACAGTATTTGAAGGGAATTTATGGAAAATGATTACTTTTGTCACCCACTGATAATCTAAAAGTAGAAGCATACACTGATGTAGACTGGGCTGGATCTCCAGACAAGAAATCAATTTCAGGTTACTGTACCTTTGTTGGAGGTAATCTAGTTACTTGGAGAAGTAAGAAACACAATGTGGTAGCATTATCTAGTACCGAAGCTGTATATAGAGCTATGGTTCGTGGAGTTTGTGAGCTACTATGGTTGAAAGGCTTGCTGCAAGATATTGGAGTCCAAGTTCCAAACCCTATGATGTTATATTGTGACAACAAGGCTGCTATTAGTATTGCTAATAATCTGGTGCAACATGATCGAACTAAGCACATTGAAATTGACAGGTTTTTTGTCAAAGGAAAGTTGGAACAAGGGCTTATCTGCATGCCTTTTGTAAGATTTGGAGACCAAGTAGCAGATGTTTTCACTAAGGGTTTGAAAGAAAAAGACTTCCTTCCTATTGTAGGCAAGTTGGGCATGACTAATATCTATGCCTCAACTTGAGGGGGAGTGTTGGATTCTATTAGGAGTTAAATTAGAGTTTGTATTGGAGTTAAATTAGAGTTTGTATTCATGTAAAATTCTATTCCTTGTAATAGTGTACTATCTACTTAATTATAAATAGAGGGCTTGAGATCATTGATCCATAAGCATTCACCACCATCATTTCTTTCAATAGAAGTACTTAAGCCAACAGCATAGAATAGTGTTTGTGTCATTTTGCTGTAAGCTTGACCATATTTGTACATTTGATTTCTGTATCTTTGTTGAGAAACGCTAGCAGAGTGAGATATTAAGGCAGTAAGCTCAACTAATTGCTAGTCTTTGAATCCAAGTTTTGGATATTTCAATAAAGCCTGCCACAGGTAACTACAATATTGTTGGGTCAAACATCTCTTTGGGATAAAATGTGGTGTCAAATATCAGATTACAAATAATCAATGAAGCACAACATGGAAGGATGGAACAGGGATGAGAGGAAGAGAGAGGGTCAGAATATGAGAGACTATAGTCTTTCCCTTGATATTGAAGAGTCCTCCTTTTGAGATTAGCACAATTTTTCAAGATATACTTGATCTAAAGCGATGTTTGAGATTTTTAATCTTTCCTTTGTTCCAAGGTCTGCAAATGCTGTTGCAGATTCCTTGTCAAGGCTTGCCCTTTTGGTTGAGCTCCCTACTGTGTCGCTTCGATCCAACCCTCGGCTTCTGCAATTATATAATTTTACATTAGGGTCCCTTTAGTGAAGGCTAAAATTAGGTTGGGTCCCTTTAGTTTCTTAAATTATGTTTGGGTCCTACAAACCCATCTAACACCATTTGGAAGTGTGCAATCTTCTAGTGCTTGGAAGCTTCTCCATATCTTCTGGGTCTCAGTGACAGTGGCAACACTTATTCCGGCGAGGCTTCCCTTGAATTTCCTGGCTTCAGTTTGGATTCACAGAAGTCATGATAATGATTCTGCTGAAAGAGAGAGAAGAAAGGATTTTAAAATTCAAACCTGCAACTTTAGCGATAGTCCAAGACCAATTGTGGAGTAAGTGGGGGACATAACAGCTGCAACAATGGAGAGCCACCATATCTGATCAAAATGTGGGATTTGGGAGAATAGAATTTCCAAAACTCTGAACATAACCATGTACAGATTCTTGACATGTGACTTGGGCTCTTCCCTTGGTCTGATGGAAGCAATTTGACTTCATAA
Organism: Hakea prostrata; assembly: GCF_041222555.1. Lineage (NCBI taxonomy): Eukaryota > Viridiplantae > Streptophyta > Magnoliopsida > Proteales > Proteaceae > Hakea > Hakea prostrata. The sequence goes on from NC_142610.1 coordinate 24,021,113, forward strand.
TAGCACTGTTACAAGTAACCCAAAGAAGAAGAAACTATTAAACTGGAGATTCTTTTACAACCTTTAATAAAAATAAGAGTATGTATAAATTTGGTCTCAGTTCATGCTTATAGATGCTGTAATAGTGTACCCAATTGCGACACCGAAAAGGTTCAAGTACTGAAATTAGTCTGCAAATCTTGACCTTAATCCCACATGAGCAAGAATTTAAAAATGACCTACTCTCTCTCTCTCTCTCTCTCTCTCTCTCTCTCTCTCTCTCTGTAGTTCTCAGTGTCTCAAATAAGAAACCCATCTCCCCACCCTTTAACTCCTCAGGTGCCTGGCCTCACTGCTACCTTGCTTTTTGAAAACCAAAAACTTGAAATGGTGAGTTTCATAGCAAATGACTAGTCTATAGAACACAAACTAACAGTTCTACTTATTATTTCATCAATAAGAGCCTCAGAAAGTCCTTCTCTTAAAGAATTGATAACAAAATAACAAAGCTTCTAATGTCCTTAAGACCTTTCCTTCATTATTTCTGCTTTCCCCTTTACTGAAAACAGAAGCCTTCTCTAGAACCAAAGAAAGGAAGAGTAGAGGGTGTGGTGTTTTTGGTTTGGGGGGGGGGGTATCTTGGTCATGAGGAATAAAATTAACACCTTTCAAAATGGTGTTAGTTCCCAGATGTAATTTAAGCCACTAAAGGAAACCAACCCGATTTTAGCCTTCACTAAAGAGACCCTAATGTAAAATTTTCATGATTTTATGTTCTACCTGAAAGAAAGAAAAAAAAAAAAAAAGAAAACAGAAAAAAGGAGTACTTGTTAGCCTGAACCACTAACATGCTGCAACTAATAAAAGCCAGTGATCCACTTGCTTATATTTTCCAAGGTATTTGCAAAACAACTAGATAAAAGAGTTTGAATAAGATACTAAACAACGTTTAAGAAACTACAACAATGTTTCAGTTCTCGATAGGCTTTCGTGTCTTATACATTTTGTTGCTCTCTATTATTAAATTAGACTGTTAATCCATTATTTGGCTGGGCACTGTGGGTCCACTTAGTTATATTATATACTTATATTTCATATATCAATCAAATATTTATATAATATATCAAATATATCCAAGTGGGATCCACTAACTATGGAGTTGGGCCTATCCAAGATCAAGGAGCCATAGTCTATACATGGATCGATTTGGGTGGACCACTTTATGTGGGTTTATTACCATTATTTTATTCTTAAAAAAAATTATATTTATTCAATGGTGTATTTAGTAATTAGATAGTCGGGCCTATCTGAGTTAAGGGCCCATGGTCCAATACATGGGTTGCTTTAGGTTGGTTTAAGGCTATTGGGTTCTGTATGTCATTATTATTCTGGTTTTTTCTGCTAATAAATTCAATTATGTTAGAAAACAAGCATTAAATAATCAAAACAGCAGCTGAACTTGAACAAAGAAAAGAGAGAAGAAGAAGAAGAGAAGAGAGATGAAGAACTAGTAGAAGAGGCTTGTGATTCTTGCTTAAGAGTCTAGAATCACAGAGCCCTTTTATTTATAGCTTCTAATGAATCTAATACAACTTGAGAGACAAGTAATTGTCCTCTAGAAAAAGGAAACAAAAAGTTACAATTTTAGTAACTTCCTAGCTCCTAAAATAGAAAATTCTAAAAATAGAAACTATGCTTTCTAAAATCTCCCAAAACTTATGTAGCAAGACTCCAACATTAGAAATAGAAAGTAGAGTAGCATCACTAGCATATACTGTTCACGTGAACAGTAACACAGATGGTATTGTTCACGTGAATAGTACCATGAATAATAAAAACATATTTTTTACTGTTCACATGAATAGTGTCGTGAACAGTAATTAGCCCAAGTGTATATACTTCAACACTCCCCCTCAAGCTGGAGTGTACACAAAGAAAACTTCAGCTTGCACAATAAGAATAAACTTGAAAAGTAGCACCAATCTTAAATCGTGTAGCAATGGCAGATGTCGATAAACACTGAGAGAACTTCACCCAGGAGATAATCAACACCAACTTTAAAAAAACTTTAATTCTTTATGTCAATAGAACCATCCAATATTGAGAACAATCGACGATGTTGAAGACGAACAAAGTCCATAAGTATAGCAGGATCAAAGACACCATCCACACAATGCCGGTAGTTGGGAGAAATATCCATACGAAATCTTCAAAATTACAACTCTAATGTCCATATAAATGCTTCCCAAGAAGGCAAGTAATAGGTAAAGTATGGGTAGGTAAAAGGCAATATTGATTACTGTGGACCAAGTAGGTAGGTAAAAGACAGTATAGGTTACTGTGGACCAAGTAGGTAAGGTAATATGGGTTATTACGGACCAAGTAGGTAAAAGACAATATGGGTTACTGCGGACCAAGTAAGTAGGGTAGAAGACAATATGGGTAAAGACATGTAATGATATCGTTGTAGAATGCCATAAGTTGAGGACAAAGATCTTCACAAATAATATCCATCAGCACATCTTGAGTAGATATATAATAAGGTACCATTCTCCCCCTCAAGTGTAGCATTACACGTGGACAATTAATGATGACCATTGACAAGCATCTTAAAGTATGAACACAAAAGAAACCCAAGAAGGAAAAGTAGCAGCCACAGAGCAGTGTATTATTCACCAATAAAGTTGATCAAGCAGCAGAAAATCGTCTCACAGGACAAAGTCTTGTGTGCACCAAGGGGGAAAAAAAATTATGGACCACCACTAACCCTTAGGCAGGAGCAAATTAGATTAGGAAAAAAAATATATTGAACCAGCTTGGAATCTCAAAATTGCAGTAGTCCTTGCAGCAATCCACTCGGAAGAAGTGCAATAACAGTTGCTGCAATAGCAGATAATATCAGATCTCAGACCATGGTAGCAAACTTCTGCTAGATTTGAAACTCTAACAGATCTCGATATGAAGGAAAAATAGTCCTCCAGGTCTTTGTAGAAGTATTAGATAAAAAGAAGGCTAAACTTGATTCTGAAATAAACAACGGAAGAAGTAGTAAAGCAAGAAGGTAGCAGCAGAATTTTTCAGAAGAGAGAAATTCAATGAAACAGGGGTACTAGTATACGACTTGCAACTAAATTTATAGCACAAACAATGGAAGACAATACTTAGGTCTTGCAATCCGAATAATGGGCATATCTTTGCAAGAATCAAGAGGAATCCCAAGACATCAGTATAGTGCAGATTGAACTTCAGATTTGCACACAAAAAAAGGGTAGTAGCAGCCTCAGTTGAATCAAATAGGTAGACATATCCCCAGAAAGCTTAGGGCCTTTTTGTAGTATTAATACATAGATACTTGGTGCTTCAAAAGTTAAAGAAGAAGGACAGCCATGCACAATTACTGCAGCGAAGGTTGGGGCTGCCCTAGATAAGAAAAAGGAAAAAAAAAAAAAAAAAAGAAGAAAAACTGGGCAGCCAAGAGAGAGAAAACGGTCCCTAAGTTAATTAAACTTGCTCTGATGTCATGTTAGAAAACAAGCATTAAATAATCAAAACAGCAGCTGAACTTAAACAAAGAAAAGAGAGATGAAGAACTAGTAGAAGAGGCTTGTGATTCTTGCTTAAGAGTCTAGAATCACAGAGCCCTTTTATTTATAGCTTCTAATGAATCTAATACAACTTGAGAGACAAGTAATTTTCCTCTAGAAAAAGGAAACAAAAAATTACAACTTTAGTAACTTCCTAGCTCCTAAAATAGAAAATTCTAAAAATAGAAACTATGCTTTCTAAAATCTCCCAAAACTTATGTAGCAAGACTCCAACATTAGAAATAGAAAGTAGAGTAGCATCACTAGCATATATTGTTCACGTGAACAGTAACACAGATGGTACTGTTCACTTGAACAATACCATGAATAATAAAAACATATTTTTTACTATTCACGTGAATAGTGTCGTGAACAGTAAATAGCCCAAGTGTATATACTTCAATAAATTATATTCTCAATGAAATTCCTTTTTGGGTGAAGAAAAATGTACATAAGTACCCCGAAGGAGACAAAGAAGATATAGTAGAGGCGGGTAAGAGTCAGGGTGCAACAGAGGAGGAGGGACTCCAAGGCTAAGCCACACAAGGAGGATAAACAGTGCTAGCCCAGAATGAACAAGCAAGTCACTATCAAATCCCTAGGTAACAACACTATGCTTGTTCCTTGGGAGTCTACAAAAGGTTTCTTGGGAGGGTGACGAGGTTGGAGTTAACATCCCTGCAGATGGCCTTCGAAATCTAGTTAGTGGATCTGGACTTGGAAGTCCATTTGTGGGATATTGCACTCCAACCAGATGTGTGAGGTACAGGTGCCAGAGCAGCTTATGAATCGTGTCAATATTTGAGGCACCACTAAAAGAAAAGATGAGCCAACGACACTTGGAGGCAAGGGGAAGAAGGCACCTGGATTGGTGCTATATAGAGGCAATGATGAGACTCCAAATAGGTTTGGTGGAGGGATAGGCAAAGAAGAGGTGGGAATGGTTTCCTCCTCGTAGTAGGAGATGCAAAAGGGGTTGTGAATTTGTGATGCAGAAGCCATGGCTTGGCTTGACCAACATGATCCATGGAAAACCTGGCCAAGAGTTGGCCCTAAATTAAATTTCTGGTTTTGAGAAGGGATGGAATTAGTAAGATTTATATTACTTTACTTTTAAGTATTATAATAGCTTAGCATGGTTGGAATATCTTATTAGTTGTTTCCTCTTCTCAGCATTAGCTTAGTATGATAGTTTCCTATTTCAGCTAGTTTTTATTTCAGAGAAGTTTCTATTTTTGAGACGAGGCTTTTTTTCTATTTACCGTGGAACTGTATCAGGACTTCTCAGGTTTTAGTTATTGAATTTGATTAATGAAGAATTTTAATAGAGAAGCTCTAGCGTGAGTTCTGAATATGAGTGGAAGTGGGATATATGATGCAGGTCCAGCATCAAATTGGCCAACTTGCCTTTGAAATCAATTTAGGGTCTATAGATATGGGTGCTGGGCCTTTGTTCAAGAGGTTTATGTGGTTGTGGGCCTACTCATGGGTCCATAAGTTTAGTGTTCAGGTCAAGTATGAAAGTGGGTTTTTGTTTTATTTTTATTGGTCTATTATGTAAATTCTGCCGAACTTAAGGGCATAATAGTCTCATTATGTTTTGGTTTAAGTAATGTTTTGAGTGAGTCTAGGATATGATAAAGAGTCCTTTTAAGTTCAGATATTAGAGTCCTCTTAAGTTCAGATATAAGAGTCCTCTTTGAATTTGTCTTAGTATGTTGAGTACAACTAGGATAGTCAGTTTCTAGTCCTAATTTCACTAGGACTTCTTATGTAAGGCTATAAATAAAGCCTTAGACATGTAATGGTGGACAGATCTTAGAATACAATTAATAAAGAGAGTGTTGCTGCACAAGATCAAGGTGTTAGGCTCTCTTTGGTTACTACTAGACATAATATTATATAACAAGAAAGAGGTTTGGTACCATTAACTGAATAATGTATGATGTACCATGAATTTGATTTTAGGTTGATTTTTGTTTACCTTGTGTATTGTCTTAGTTTTGGTTTTGTCTCACTTTTATTGGTTCGGGATAACTTTAATATCCTTAAAATATTGTTAGAGCCCGAGATGGGAGCAAGAGCAACATGGAGGTTGGAAAAAACGAGGTTTTGTTCTAACTTTTTGTAATTTTATATTTTTACCCCTACTTAAGTAGTAATTCTGCACATGTTTATTAATTTTACCCGCATAACCAAATATTAACAGTTTATGGTGATAAACCATAAACAGCCTTTGATCTATTTATATTTATGTTTAAATCAACTTATTTTAATGAAAAATGTGGTCATAAATCATACCAAATACATCTATTTATGTTTATAGGGCAAATAATCATCAATTTAAACTATACCAAAGAAAGTCTTAGTAGAGCATCTCATCGGTGCTAAGGGATCTCCATGTGATCGAGTAAGCAACCTAGGATTTTATTTAAAAGATTCTCCTTCGGCAGTGTTTACATGCCTTCCCATCTCCATCTCAACCCATTATCAGACTTGATTTACAAGTGAGTAACAAGTCAGCACTTACTCCATTCCCCTTCCACTCTTCTAATTTTTTCTTTAGCAAATGTACCCCTTTCAGTTCTTTTTTTCTCCAAAAATGGAGTTCCTTTGCTGCCCTAGATTCCCAAATCCTATCATAAACCCTAGCTCTCCCCCCCCCCCCAAAAAAAAAGAAAAAAAAGAAAAAAGGAAAGAGAGAGAGAGAGAGAGAGAAATTCCCAAACCCTAGGTCCACAACTACCAAGTTTTCCCTTTTAGAACCTTAACACCCTATCCCTAATTCTATAACCCTAGAATCAGACCCCTTTACAGCCTACCCAAGAACTCTAAAATGCCCTAACAAACCCTATCCGTGGGCCTTATGACCTAACCCTAGTTTCAGCAATCAAAAGGATTGACCCTCATTCACTTGAGGCTGTCAGGTATCTGAAATATATACTGGGGTCTGAATCTCATAAATCAGACCTGATTTATAATTCAGTTAAGCCTAAACCAAGACCTGAACCGGTTCTGGCCAAAACCCTTGAAACCCTAATTTCAATCTCAACTTAAGGTTGGTTTTGATAAGATCCTAGAAGAATTTGCCCTCATTCACTTGTGGCTACATCAATATAGATTCAGCTTTAGTCCTAGGTTTGAGGAGAGCACAAAGCTATCGTCTTTGTGGTGAGTCTTATAGGTACTTCCATAGGGTTTGGAGTTTCAGAAATACTCAAGATCAATAGACTAGGTTGACTAAGTCTATTATATGGTTCCTTGATGTGCTTAGGCTCAAATAAAATTTCATGTACCAATGGACCTTGATATTTACATTAATCAACACGTGTGAATTATATCTACTTACCAAGTCAGGCCTTGAAATATCTTGGCCCTCTCTTCATTATAAATCCTAAACCCTTATTATGTTTCATGGGCTTGACCATGCTACTTGAATTTCTAGGCCTACTACATCATTTAATTATGGGCTTAAATAATCCATTGGTGATAATGGGCCCATTCATATGCTTACTAATGAATCACTTAAGATTTAACATGGGTTCTCTGTACCAAAAAGCACAAGTCCATATTTGGCTTCTAATGGGGTTAGACCCATATTCAGATTTTGGTTATTAACGGGCCTTGGCATTTAAACTAGTCATAAGTTGGACTCAGATTACTGATACATCTTTATTTGGCTTGCGTCCTAAAATAAATTAAATTAATCCTTGCTACTTCAAGTTCACAATTGGGCCCATTGGGTTTGTTTGGCTAGGCATTCCAAGTTGGACCTAAATTTTCACCCACCATATGATTCAATCACAACAATCTATTACACAAATGTTAAATTAGATTCCAATCTATAAATCAGAATTCATTCTACTTGAGCTGCTTGAGTTAAATTGGTTCAGGGACTCAATGGGATTGTTTTCATTTCATTATAAATCAAACCTGTTTTGATGCTAATCCAATCAATCTAATTGGATTTAAATGACATTATTTCCATAGAAGCATTCGAGCTTAATTACTTACCATATTGGTCCATTGACATGGCCCACAAGCCTTGGTTTGTTAGTACCGATTCCTAGAGAAAACCTAATTGCCCAAATCAGGCCGAGTTTCAGTGAGACTGTAATATTTCTACTTAAGTGGCATCTGTAGATTTTAGTCTTATGGAATATCATCTTTCAGTTTAGAGAGAGATTGTTTATTTTGCATGTTAGTTGGTGACATTATGCTAGTACATGCATATGTTGATTTGGTGGAGTATTAAGTAATTATGTTCATCTTACATTTTCTTCTTATTTTTTTAAATCATGAATTGAAGCTTCAACTCTTTGCGTAATTGTTAGGAACATGCAACTCTTTGTCATTGAGTGAGGTCAAGGAAGCACATACCTTTGATATAGTTTGCAAGGTAATTCACCATGTCATGCTACCTAATTATTCTTTTTTTTTTTTTTTTTTTTTTTTTTTGGGGGGGGGGGGGGGGGGTGTGTGTGTGAATAAGAATGTATTTTAACAGCCCAATAGGGAGAAGCATAGGTGGGGAAGCAAGGGATGGGGGAAATCTGATAAGCTAGCAGTGTTTAGGAGGAAAAAGCAAAGAGGTATCTACTATCTAGTCCCAAGTAACAATAGTGAGCCTATTCCTTGGGGAGGTCATCGATGGCTTGGGCAAAAGGGAGATCTTGGAGTAGACGTCCTTATAGATGGTGTCTACTATCTAGTCCCTAGGTAACAATAGTGAGCCTATTCCTTGGGGAGGTCATCATTGGCTTGGGCACAAGGGAGATCTTGGAGTGGATGTCCCTATAGATGGCCTTCCAATTTGCTTAGGAGGTCTAATTTGGAGGTCCAGTTGTGGAATTTTCGCTCCATCAAAATGTAACACAACCCCCCCCCCACCAAAAAAGAAAAGAAAAAAAAAGAGAAGCTTTCTCACAATATCAGCAATAGAGGATCCTCTAAAGGATAAGGTGAGCTAGTGGCACTCTGTCTCAAAATGTTGTGGGCAACTGCACCATGGCTAGATAGAGGCGAGGGCTTGAGTCCAAATTGGCTTGGTGAAGGGGCAAGCAAAGAATAGATGGTTGGGGTCTTCCTATCCAGGGAAAAAGATATAAAAGGGGAGGGAATTGAGTGGCTAAGGAGGAATGGTTGAGCAGGTAGGCAATAGTATATGGCTCTCTAGGCAATGATGGCTTGGCAGAGAATGTGGTCTTTGAACCAAACTAGGTTGTACTGGAAGACTTTAAAGGGAGGGGCTGCAGATGAGGTTCCAGGCATAGGCAGAGAAGGAGGAGCCTTTCCTAAAGGGGAGCCAGAGGAGGGTATCCCTGCGAAGGGAGGAAGGTCCAAATCTAATCAAGCTCAAAATAGTGAGAGGAGAATTTCCACACTCCAACGGAGATGAAGGGGTAGAGAGGGGTAGGATTAGACTACTTTAGCACCAACCACATTGAATATAACACCTAGCAGATACTAAGGGTAGAAACCAAAAGGAGATCTTAGACCTATTAGCAATGGAGTAGGACACATCAAAAAGGGCTAGTGTGCGGAGGGAGAGGAGAGATATCCAATTCCTAAAGGAGTTAAGGGTGGGGTTACTGTCCATATTGAGTCCTTGAGGAGATAGGAGTAGACCCAATTGATCTATATGGAGCCTTCTTGAGGAGACTTTCTGAATGAGTTTGAGGAGATTGACAATACTTTAGTCCCTGATCCTTTGGATTCCAAGGCCTCCAGATTTAGGTCTACAAATGGAAGTGTCACTAGTGGGTGGAGGAATTCAAGGAACCCTGGCATTTCCAGAGGAAGCATAGAAGAGGGATTGTATAGCATGGATAATGGATTTTGGAAGATCAAAGATTCCACACCGATATATGTACGAGGCTTGGAGACAGATTTAATAAACATAACTCTACCCACATAAGAAAGGAGTTTGCCATTCCAGAGTTTATGTTTTTTGCAACTTTATTCAAGAAGAGGGGGGCAATAATGGGCATAGAGATGGGTGGTGATGAAAGGGAGCCCTAGGTACCTAATAGGGAGAGAGCCAAGAGAGTATCTAGTGAGGTAGATTGGGGAGGAGGATAGGGAACAAGAGGTGCCAGCGAGGAAGTGTTTGGACTTGAGAAGGATAAAGTAGCTAAGAGAGGCTATGATCTTAGAGATGGAGGAGGATCCAACTTTGAAAAGATCATAAGTTTGTCTATGAAGGCTAGGTGGGTAAGCTTGGAGAATTTGCATTTAGGAGAGGAGTCATGAGGTGGCATTAGGAGAGGAGTCATGAGGTGGCAATCGGTTTGGTTTGGATGCTAAGAGATTACCTTGAGGGCAAGAGAGAGGTGGTTTTGGTGGGGGGGGGGGGGGAGGGCAGCCCTGATGAATCTTGACACTAGAGGGGAAGCAGTCAGGGAGCCATTTGCAAGAATGAAGGAGTGGGGGAAGAGATGTAGAAGTAAATCCCCAATGAAAGAAGCCGGGAGGAATTCATTTGGTTGGGGATATCAATGAGAAAGTCTTAACATAAGGAATTAAAAGCCTTTAAGATATCAATTCTAAGAAGGGAGGCAGGGAGGAGTTCTTACAGTTAAAGCCACAGACAATCTTTGTGCAAAGAAGGATGTTAGTAGAGATACTTCAACCAAGGATGAAGGTAGACTGGATTGGGCTAACCATAGAGGGAATACCTTTTAGGAGGCAATTGGCTAAGAGCTTAACAATAAATTTGTGGAGAAGATTGTAGGGGAAGATGGGTATGAAGTCAGACATAGAGGAGGCCTCAATGCTTTTAGGATGGAGATAGAGTAAGGCTTGGTTGATCTGGGACATTTGATTCAAATTGTGATAGAAGCTTTTAATGGCTTTGTTCAGGTCTGACGCTAACTAGATCCTGCAAGAGGAGAACCTCATGTTGAAGCCATTGAGGCCAAGTGCGTGAATGGGTTAATGACAACAGAACAATTGAGGAGATTTCTTCATTAGTTGGGATGGACTGGAGGGATATACCAGCGAGAGGGACGCAAGAGAGGGGTGATGGGGGGAGGCAGTAGGGTTGAAAAGGCTTTTGAAGATGGCTTTGGATTTGATACCTTATGAGAGGAGCTTTTCATTAACCACAAGAAGGGGATTAGAGAGATTAGAGAGATTTGGGTTTGGATGAGGGAGACGTTTGAGCGGGTAGAAGAGACAAGGTTATTTTATCAAAGATATTCAAATTCCACTCTTTGATATTGCCTAAGATATTGCCCTTGACCATTTTGAGCTTTTGGCAGTGTTGAGAATGAGAGGAGAGAAGTGAATGGGAGGTTTCGACTAGGCAGGTTGGACTTTGGGAAGGAAGGTAGGGTGGGTGGTCCATATATAAAAAAATTGATAGGTTGGATAAATAAATAAATCTATCAGTACCTTCAGGTGGGTGGCCGAAGGTACTGATAGATTGGATAAATAAATTTTATGGGCAATAATTAGATAGACCAAAGGGTGGAAGTCCAAATGGGAAATTTGGAAGAGTCAGAGCCAGTGCTCATTGACAAGAAACCTGTCACTTTTACTGGTAATATGGTGATGGCCTATTTACCAATTTTGCAAAGTGGGGCTCTAGACCATCAAAGGTTAGGTCCTGAATACAATCATTGAAAGCATTAAGGGCATTCCGATCTAGAGAGTTACCCCCAGTTTTTTGTGGGCGCGGACAATGATGAAATTGCCGCTGACTCCCCAATGGTGAGCATAGGAAAAAGGCTCAAGTGAGGAGAGCGGATTCGAAATGGTGATTTTGATTGAGGTTTGATTGTTGGCATACACAGAGAGGAAGGAGGCTTGAGGGGTGTAGGAAGAGATTTGGATGTGGAGGAGCTGGGAGGAGCAAGAGAGGGAGACAGGATGGTGGGATTCTAGAGGAACCATATGCTGCCTAGGTATAGTGGTTGTAATTTGAGATGTAAGACCATGAAGGGGCAATGCAGACGACATTTCTTGAAGCATTTTCAAGGGGTACCAGGGTCTTGAGGAGATTGCAAAAGGAAGCTTTTGAATTTCTTATTAAATTCTCTACTTTAGATTGCTTTGCAAGGGTATTTAGGCCTTGAATGTTCTAGAGAATTCCACAGTTCATGAGGGTGAAGGATAGGAGATGGTGGGGGTAGACTAGCAAGTCTTTTTGACTTTGATTGGTTGGTCAAGCCCTCTACCCTACCCTTTGAGCACATCCTACCCTCATTTAAGAGCCTGGTCAGTGATGCAAGCCTTTCCAGTCACCTGTAGAGCCGCCAGAATATGGGAAAATCTGCTTCGGTTTTCCCTCCAGATTCTCTGGAAGCCTCCTCACCCTTGATCGATGGCAGCTGCTGCTCCACTGTAGAACAGACTGTTCACTGTGAAAGCCTTGCTGCCTTTTGACTTTGCTCCTACTGAAGACTCTATAGCAAAAGCTGTGTTGAACTCTCTGCCAACCTTGATGCTGAGAGGAGCCCTGACTGTGAAGTTTGCTGCAGGTTGTGGTGGCAAGCCCAGAAAACACAGAGCAGGGGGAGCGCTGGGATTCAGGTTATGGCAGCAGGACTTCGCAGAGGGGACAGTGAGAGGAGAGGCATTCGAATTTGATCAGTTGGCCGAGCTATTAGGGCATCTTCTTCCTTGATTTAGATAGGGGAAACGGCTTGTTTGCAGAAACCTCAAGACAGACTCAAGCATATCTGTCCATTTGTTGTGTTCAAGTGTCCATGTACCGTTGTTTGCCCAGAGAAGTTGCCATTCTACTTAGGCAGTCTTCATTCTAAAGATGGAGGACTAGGCCTGGGAGCAGAATCCATAAGGGGCAGAGCTTGGATCAAGTTCTCTTAACTGGAAATGGGGCTTCCATTACCTCAGTAAGAACATTTTGTTCCCAACAGACCAGGGGGCTTCTTCAAGAGCTTTTGATTTGATAGTGTTGAAAGAAACGATTGTAGTAGAATGGCTTATTGATCCATGATCTCAAGCCCTCTATTTATAATTAAGTGGAAAGTAGACTATTACAAGGAATAGAAGTTTACATGAATGCAAACTCTAATTTAACTCCTATACAAACTCTTATTAGACTCCTAATAGAATCCAACACTCCCCGTCAAGTTGAGGCATGGATATCACACATGCCCAATTTGACCAAAAAAGTATAAAACATTTGTCCAGATAAATATCTGCAATTTGATCTTCAAACTTATAGATTACGTCTGCCTTATAGACTTCCATTTGCTTTGTCCTCATCTTTACTGCAACTTTATGTCTCCAAGGAAGAACGCCCAAGAAAAAAGGTAGAATCTTCAAATGTTGAGAAGACTAAATTTCTGCGCAAATCTGAGGGAAAATATATTTTTGGGGTAACAATTGCTAGGGTAAAACAGCCAAAGTGAAACTTTTGATTTGTAGCAATGTTAGATCTTTAAAGGGAAAGTTTGCCAAGGGACAATCTCCAAAGGTAGGGGAAAATTTGTCAAGATAAGTGACAATCTCCAAAGGTAATAGAGATCAAGTTCTGCAAAGGTCAAACGACAAATCTTTTGCAAGGTTAGATTTCCGAAGGGAAGATGTCAAGTTAAGGGTCAAATCTCCAAGGTTAACAGAGATCAAGTTTTGCACAGTAAAAAAGATAGCTCTATAGCAATGTTAGATCTCCAAAGTAGAAGATTGCGAAGGTAAGGGACAAACTTTCAAAGGTAACAAAGATCAAATTCTACATAAGGAAGTCTAAATGAAAGGCATTGAATTGTAGACATCTTCAATCTCCCCTTCACGTGTAGCTTTACACGTGGGAAAACAATAACAAAGGAAATCCCTAAATGATATGGTCCATGGTCCACCAAGGTAAGAATGTAAGATAATGGCTTAAGACAAAATTCAAGCCAATGGGGAAACTTGGAAAGGAAGAAATTGTAATGGTAAGATGAAAGTATCATGAAAAACAAATCTAGAGAAAATGACAAAATTTGAAAGGTGGATTACCGAGTCTACGGTGCCACTGATGAAAGTCTGATATTACCGAATGGACCGGATTAAAGGATGTAGTCAAAGCAGAAGTAGATCCTCCAATTGGCTCGAGCAAATAAAGTCCATTTACCATGTCCAATCTTCTTCCCCGGGACCAGATCCTGAAGTAGCATGGTAGGAGTTGGTAGGGGTAGAGAGGAAGCAGTGGTCGAGGCTGTACAGGCAGTTGAAGACTGCAGAATACGTCACAGAGTAGCGAACTCCTGTGAAAAACCAACGTCTACAGAGGGTGTGGTGGAAACTATCTCAGAAAGATTAGCCTTTGGTTTTCCCTGTCTTTGTGCTCGTTTTTGCTCAAAATCAGCAGGCTTCCCATGCAGTTCCAACAATTTTCCTTGGTATGATATGGTTTGTGACAGTGCTCACACTTGACAATCTCCTTAGCTGGATCAGATTTAGTGTGAACAGACTGTAAAGCTGATTTCTCCATAATAGGAATATGAAGCATGACTAATCGACGACTTTCCTCACACTGAACAAGAGCATAAGATTGTTCTAGTGTAGGAAAGGGAGAACGACTTAAGACTTGCACTCTGATCTGATCGTACTCCACGTTTAAACCTGCCAAGAAGTCATATACTCGAATCTTATCAATGTACTTCTTATATGTTGCCACATCATCTGGATTAGTGGGGTGATAATCCCCATAATGATTCAACTCTTGCCAAAGAGATCGCAACTCAGCATAATAGTGGGCCACAGTTAGTTCCTTTTGGGTAGTCTCATGAAGCTTCTTTCGTAGCTCATAAACCTGTGCATCATTCCCCAACTGTCCATATGTTTTAGTAGTAGCCTTCCCGCATTTGGGCTGCAGATCATCAGTAATAGGGAACCCCGGGCAATATTTGGATGCATGGAATTCAAAAGGAATGACATAATAAGAGAGTCATTTGATATCCATTTATCCTGTAAAACACCTGCGGTAGTGGGTTTGATAGCGGTGCCCGTAATGTATCCAACTAGTCATCTTCCAGCAATAGTTAGGTAAGCAGATCGAGACCAGATCAAGTAATTTGTGCCGTCAAATCTTACCGAAAGAGAATGAAGAGTGGGAAAATATTCGGATCCAGTGGGAGCAGTAGTACCATCGATAGTGGCCATGTTGAAAAAATTGTCTGCAGTTCTTCAGTGTTCACCTTTTGAAAAAAAACTAAAACGTTGCAGAATGCAATAGCCAAACAATGATATGATCAAATCTCATTTTTCCCTTTTTTTTTTTTTTTTTTTTTTTTTTTGAACTAGAGAAAAAATCTGGTCTGGTCTGAAAAATTGAAGATTTGTGTTGCGCACGATTGGGAAGATGATGCAGCAGCAGCTAAGGTGAAGGCGATGGCGATGGTGGCTTCTCTTCTTCTTTCCTTTTCTTCTTGGTTGAGCCCTCTGTAGTGCAGAGAAAGAAATTGGTTGCGATGGATTTGCGAGGGTTTGCGATCGATGCAATCTCTACCTGAAGCAGCAGCAGCAGCAGCCACCTATGATTCTGTTTTCCTAATCGCAAGAAGCAGGCAGCAGGCACCTGCGATTCTGCTTTCCTAATCGCAAGAAGCAGCAGCAGCTTGTGGCCTGCGATTCTGTTTTCCTAATCGCAAGAAGCAGCAGCAGGTTATGGTTCTTCTTCTCTTCTTCTTTCCCCTTTTTTTCTTCTCTTGTCTTCGAGGTGGAACTGAAACAATAGTGCAGCGGTGCGATGGGTTTGAAAAGGGAAAAAATTGCCAAACGATGGTTGCAGAATTAGGTTGTAGAAGAACAAGAAAAAAATTGCGAAGGGTTTTGGAGAAAAAGAAAAAAATTGAAGAACATCCTAATCGAACTTAGGCTCTGATGCCATGTTGAAAGAAACGATTGTAGTAGAATGGCTTATTGATCCATAATCTCAAGCCCTTTATTTATAATTAAGTGGAAAGTAGACTATTGTACAAGGAATAGAAGTTTACATGAATGCAAATTCTAATTTAATTCCTATACAAACTCTTATTAGACTCCTAATAGAATCCAACAGATAGCTTCATCATAGAACTTGAAAATGAAGATTCCATTGTTGAATATGTTAGTCTTCATAGCTCCTTGTGCCTTCCATTGATATCTCAGTGACGCTGTCACTATGCTGAGGGAGGGTCTTGGGCCAATGAACTTTACAAGCAAGCAGGCATGCCATTTGGAGATGCAAGGTAGGAGGGAAGCTTTTGGGCAGAGAGCAAAGGGGGTGGAACCTTCAGAGGCTGGCTTGATACAGTGGAGGGATAGGGAACAGTACAATCTTTTCCCCTATTGTATTGAATCAATAAAAAAAGAGGTCAGTGCTATAGCCCCCTATTGTTTGATCCAATATTGACCGGGGACGAGCCCTGACTTCCATAGGTCCTTGGTTTGACCTCCTATAGTGGTCCTTGGTTTGTTAAAAGCGGAGCAGGGTCAATTTCTCGGACTTGCTTAGTGTGCCCCCTTTCCGTCGAGTGCCCTCCCAGTTCACTGGGCTGTTGGCCTACCAAGCACTTGCCCACTGCTCCTGCCGCCCGTCAAGCAGGCTCCACGCTCGTTATCCTTACTGTTCTCTATGCTGGGTTTTCTGGATTGAGGGTTGGGTGGGTTGGAGAAGAGGAATGGCAGCATCCGAAGGGAAAAGGGAAGGGAGAGGTTGCAGGGCAGGAGAGGGGGATGCATTAGAGGGAGGAAGGCAGAGGGCAATTGGCTGAGAAGACAAGGGGGAAGTTATTGCAGGTGCCGGAAGAAAAAAAGGGGGGGGGGAGTAAAGGTCAAAGGATTCAATATTGTGTCAAAAGAATGATCTTATATGATCAGAAAAACAGAGGACCTGTGAACTCCGAACCTAGACATTTATTCAAGGTATCTGGGTGACCTTTGTAAACAGAAATTTAATGTTCTTTTCTTTAAATGTATAGCTGACTTTAAAAATTTTTCATCTTCTCCACCAGCTATGTTTAATTATCTCACTAACTGTTTCATGGCTTGAAGATTCTTCATGTCCGTGAGGTCTCAAAAGATAAGTGCATGCTTTTTCTGTGGGATGGTACTGACATGCCTCCTCTAAGTATTCGGACAAAGTAAGTTCTTATCTGCTTTCCTTTATGTACTTGGTTTCATTTATTTTGCATTATTAGGATGGACGCTGACATAGGTTCATAACTGTGAGTCCATTGTTTAAATTAGAATTTTGAAAATGTGTTACTGAAAATACGAGTGCCAGCATACTTGAATAAAGTCCGAAAAGTTCTCACACTTACAATACACCCACCTGCATGCCCAGCTGCATAACATGCGGTCTTCCATAAATGGCCAAAGATAATGTGCTCACCGACCCACCCATATAAGGTGTGAAGCTCTTGCTTTGAATGGGGTCTCACTCTCAAATTCTATGGAGAAACTATGTAGCCGATCAGCTGTTTTAATAATTATTGGAGCATTTGAGTCCACTATTGCAGTAATCCCTTCTAGGTGCTACTTGGATTAGCGGTGTTTACTTTCCTCTGAAATTCATTTATTCACATTTCTCATACAGGCTACAGGATGAAATGGAGAACCCACTTCCATTACAGTTAGAACCTAATCCTTTGCCTAGGGAAGTTTTATGTTCATTTCCTTCCATGGGGACTATCTTGAGGGTGCCTATTGACCAAGAGAAAGAAAAACTTGACCTGCGCATGATAGTTGGTGGAAGATGGATGAAGTTTTCGAACATAATCTGCAAGGAGCAGTCAGGGCTATGGCAGGGCATATTGTTGCTTTCTACCAGGCTTCAATATTTGTCAAATGAGGATAGCATTGTAATACGGCGAGAACGGTAATTGCATGTTTCTACTAAAAAGCTACAACTGGAGTTCTGAAATTCTGTTTTTAACTATCTGATAGTGTGATTACTCAATGTCTTCCTTGTATCAGCTTTTATGATGGAAGGGTATCATCTAAGTGGGAGAAAATGCCTTTATCAAGCTTTCCTTGGACTTCTCGTGTTACAGGTATTACATTATAGCATCATTAGAGCTTGCTATTCTATAAATGTGATTGATAGGATATAGTCGCTGTCTTCTTATTTACCATTCTGCAATTCAGGTTGATGTGAAATTTAATAATTCTTCAGGAAGTATGTGTTATTTTAACTGACATAGTTTTCTATTTCAGAGACTGATCACGAGCATGTGCCTTTTGTTTCGCTAATGGATGTGCTTACTTATACAGAGGTCTCCCTTCTTTTCCTATACATATATATGTGCTTAAGGGAATGTAGTTTTGTAGTCTATTGTTGTTTACTGTATTCTATGGGAGGAGGCCACCATTTCTGCAATGAGATAATTCTTCAAGGATAACTTTTCTAGGATTTTCCTGAATGTTTTATATTAAATTTGAAGTAGAAACCTGAGATATTAGTCTACTCTCTACAGAACGAATGAATCGAACTTGGGAAATATATCATATGCTCATCTACTCTACCAATGTATGTCACTTGAGAATTATTGCCGCTTGATACTCAATTTCTGTTTGTGCATCACAGGTTACTGCTAAATTCAAGTGTGTTGTTCGTGTACTAGCAACATATCCCTGGAAAGTTGAGGATTTTCGTAGCCCCCAAGGTGTTTACAGGATAAGGTTGACCTTGGAGGACCCTACTGCAAGGATCCATGCATTTTTGTACGCCAAGGATGGGGTTGGTTTTCTTTTCCCCAAGTAGATCCATTCTTTTAAATAAAGGCCACTATATATAACAGCAGTTGTATTAGATTCACTTATCATCTCATATAATGTTACAAGCATGTCATTAAAATCTTCCATCCATTAGATAAGATGATCACCTAAACTGTTTGAGATTCTTAACACCTCCCTTGACCATATTTGTACATTCTATTACATCAGCAAGAATATGCCAGAAGTTATAGTTCTCCACCCTTCAAACTGCTGCTGCTGCAGGAAAATGTAGACAGCCTTTTCCCTGTTGCAGAAGTGTGTTTTCCATATTCTGAACCCCAATCAGATGGTTGCAGTGATGCAACTTAACCGCTATGCCACGGCTTACACTATATGTCCCTCCAAATGCCCCCAAAAAGCTGTTATTGTCGAAGTATTTTGTAGGTTTCAGCCAACTAGAGTTGGTTGGAACTTATAAGTTTCTGGACTTCCAATGGTCACTCCATATCTTCCAAAAAGGGTCCATCTTACAGATTGATCCATCCTTTTGGATTGCTTTTAAGTTTCATACTAAAATTAATTGAATTGCAAGAAAAAAATTTGATAAAGCTTTGGATTTGTATTTATTTTCGGTTAATAAACTACTTCCCTGACTAGCTCACCTTACTTTTTGTGTCTTGATCCATGTAGGAGAAATTTTTTGATGGCCACCTCTCCATTGATATACTGACAAGGAAGCGGAATAAATTGCTCGGAGCAACTGAAACAGAGGATGGCAAGCTAGTTGAGATGGCTCCTAGAAATCCATCATGGGTGCAGTGCTGCATAAAATCTTATTACCTTGATAAAAGAGACCCATGGGGAAGCAGGCGCTTCAGAATATTTGATACCAAGATGGGTACTGAAACGGGTGAAGATCAGTAATTCAATCTTATATCTAACCTAGATTATGATGTTGCGATCAGGTTATACTACCGTATGAAAAAAATTACCCAGTTGTGTTTATTTTGTATATATAACCCCTCTGGTCTTTGCCTTGATTGACAGAGAGGTGGTACAAGATGGTTTAGAATAGTTCTTGCTCTTTTAAGTAGATTAATGTAAATGATGACTTTGAATCACTCAAGTTGACAGAACCAAGGTTATATTTGATCATGATTAGTTACCAATCTTCAGATTTACTGAGATCGAGAGGTTGTCATGTCTCAAGTTGCTGTCATGTTTTTGGACAATCTGACGCCACGGCACAGCACCTCTTTATCTCATGCAGACTGACTAAGCAGGTATGGGATGCTTGTCACTACCAACATTGAATCCTGATACTCAGCTCCACATACATATTCAGAATCAAGTATCACAGTATCATGCATCTACATCATCTTCATGTGCTACTCAGTCTCTTATTACCTTATGGATGGTCTGGAAACAATGTACCTCAATGTCTGAAGAGCCTAACATCCCATCTGCTGATGAGGTATCCATAGCCATTCGTTGGTTGTTCACCGACCACTCCACGGATTAATACAAAGCATGAGAAATTGGATCTGTTGGAAGCCACCACAACAAGACTGGGTTAAAATAAATGTTGACGGATCATCCTTCAAGGAGGCTTCAGAGCAGTGGCCCAAGACATGCATGGACAGGTTCTCTTCACTTTCGGGCAGGTTAGTGGAAATCAGGAATCTATGATCACTGAGACATTGGCTATCAGAAAAGCATTACACTGGGGGCAACAGACTAGTCTATAGCGTATACATGTTGAAAGCGATAATCAAGCTCTCATCAGAATACTGAACTCTTCCTCATTCTTCCCTTGGAAGCTGACATATCGCTTGGATGATATCAAAGCAACTGGCTGCCACTTTATTGAAGTCAGATTCACCCACACCTGCAGGGAGGCAAAATTTTTAGCTGATTCTATAGCCAAGTATGTGGCTCTCTCAGTATTGGTTCTTAGCTTTTCAAGCCCCCTCCTCCCCTGCTCCCCGTTCTCTTTTTAATTTATGGACAAGGTTGTCACTTCCAGGGGCTTTTCCCTTTCTATATAAAAGCCAATGCTTTTTACCCCCCCCCCCCCAACAAAAAAAAGGAAAAAAAAAAAGAAAAGAAAAAAAAGGGAATGTTGATGCTGAATTTGTCGGGATTGCATACCACAATTCGCACCAATCGGTTCAGATCTGGCTTGATTTGAGCAAGATTCACTCAACACCTGCAAGATCACTTAAGAGCGGTTACCAACAAAGCCGATTGCTAGATCAGTGCTCCATCTCCGACGGCCAAGTCACTAAGATCGAAGGACTGTTGTTTCAAAGCTCAAGTGAGCTCTAGGTTTTTTGAATATCTGAGAGCAAGAATTGCAAGGTTTTGAGTGAATGAGATTGTGATACCTTTTGCTTGTGTCTAATTTCTATTAATAGATTTTCCTTACTGACTAGGTCTTGTATGATCTCTATTTATAGATTTTCCTTACTGACCAGGTCTTGTTTGGGTCGTCGACGAGTGCTATGAAATCAATGGTTAGTTATGATTAGATTTTTACATGGCTTATGGTTTGACCTTGTATCAAGTTTGGACCACCAGTAGGTCTAACGTGAACCAGTGATAGATAATTTATCCATAACACAAGCCCCCAAGCCTGTTGACTAGGTCGAGCTTGGTTGAGACTCTGGTTAGGAGGTTTAGACTTTGCCTATGATCAGTGTAATCACTTGTCTGATCCGTTTGATTTTTTTCTTCATTAGACCTTAGCTATGAGAATTCTTCAATACTTGAGCTCATCTTTGGTCATGAGAATTTATTTAGACATTGAGTTCATCTTTTGATTATTGAAACAGTTCATCAGGAATCCTAAGCTCATTTTTCAATCAGCAGTGTTCATTAAAGAGCCTGAGTTCATCCTTTGATCAATAGAGTTCATCAGGAGTCTTGAGTTCGTCTTTTGATCAATAGAGTTTATTAGGAGTCCTAAGCTCATCTTTTGATCAACATAGCTCATCATGTAACGTTGAATTCTTCTTTGACCCGGAGAGTTCATCAAGCTGGATTTATTAGAGTTATCTTTGACCTTTGGAGTTATCCATTTGACTTAGGTATAAGTTTTGGAACTTCTTATCCATGTGGCAAGATTTGAATTCACCAATGTTTGGGTTTCTGAAATCATTTATGTATCCTTCGTTTTATTTAATATGGTTGATCTTCTAGTGTATGGTTCCAAAACCTTTTTCTTGGCTAATCAATCTTTTCCACGTGTTTAGTTGTTTCGGTTCAAAATTCGGGTGATTCAACGTTTCTTTCTCAGACGTCGATGTAGATTGGTTACAACCGTTGATTTGAAACATTGTATATGTTCCCTCTAAATTAAAAGTTTCCAATCACATCATTCTACCCCCTATATTTACTAATTCACGGTTATGTCTTTTCTTCTCCATCTTCCTCTTAGTTTTTCCTTTGCCTTTTTAAGCTCAAAGTTTGTCTGCAACCTGTGTTACTGTGCAAAAACATTTTTACGAACCTTTCTCATCTTTCTTTATTTATTCCTTTCTTCTCTTCTTTTCACCCTTCATGGACCCATCTGTTGACCCCACCTCAGTTCCTAGGGTTGAAGTTCCTTCAAACCCTATTTCGAAAAAGATTATTGTTAATCCTTCCACCACTGGTCCTAGTGGAGCCCCCATATGATTGGGATCCCATTCTTTACGTTCATGATGAGGTGATGAGCCTTCACAAACTAGTTGACACTGCTAAGGAAAAAAAGAATCCAAAAACCGCTGGTCTCGAATGGTATCCTGCCAAAATCAAGAAGGCGAAGTTGTCCTCTTATCTTCGAGATTATCGTTTTCCTTCAGAGTACAAGTCTTGGGTTCCTGGGCCTTTGATCGTGCTTACCTTATTGATCCTGGAGTTATTGTTGTTTACATTAAGTTCTTAGAAGCTAAATTTAGGAATCCTTTTGAGTTCTTGGGCTCAATTTGTTCTTGATTACTATCAAGTTTGTCCTTGCCAATTGACTTCGAACAATTGGAGACTTATTAACTGTTTCTGGGCATTTGTTCAAAGGATTGGGGTGTAGTCCCTCTGTCAACCTTTTTCGGAACTACTATATCTTGAAAGTTTCCAGTGAACGTGGCTTTTTACATTTTTCGAGAAGAACTAGTATTAGTGTTGAACTTTATGGACACTCCATCTTCGTTGATATGTCTATTCCAAATGACAACAAGGGTTGGCGAGAGAAGTATTTCTTTTGCGCCATTTGCATTCCCAATTATAGCTCTCGATGGGGCTTCCATTTTATTGAATCTTTGGCTCCTTTCAATTAGAGGCCCCATCTTGATGAGTATGATTAGGAAATGTGGGACTTGTTTCCTTCCGGTTTTCAAATTGATGTAAGTGAATTTTGAATTGATGGTGGGTTGGCTCGCTATGGCCTTCTCCCAGGTACAATCTCTTTATTTTATTTATTTATTAAAAAAAAATTATTTATTTATTTATTTATTTACTTCCTCTCAAGTATTTTAGGCTAACTTTCATATTCTGTTCAGGGGTTGGGACTTGGAAAGCTCCCAGCATTGCTGACATCCAATGGGATGTTCATGCTGAGAAGGAGGCTGAGGTTATGTCCGAGAAGGGAAAGAAAAGAAACAAACTTTCTGGTAGTCTTGGCAAGTCTTCACAAAAGAAAAGTCTAAGTGCAGGGAACAAGAAGTCTAATGAAGGTAGTGATGGCTCTGTTGAGGAGCATGGTGATGTTAGAGAGGAGAAAAAGAAAACAAAGAGCAAGAAGAAGATGTTTGATGAGAAGGAGAAAAGTGCTGAGGAAGAAGATGATGTGATCAAATGAGAAAAGAATTCTGATGTTGAAATAAATGATGATGATGATGATGATGAAGTTGAAATTATAGGAGTTAGGGTTGATAAGAACCTTGCTCAAAAGTCCAGAAGGATGCAGACTTCAAGAAGGAGGCTTCGTTCCATGGGGTCTTCTTCTGGTCAGGAATTAACTACTCCAAAGAAGAGTAAAAAGATGCAAACTTCGTCTCCTACTTCAAAGAAGAATCTTGGGGATGAGAGGAATACAGAGGGGGCAGCCACTTCCTATCCAGCCCTCAGGGCACAAAGTCTCTACTCTACCTTCCCCAGTTCATCCTTCTATCAGTGAAGATGATGTCCTAATTGTTCGATATTTGGAGTTTCTTGAGAACACCGATGTGTTTGATTTGCCCATTTTCGATGGAGTCATTGGAGATCCTCATAATTCTCCAAAAAGAAGTCCATATCAAGAATTAAGAGGTGAGGATCCTCATATTGGTCTGATTGAACAAATTAGGCAAGTGGTTGAAGAAATTGTTGTTCATGCAACAGGTGAAATCATTGAGCTGATCGTTGATCAACTATTTGATGATGAAGACTATGGAGGATCACCCATTATTCCTGAAAACCCCATTGTTGATAATCTTCCTGACATTCAGGTCCAACCTCAAGCTAAAGTTGAAAGTCAAGAGAATCTTGCAGTTGAAATGGCTAACCACCAAGTCGCTTTGAATGATGCTGCTTTAGTAACTCATGGTCAAGAAGTTGCTGATGCTGTTCTTGAACATGTAGTTGGTCAAGTTCATTGATGAACACATTTATGTGTGAAATCTTAGGGCATAAATCATTGCATTTTACACACTTTGAGTGGAGCTACCTTGGGTTTTATGTTGTTTTTGTAGATTTTATGAATTTTTAGGACTTTAGTGAATATTTAGAGTTTTGGGTATTAAACATGCGATTTTACACATAAAGAGGTCCGTTCAAATTCTCAAGTGTGAAAACGGACCTAATTTGAAGCATGATGGGTTAGAGATGCAATTATGGGCCAACTCCAGAATATCTTATAAAATTAGATTAGGATTTTTATTTTTATTTTTTCCTTTTATTGTAATTAAATGAATGTATGGGGTCCACAAGTAGTCAAAGATTAGGATTTTCTAATTTTTTAGAAAATTTTAATTTTTGTTTAGATTTTATTTATTTCTCTAATTAGTTTTCTCTCTCACTCACTCTCCCACTCCCCACTTTCTATTTCTTTCACTATTTTATTTTATTCTTTTTCCTTAATTAACCTAAAATCACTTTTCTAAAAATATATATATTTTTCCCTTCTTTCCCTGTGGATCTTCCACTCTTTCTCTTTCTTCTCCACCTTCTCTACGTGTAACTCAAAGTTAAGTTTTTATTCTTTTTATTTTTTATTCTTTCCCTCTTCACGTACTTCTATTTTTTTCTCTCTCCACACATTCTCTTTCTCTTACTCTCTCTCTATTTAGAATTTCTAACGAATTTGGTCTTTATTTGTTTTTTTTTCTTCTTTTTCTTTTCTATTTTTACTACTTTTTATTTATTTTCTTGTTTGTAAATCATTTTCCTTCTCCTATAAATATACCCTCCCCTCTAAGGTCTAGTTTACACTTTAATTCTTCTCTTTAGTTTATTGAAGTCTTACACCTTCTATTCTCTCTAGCCTTGTTCTAGGTTTTCTCTAGTTTTTTTTTTTTTTTTTTATTACTTTGTGGGTTATAATTCTAGATTGAATGTTTAGGTTTTAATGTTTTGCAAGAAAGATTGAAGTTGTGTAATTTATTTTATGCAAGTGTATTTCCTTTATTTTTATCAATGCAATTTCAAGTTGAAGTTCAAGTTTCAAGTTTGAGGATTCGTTTTCTCTCTGGGTCTAGCAATTGCAGATCTAGATTATTCTAGATCTGGTTTTTAGGGTTGGTTGAGACTCGAATTGTTTGTTCAAGGTTTTTTTTTGGAGATTCAAAGATTCAAGTAACATTCTTCAATAATCTTCTCTCACCCCTCCATTCTTGCTTCTATTTACCCATCTATATTCTTAATTTAGGATTTATTTTTCAGCACTTACTTACTGTTCTCCATTCCCCTTGGGTCCTTGATCAAAGATGCCTACAGTCGTGCCTCTCTTTGGTTAAAGTTTCATTTTTCCTTTTATTGTTTTGTAATTTACTTTCTGTTATTTATTTTCTGCATTTTTTTTTCTTCTTTAATATCTGTTCCCCAGATTAGTGGATTGTAAGCTACGAAAAAGGGTCCATGGTTAAAGTCATTATAATTTTGCTCTCCTTCCCTTGATCTAGAGCAAATCATGTTCACATTTTTTTTTCCAGTATTTTATTTATGCGTTGGTTGTGTTTGCTTTATTTTTCGTATCAATTCGATTGCATTTAGATATATGGATTAGGACCGCTTGTTTAATTTAATTAATTAGTTCAAATCTTTGAATCATTTCACTCTCGCATTACCATTAATAAGTTAAATTTTAAGTGGCATATCTCCCTGAGATCGACCCGTTAGCTACACGATACCGTGCGCTTGTGGTTATTTTATTTTACAAACAAATTTTTGGCGCCGTTGCCGAGGAGGTATTAGTTCATTTTATTTTTCTCATTCTTAGGTAATTCGAAGTGTTTTTTTTTTATTAAAAAAAATTCAAAGATATTACTCTTAACTAGAGTAGAAACAAAAACGTATAGTTGTCACATCCCCTCAGCCGATACCCTAACTGGCATACCCGGGTGTGTGATCCACAGCCCCGAAGATCAAGTATCGAGGAAATCATCCTCCCACATATGCAATAAGATAATCATGAACAGATAAAATCAAGTATAATATTATAAACAAAAGATCTAATTAGGAATTAAATATCAGTATAATCAGAGTGCAGAAATGATACCAGATGTAATCACATAAAAAAGAAGTAGAGTGAGGCGGAAACTCACTCCACAGCTACAGCGGAAATGTAGTACCTAAGTCTAAAAAGAATTACAATAGAGTTTAAAGGAGAACAAGGAAAGAAAATCAATTGAACTACGAGTTTTCAATCCTATAGACAACATCTTCAAAATAGTGGACTTCATCAATCCAACATAGATGTTCCAACTCTACGTTATGCCTAATCATAGTACGCAACTTGATCGCTTGAGGGATCATCAGTGTGATTTTCATAGTTGTCAGCACCTTACGTGTAGTACTCTTCTTCGGCTTGCGCTTTCTCTGATCAAGGATCTAGGGGAAGGGAACAATAAATAATGCTGAAAGTAAATCCTAAATTAAGAATATGGAGGGGTAGATAGAAGCGGGAATGGAGGGAGGAGAGAAGATTAATAAAGAAGGTTACTTACTTGCAAATTGAACAAACGATTCGAATCTCAACCAACCCTAACAACCAGATCTAGAATGATCTAAATCTGCAATTGCTAGACCCAGAGAAAAATGAATCTAAAAAAATTGAAACTTGAACTTGAAGCTTGAACTTGAATTGCATTACATAAAAAGATTAAACCTAAACATTGAATCTAGAAATTTAAATCTCACTAATGCAAGCAAAGAAAACTAGAGAAAGCCTAAATAAACTGAAGAGAGAAGAAAGAATGCTTCTACTAAGCTCTAGAACACCCTCCCTTTTGATGGAGTATGCTCTCCTTTTATAGAGTTTACATGAGATATGAAGGACGGCTGAATTTGAATAAAACTCAAGGTTTCTATCTGACTCAGCCAATTAGGGTTTTGACGTACTAATCGCGCCGACTTAGAGATCAGATGCATAATTCCACCGTTGGATTTTGAGGTCTAAGTAGTCGTGAAGCTCTCCCCCAAAAATCAGCACGATCGGACATTGGATGACTGTTCGATGAAGGGTTTGATCGAAACTGGACAGAGGCATTCAAAAATGGGATTTTTCCCTCTTTTTCTTCTGAATATAATTCTTTTTCCTCATTTTCTTTCTTTAATTAAATCCAATGTAGGAGATAAGATACTGAGGTATGCAAGGACTCTTTTCCATTTGGACTCTCTCAATAATATCTCTGTAGATTTGATTTAAAATTGCAGCCGTAGATCAAATTTCCCTTCTTTATCTCTTCAATATTTCGGAGTTGGCACATAATCACACATCTCTAGCCCATCATGCTCTAGATCAGGCCCATTTTCACATTTGAGAATTTGAATGGACTTCTTGACGTGTAAAATAGCATGATTCAAGCCCAAAACTCCAAATATTTGTTTAAATCTTGAAAAGTCCTAAAATCTGCAAAAACAACATAAAACCCAAGGTAACTCCACTCTAAGTGTATAAAATGCATGCTTTATGCCCTAAGATTTCACACATAAATGTGCTCATCAGATTCCCCCACATTTAGACTAAGCTTGTCCTCAAGCAAAAATTAAAGAAAAATACAAATGCATGTAAGAAACTAATGCAACAAAATAAATCCTAACTCACTTTCGTAGGAATCACGGTTACACTTAACATGTGCAACAAGCCTTTAAACCACTAGGTTACCCCTAGAGGATGAGTTTTGTCTCGTGGATGTTTGCAGTGAATATACATCCAAAATTCCAATTCAGCTCAAAATAAAACATTGCAAATTCCAACTCTAACAATTGGTAAGTACTCATATAGGATCAATAGCTATGACAATTTTTCTCACCATTGATTTAAGATCCCCCACACTTGAACTTTATTACCCCATATTGATTCTTTAGACTTAGCATATATCTCAATCAAGGACTCACCTTATATCTTTCAAGTACACCTCTCCTTTAAGCAAAACCACTCATAAAGTAAGGGGACCAAGGACTAAGGTTTTGAAGTATTTTTTACCAAACAATTTTACCAAGGCATTGATGACACTTGTATTTATTTCTCTATTTTTTTCTTTTTAGTAGTGAACTCTACATTACTCCACTATGGTTGGCTTGAATGACATGGTGGAGTAGACACCAGAAACCCAAGTTACTTTGTAGCTTTGCTTTGCATATGCCCATATAGACAGTGATGCGAGAATTCTTTTCAATAATCTCCTTCCTAAGAGTTTCGATCAAGTCACCTCGATTCTTGAGTCGGAGTGCCCTGTCTAGTTCCAAAGAATTCAACTTTTACTTTCTACTTCTTTTTTTTTTCATGCCATACACAAAATTGATCTCAACTTCTAGCCAAAGAAACAAGGACCCACAAAACTCATAGATGGTTCAACGCCTTAAGTTAAGGGCCTTTTATTTTTCTAAGGAAAGTCTCATCTCAACATATATACAAGTCACCTTCCTCTCAACAGGGTTTTTATGTGTTCATGATGGGTACCAAAATCAATCTCATTTCACACATCATAGCAATTGAAAGAATATGTATAATAACCAAAATTCAAAGTTAAAATCTACAATGCAGCTATACCCCCCCCCCCCCCCCCACACACTTAAGTAATGCAATGTCCTCAATGCATGTATGCTAAACAAAGAAGACAAATGAGGGGTATACCTTTCAGTCAAGATGTGCTTATCATGGGAAGCTTTAGTCTTATCTTCAATATCAATGTATGATGGGGAAGGCACTCCAAATAAGAAAAACCGTGAATCGAAAAATCATCTCTAAAGATCTCAAGAAAAACATTCACAATGTTAAAGAAAATTCTCATCATACGTTGAGGTTCTCTAGAAGGTTTTGCATCTTTCATAAGATGAATATAATGTTGTTCAATGGAAGAGCTTAGACCTTTGATATAAGTGACAAACCAACCCAATATTTCTCTATTATCATTCAAGAGTGTGATAAACTCTTCTACTTTGTCAGAAGTTAAATTAGAGACAACAAGGACAAGAAGAGTATTATCTTGTTCCAATAAAGCATACTTCAAATTATAAGGCAACTCTTTCAATTCTAGCTTGGGGGGTTCAATTATTGAGGGCTTGGGAATGGAGATGGAGATGGATAGAGATTTAATAGGCTCCAAAGGTGTGTGAAAATTTAAGACTTCAGAAAAGAAAATTTCACTATCATCATCCAACATATCCATACATTCTTGAAATTCATAATCAAAATCAATCTCAAAGACAATTGATTAATGCATTACTAGTAGCCAAAAATGGTATTCCTAAAATTATTGGGATTTCATCTTTGATTGAAAAAGGTTTAGTATCTAGCACGATGAAATCAACTGGAAAAATAAATTCTCCCACTTTCAGTAAAACATCTTCAACCATCCCTTTAGGAATCTTAACTGACCTATCTGCCAACTAAAGAGTAGTTCTAGTTGCTTTTAATTCTCCCAATCCTAGTTGCTTATAAACATGGTAAGGTAGAAGATTCACACTTGCACCAAGATCAAGTAAAGCATGTTCAAATGTGTGTATTGCCTATGACACAAGCTATGGTGGGGCTCCCTGGATCCTTATACTTGGTTGCTACAGGTTGAGTAATTATGGAACTAATGTTACCTGCCAAGAACGCCTTTTTGGGAATGCTAGTGATTCTTTTATGAGTTCATAAATCTTTCAACACTTTTGCATAGGCGGGGATCTGGGATATGGCATCCAAAAGAGGGATATTCACTTCTATCTTTTTGAAGACATCAAAAATTTGCTCCATAGTTGCAGTCTTCTTCTTATTAACTAGACAACTGAGATAAGGGGCCTTAGGAACATAAGGATTCTCATTTGAAATTTGTTCTTTTCTCATAGTTTCTGATAGTGGTTCACCAAACTTAGGTACTACTAAAGCAACTGGCTCATCCTCAACTTCTATGGGTTCCTCAGACAAACTTTTATTAGGAGATACTTGAACAGTTTCCTCATCACAGTGGTCACTAATCTCACTCTTTTCATTGATATGTGACTCACATGTTAAATACCCTTTCCCACTTCTCAATGCAGACACATAATTAATTGAAGCTAAAGAAGAATGGGAGGATTCAACTTGGTTGACTTGATTTGGTGGTCTTTGTTGAATCTGAATCCTAGGATTTAACTCAGGTTGGCTAGGCATTTTACCTTTTTCTCGCTCAGACAAAGCACTTGCAAGAGTGGAAATTTGTTTTTCCATATTATGCATAGAAGTCATGAAGGTGCTGGAAAGTACTTCCATATTCTTCTCTAAGGAAGAGAGACGAGAAAACTTTGGATTGTTACCTCTATTGAAACCAGGTGATGATTGATTTTGTGCAATGTGAGCATATGAGGCACAATTCGTGGATTGATAGGCCTAGCTAAATTGGCATTTTGGAAATTTGGGGCTTGAGGAAACTGGACATTTGGATTATGAGAAAATTGGGCATTTTGCTTTTGAAGGGCACCAAAGTGATTTTGTGTGGAATAATTGCTTAATCCATTTTGGTTTTGCCCTTGAGACCATGAAAAGTTAGGATGATTCTTCCACCCAGGATTGTACGTGTTATTGTACGGGTTTGGAAACATCGCACTGACATTTTCATGTTGGCCTCCAGAGCTAGGATATTCCTCAATTACATGTGTAGGAGATCGACACCATGCACACATAGCAATAGAATTGTCAATAAAATGTGCTTGACTTGGTGATGGTGGTGCAGCCTTAACTACCAAAGTCTCTAACTTTTTTAAAAGATTATCTATTTGTGCTTCCTTATGAACTTGGCTATCAACAAAATATCCCCTACTAGTCCTTTCAGACTCTTGGGTTGACTCCCATTCTCTAGTTCTATCTGCTAGATCTAAAAGAAATTCCCAAGCTTCGGAATCATCAGTAAATGATGTAAATCCTGTGGGGCACATAGATTCCAAGAGTTGCTTTGTTTGATAACCGATACCCTCATAAATTATTGACATAAATGCCATAATTCTATACCATGGTGAGGGCATTCTTGGAGAAGGCTTTGGAACATCTCCATTACCTTAGCAAATGACTCATTGGGTTTCTGACGAAATTGAAGAATATCATTTCTTATTTTATTCATCTTAGAAAAAGGAAAGAATTTCTTCAAGAATAGGATAGTGAATTGTTCCCATGTGATAATGCTATCCCTAGATAAGCTATAAAGCCACTTTTTGGCTTGGTCCTTTAATGCAAAGGTAATAAACCGTAGTCTTACGGCATCATCAGTAAGTTGTTGTACCTTCATAAGGACACAAACCTCCTCAAACTCCAAGGTTGTGCAGATCGGGTTGGATAAAATATATCCCTAAGCTCTTAGGTGGAGGTGGTGGAGGTAGACCTTCCATGGTCAAGTTAGACACTCGAACAATTCTATTTGTAGAATCACGAGTCTAGACACACATGCACTAACCACCTAATGCAATTAATGTCTCTTATGAAAGTAGTGAATTTCCCACCACAAAGATTGAAACAATGATTCCAAAGCTGTAAGGTTGTCGTATAGCTGAGCGCTGTATAGGTTTGACAGCAAGGGAATCCGTATAGTCTTCGGAGCCACCTACAATCGAATCCTGGGGATTCAGCAGTAGAGTGGGGACTACTATAGGTTTTTGTTTCTACTTAAGTTAAGAGTAATATTTTTGAAATTTTTTTTTTTTAAATCACTTCGATTTACCTAAGAATGAGAAAAACAAAGTGGACTAATACCTCCCCGGCAACGGCGCCAAAAACTTGTTTGTGAAATTTAAAAGTAACCGCAAGCGCAGGGTATCGTGTAGCTAACGGGTTGATCTGAAGGAGATATGCCACTTATAATTCAACTTCTTAATATTAATGCGAGAGTGGAATGATTCAATTTTTGTTAACTAATTAACAAAACTAAACGATCCTAATCTATACGTCTAATGCAATCGAATTGAAGTGAAAAATAAATTAAACACAATCAATGCATAAATAAAAGACAGGAAAAAAATGCGAACAATAAAAATAAAAAGGAAAAAAAAGTAAAACCAGATAGTATGTTAAAGCAGTCAGTAAAATGTAGTTCATAGCTAAAATGCAGATGCAACACCACCCGTCACCGAAGCCAGAGGCACGCCTATAGGCTTGCTCCGGTTATGTGGTCCGAGATGATGAATGAATAGGCAGAAAGTAAATAACAGAAAGTAAATAACAAAGCAATAAACAAAGCAATAAAAGGAAAATGAAGCCTTAACTAAAGAGAGGCACGACTGTAGGCATCTCTGATCAAGGATCCAGGGGAAGGGAGAATAATAAGTAATGCTGAAAGTAAATCCTAAATTAAGAATATGGAGGGGTAGATAGAAGCGGGAATGGAGGGAGGAGAGAAGATTAATAAAGAAGGTTACTTACTTGCGAATTGAACAAACGATTCGAATCTCAACCAACCCTAACAACCAGATCTAGATCTAGAAGGATCTAAATATGCAATTGCTAGACCCAGAGAAAAACGAATCTAAAAAAATTGAAACTTGAACTTAAAGCTTGAACTTGAATTGCATTACATAAAAAGATTAAACCTAAACATTGAATCTAGAAATTTAAATCTCACTAATGCAAGCAAAGAAAACTAGAGAAAGCCTAAATAAACTGAAGAGAGAAGAAAGAATGCTTCTACTAAGCTCTAGAACATCCTCCCTTTTGATGGAGTATGCTCTCCTTTTATAGAGTTTACATGAGATATGAAGGACGGCTGAATTTGAATAAAACTCAAGGTTTCTATCTAACTCAGCCAATTAGGGTTTTGACGTACTAACTGAGCCAACTTAGAGAGATCAGATGCATAATTCCACCGTTGGATTTGAGGTTTAAGTAGTCGTGAAGCTCTCCTCCAAAAATCAGCACAATCGGACATTGGATGACCGTTCGATGAAGGGTTTGTTGAAACTGGACAAAGGCATTCAAAAACGGGATTTTTCCTCTTTTTCTT
The DNA here is from genome assembly GCF_041222555.1 of Hakea prostrata. Lineage (NCBI taxonomy): Eukaryota > Viridiplantae > Streptophyta > Magnoliopsida > Proteales > Proteaceae > Hakea > Hakea prostrata. The sequence continues at coordinate 24,053,955 of NC_142610.1, forward strand.
TCTTCTTTCTGAATATAATTCTTTTTCCTCATTTTCTTTCTTTAATTAAATCCAAGATAGGAGATAAGATATTGAGGTATGCAATGACTCTTTTCCATTTGGACTCTCTCAATAATATCTCTGTAGATTTGATTTAAAATCGCAGCCGTAGATCAAATTTGCCTTCTTTATCTCTTCAATATTTCGGAGTTGGCCAATAATCACACATCTCTAGCCCATCATGCTCCAGATCAGGCCCATTTTCGCATTTGAGAATTTGAATGGACTTCTTGATGTGTAAAATAGCATGATTCAAGTCCAAAACTCCAAATATTTGTTTAAATCTTGAAAAGTCCTAAAATCTGCAAAAACAACATAAAACCCAAGGTAACTCCACTCTAAGTGTATAAAATGCATGCTTTATGCCCTAAGATTTCACACATAAATATGCTCATCACGCTTCATCGTACTGTCCTTCATAGTAGTCAGTACCTGTAGAATAATCTAACAAAAAGATTGTACAAAAAGGAGTGAGTTCAAATGAACTCAGCAAGACAAGTTAACTCATAACAACATAAATAAAATATAGCAGATCATAACAAGATGCAATGCAATATGAAACAGATAATGTATGTATGCATCTAAACTCTATGTATGTTGGTCTCTATTGACAGACATGCTTTAAGTCATAGCACCATACTTCTTTGGGTAGGTCTCAAATCACACATCATCAGTTGGTAATGGGTCCAGCATCCCTCGGGACATTCCATGGCTGGGGGTTAAGTCACCACTCTCTCACATAACCATTGGTCTAAGTACTGGCGCATGTCAGGGTTAAGCCTAGCCCAATGCAAGTCATCTACTCAGTTACATCAACTCAGGTCCAGATACGTCCATTCCTCGCCCCTGGCGATCCTTTCCGATATCCTTTCCACTAGAGTCCTAATAGTCCCTGACTACGGACTCATCAACCCTAAACAAGAAGTTCTCATGTCCCCTCACGGGTTGGTTACCGGTCTTGAGCGCCCATGAGCCCAAGTCTATCCATATGCAACCCTCCAATAAATGGCCCCCACAATGTGATTCCCGTCCTCTCACGGGTTGGTTATTGATCTTGAGCGCCCGTGAATCCCCATTGCTGCCACGGGTTGTTCGGTCTCAATACCCTTCCGATTCGGGTCTGATATAATGGGGACATCCTAGCCAAACACTGCTAGACAGTCCTAGGTATGACAATCAATGATTCGGGAAAGCGTCAATGGGCAACCCCGGAAACATCCCATACTATTTCCGATAATGTCCAAGGACAGAAGTGTCAAAAGGACACCTCCTAATCCCAAACCAAACTTAATCAAGCACATTCTCAGGTCAGTCATGACATACATAATAAATAACTTATCATACAAAGAGAATGAAACAGCATAATCTAATCATTAAACAATATATAGTAATAAGCATTTCATATAGACTTAAATAATGAAAAAGAATAAACAAGCGAAGTGCTACTGTACTTACAGTAGTACATCAGAAATATAAAATACAAGAACAGTAGTTAAACTCAGAGTTTCTTAAAGTAGAAACCAAAGAGTACGCGATCTATGTTATTATGAAATAACTGTCCTTACCTCGATTATCGCCAAAGATAATCCGAAGATCAAAGAGAGAGACTCCAAACTTAGCAAATAAACCCCTAACAATCATAGATACAGCATTAGGAAATATGCCTAAAAGATCAGAGAGCAAACGAATCAATTAGAGCGAAAAACGAAGCTACTGCCTTCATTGGTTGATTGATTGGTCTACTGACCCGTCGACCAACTGAGTCAGTACGAAGCAAGTACGAGAATTCTTATCCGAAACTCAATCTACAGGGTTCGGAACTTCATGAAACTTGGAGGAAAACTATATGATAGTATTCTAACACTAAGGGAATAAAGATTGGGCACTAATAGTGATCAAAAACATTACCTTCAATTAAAATCATGGTTTTCCCCAATTGGGAGAAAAACCCAGAATTCGATGAAAATACACTATGGAAATCATAGCAAAGGCAAAGGATGATTTTAGATCTCATCCAATAAAAAGGTAATCAGAATTAGATTCAAGTACACCATGAAAATTAAATTCAAATGGTTACGAAATCAGATCCATGAGAAAAACTAGGGTTTCAAACGGATCTGACAAGAATCAGGGTTGAGATCTCTATGCTGATCATAAACCCTAAAGAAAAGAATCAGATTACGGAAGAGATGGTTGCAAGAATGCAGCATCATCTTCCCAATCTCAGTCAAGAACAAGATCGAAGAAAGAATAAATTACATTATAGAAGAGATACTAACCTTAGACTGGCAGATCGGAGATGAGAGACTTCAGACCTGGCAGAGGGATCTTCAAAATCACCGAAAAGAGTTTCAAATGAGTCTTCCCAGGTTCTCAAAGTGTTTTGGAGGCAAAGGATACTAAGAAACACAAAGTGTGTTTAAATAGAGAGTGAAAAACCCTAAAATTGGAGTTTCTCGGATTTAACACACCATTGGTCGATTGATTGGTCTACTGGCCCAGTCGACCAATCAGGTCAACAAAGTTCAAACAGGGAAATGAAGGATCAAATGGACACTAAACCTCAAGGGCTTTTGCACACACATCAAGTGACATACCTAGGGTGTAGAAAATGCCTTCAAACCAAGTCAGATATTATTCCAAGTCCTTCAACTAATCTCATCTTCAGACAGATGCAGCTTCCTTTCTAAATCTGCACAGACCTCCAAGTAAGGAACTCCATCATCAACATCCATGGGTTCAGAGTCAAACACCATGTCTTCTACTGAGATGGCCCATAGTCGGCTTCTTCCTTTACTCTGGGTCTTCGGACCTAAAAACAACCGGGTTTTCGGATCAGGGTTAGGGTTAGGTTAGAGTTGGGTTTCACTAATAGTAGTCCGCACTTTATTGCAGAATCCCTAGGATTCAATTGTAGGTGGTTTCGAAGACTATACGAATTCCCTTGCTGTCAAACTTATACAGCGCTCAACTATACGGCAACCTTACGGCTTTGGAATCATAGTTTCAATCTTTGTGGTGGGGAAATCCATTACTTTCCCTTTTGTTTTTGGTTTTATTTTATTTTGTTTCTTCTTTAGTTCCTTTATTTACAACAACTACAACAACAACAACAACAACAACAATAACAAAAAAAATCATCTTCCATAAGAGACTTTAATTGCATTAGGAGGTTAGTGCATGCATGTCTGGACTCGTGACTCCACCACGACTTGTCGAGTATCACCTTGACTATGGGAGCAACCTCCACCTAAGTCTTAGGATGATTTACACTCACCCAACCCTCCGATCTTTACCTCGTGGGGGTCATTTGACTTAACCTATTTCTCCTTGTTCCCAATTTCTGGGTTACCGTTGTGCTTTGTTTCTTATGGGCTGGGGTTTGTGTCCTTGGGTACCTCTTGTGTCGCTCGGTCCTTTGCTTGCCAGCCGTGCTTTTGCCTCCTTTGGTGCCTTCCACTGGGACATTCCTGTCCTATTCTTGGTTTTTCTTTTTCTAGATGATAAAATAGAAAGACATTCTTCAATTTCTTCAAAAACCAATGGTCTTTGCTAGGTAATGGGGTTTCGCCTCCTCCAATTGCCCTCCCCGGTTTGTTTGCTTTTGCCAAATAATTTATGAGTGTTCGATTATCAAACTAGCAACTTTGGTGTCTGTGCCCCCGGTTTACTCTTCCTCGTGTTCCGCTTGGTTTCTTTGCCTGTGACTAGGATGGGGTTCCCAGATCGCCTAGTGGGGTTTTTGTTGTGCCAAGTTCATGGTGCCTAGTGTATTTTGAGGTTAGAGACTTTGGTGTGTTGCCACCACCACCGTCAATCACTTTTTTGCAATCTTTGCTATGTGTGCATGGTGCGTCTCCTCCTGTATTGGGTGCCCTAGCTATTCGGAGGCCAACATTGTGGTCGTGTTTCCCTCGTCGTCAATCTTGGGTGTGATCATCCTCTTTTCATGGTCTCAGGGCCCATGGTTAGCATATTCCACAAATGTTTGGTGCCCCTCACGACAGTGCACTTTGCGGTTCCCTCGCCCCTATTTTCGTGCCATTTAGCTGGCGTCTCCACCTATTGTCCTTGTTGCCTCTCATTGCACACATCAATCATCACTTGGTTTTCGGGTATTCCGAGTTTTCTGCTCTCTACCTTGGGTGTGGGTACTTTCCACACCCTGCTTCTATGCATTTGGTTTTCCCTCTTGCGTGCTTTGTCTGCGGGGTTGCCTCGTTGGAGAAATATGATCGGACCGGGTTCATACCTGGTTCGACCCTCGACCCCGGTCGAGACAGAGGGAATCGACTCGCTCCCGAGCGAACCGGATCCCGAAGATGGCTTGCTGAGGAAGAAAACTTATTCAGCTACAAGCACGCCCTAATTCAACTTATGAATTAGGTTAATTACCCTAATGATGGCAGACTCAAATTGATGGCTGCGGCTAATCATTATCGAAGGGATAATCATAGCATAACCTAAAGGTTATCTCAGGAGTCCTCTACTAGTCCAAACTAGTAGAAGTCTATCGCTCAACGGATCTAACTGTTAAGATCCAATGACTACCCGAAGAAGGCTTGAGTGCATCCAACGAAGGAGATTCGAAGGTACACTCTATATAAACCTCACTGCCATATGAGGTGAGGAGAGATTCAAATACAGATTGATAGACGTAAACTATCAGAGGCTTACGATCTAGATCACCTTTCCCAGTTCTTTATTCCTTAGCTCTGTGCTTCTAGCAGAGCCATTTGTGATTAAGTTCATCAACTGACTTAGCCTTCGGAGGTGGACTCCCGACCCCAACGGTCGGGCCACATCTAATGCTTTCGTTTTGCAGGTCATCACGGGGAGATCTAAGGGCTGAGCAGATTTTGGATGCATCATTTGGCGCCGTCTGTGGGAAACGATTTGTAAAGCCATGGTGACTAGATCGGCAGCAACCACTGCACAGCGCGATTCCGGTGTTCAGATCCCTAGAGTGAATAATCCAGATGTTCCCCAGGGAAGCCAAAATCCTATCGAAGTAGATGGTGGTCAGGGAGGACGTAATCCTCCTGATACATTCCAAGATCAATTGAATCAAGTAAAGATTGAACTCTTGGAGGTGAGCCAAGCACTCCGCATGCTCACCAGACAAGTGGTGTTACCGCAAGAACCTGACCATCGCGATCCAGGGAGGCGCGTGTTACCACATGGTCAACCGCGTGATCAAAGATTGGCTGAAGACCGGAATATCGGTCAGAACTTTCGTGAAGGTGACCGAGGACCTAGGAGAATTGACGATCAACCTAGGCGGGACGATCGGTTCAACAGACCGCAGGAAAGTACAACCGATTCAAATACAAGGTTGGACACAGGGGTGAGAACTCACTCACCAATTGTCAGAAGAACCGGTCCCGATGATTGAGCAGTTCGCGACGAGCGGAATGTTCGGGAAGGACGGGCTGTTCGTGATGATCGAATAGCACGTGATGATCGTGTTAATCGAGGTCGTGGTCAATCGCTGAAGATCACCCGACCCAGATTGGTCAGGAGTTGGCCAACATCAATCAGAAGTTAGGGTAGTTGGCTAAAGGAAGGATGACTGAGGATATTTACTCAGTCATTCGGAAGACCCCCTTTGCCGAGCCAATTGCGGGATATCAGTTTCCCCATAACTTTCGTTTGCTTACCTTTTCTACATTCGATGGCTACGGAGATCCAACGGCCCACATTGGCTATTATCAGCAGACCATGGCGAGTTCGAGTAATTCGACGAAATTTTATGCAGGGTTTTTGGTTCATCTTTAATCGGAGCAGCACAAAAGTGGTTTTCGAACCTCCCCTCTGGAAGGATTGTAAACTTTGATGAATTGGCGCGCAAATTCATAGGGCGATTCCAAAGTGGAATACAGGTCAAGAAAACGGAAGAAACCTTGTTTACTGTCAGACAAGGAAAAAGCGAATCGATCAGAGAGTTTCTGAAAAGATTCAACAAAGTAACGATGGAGATAGAAAATTTGGATGAGCAAGTAGCCAAAATTGCTCTATTCACTGGACTCACTAACCGGAAACTCCTGGAGTTATTACTACAGGATATGCCTGCAACTTATGCTGAGTTGGTACAGAGATGCCGGAAAGCAGCCGAAGTCATGGAGATACTAGATGCGCGCCAAGGAGATAACAAAGTCTCCAATAAGGAACAGAAGGCTCCTGAGCAGAAGCAGAAGCCAAAGAAAAATGTCCGTGATCGCGTTGGAAAATCTCAGGCTTGGCGCCAGAGGTCTCCCGGTAAAAGTGAATATACTCCATTAAATGTTCCTCGGGCTGATATTCTAAATATCATCAAAAGGAAAAATATTTTGAAGTGGCCACCTAAAATTCTTTTGAAGCCTGGGGAGCAGCAGGATCGAGAAAAATATTGCCGATTCCACAAGGACTATGGTCATTATACAAATGACTGTCGTCATCTGAAAGCAGATATTGAGAGATTAATATCTCAGGGACACTTGTCCAATTTTGTTAGCAGAAGGAGGGAGGAGCCACGTGAGCCACGCGCGGCTGCTCCTAAAAGGGATCGTTCGGTTAGTTCAGAACGATCAAGGGAGGCTCCAAAGTCTAAAAAGGGCAAGGAGGTGACTGAAGCTACTCGGTCACCTATCCTTACCATTTTCGAAGGACCAAAGCCCGAATCACTCCGCAGTTTGAAGACAAAATCCAAATTTGTCGGAACCGGAGAGACTCAGAAGCGAAAGAAGCTGAATGGTGAAGATTTATCACCTTTGGTGAGGAGGATGAAAGAGGCGTTTGTTTACCTCATGATGACGCCATAGTCATCAAGGTAGAGATTGCACGTCGGGAAGTACATAGAGTTTTGGTTGATACAGGGTTTGCAGCTGACCTGATTTCTTATGAAGTGTATCAAAAACTGAAGGTGGATGAGGACTTGATGGAGCCTTCATCCACGCATCTATATGGTTTTGCAGGGTCGTCTGCGATGGCGGAAGGATCTGTCCAGTTGGATTTATCTATTGGAAACAACCGTCCGAATCAATTTTTTGGTGGTTCGGGAGCTGCCAACTTACAATGTTATCCTCGGGCGACCATCTTTATCCAAGATAGGTGCTATTGTTTCGACAAAACACCTGAAGATAAAATTCCCGACGATATGGGAATTGGTCAAATTTCCTCTGACCAGAGGATCTCTCGGCAATGTTACGTTGCCTATTTAAAAGACAAGGAGGGCCCGAGGAAGGTGACTGCCCTACCTATAGAAGTTCGAGATGATCGGGAAGAAGCAGAGATGCAAAGGCCCGAACCAGTGGAGAAGCTGGAGCAAATCCAACTGTGTACCGAAGATAAGAAGAAGATTACTTATATCGGGTCTGAACAGCTGGAGAAATTCAAAGATGAGTTGAAGTTATTTCTTCAACAGAATAAAGACATATTTGCATGGTCTGCTGAAGACATGCCAGGAATTGATCGGGCTGTCGCAGAGCATAAACTCTCGATAGATCCGAAGGTGAAACCAGTGATACAGAAAAGGAGAAATTTCTCCATTGAAAAGTATGAAACCGTTTGGGGCGAGGTTGAAAAACTGAAGAATTCTGGTTTCATAGAACCAATTGAATGCCCAACCTGGTTAGCTAAAGTGGTGATGGTAAAAAAGGCGAATGGGAAGTGGAGAATGTGTCACAGATTACACGAGATCTCAACAAAGCTTGCCCTAAAGATTGCTATCCGTTGCCTCGGATTGACCTCTTGATAGATGCGACTGCAGGATATGAAACTCTAAGTTTCATGGATGCCTACTCATAATCAGATCCTTATGAATAAGGAAGATGAGAAGTTTACGGCTTTCATGACTGATCGTGAAAGCTACTACTATAAAGTCATGCCATTTGGCCTGAAGAACGCAGGAGCTACATATCGAGGGGCCGTCAACAAGATTTTTAAATATCTGATAGGAAAGAATGTTGAAGCTTATGTTGATGACATGCTAGTGAAGAGCTTTACAAAAGCAAATCATATTGCAGATTTGACTGAGGTATTCTCAGTACTGCGAAAATATCAAATGAAGCTGAATCCAGAAAAGTGCGCCTTTGGAGTTTCCTCGAGCAAATTTTTGGGCTTCATGGTGTCACAGAGAGGTATTGAGGCTAATCCTGCCAAAATACAGGCTCTAATTGATATGGAGGCTCCCAAAACTGTTCGTGATGTGCAGTGTTTAACAGGGAGAGTTGCCGCTTTGAATCGATTCATCTCCAAGTCTGGAGAAAAGTGTTTGCCATTCTTCAAGGCACTCAAAGATTTGAGGGGCAACAAGGAGGCAAAGTGGACCGAAGAATGTCAGAAAGCTTTCGAGGAGTTAAAAGAAGCACTCGGACAATCGCCGATCTTGTCCCGACCAGAGAAGGGGGAAATATTACAGCTATATCTAGCGACGTCCCTTTCAGTGGTCAGTGCAGTACTTGTTCGTGAGAAAGATAAAAAATAGTGGCCGATTTACAATGTGAGCCACGTATTGCTAGATGCGGAGACACGATATTCGCAGATTGAGAAGCAGGCTCTGGCTCTCATGATGGCCGCCAGGAAGCTAAGGCCATACTTTCAGGCTCATCCAATTGAGGTATTTACAACTTTTCCTCTCAGTAAAGTTCTTAATAAACCTGATTTATTTGGAAGGATGGTATCCTAGTCAGTTGAACTCAGCAAGTTCCAAGTGAGCTTTATGCCCAGAACGACAATCAAGGCTCAGGCGCTAGCCGATTTTGTAGTAGAAACTACTGCACCAGTGGAGTCCACCATTGAGGATCCCATTATACCAACCACTTGGGAGGTATATGTGGATGGTTCGAGTAATAAAGATGGAGCAGGAGTTGGAATTCTATTGAAAAGTCCAGCAGGCTTTATTATTCGATAGGCTTTGAGATTTGCATTTGAAGTAAGTAATAACAAAGCAGAATATGAGGCTCTGATAGCTGGACTTCGGTTGTCAAAAGCATTATCTATCGCAGATGTTACTATTTATAGTGACTCTCAACTTATAGTCAACCAAGTCCAGGGGGAGTACGGTATTAAAGAACCACGCTTGCAGAAATATCAAGAGATAGTGCAGGCATTTCAAAACCAATTTCGGAATTTGAAGATATCTCAGATTTCGAGGAATGAAAATTCAGTGGCAGATGAGCTATCCCGACTAGCCAATGCCAAAGAAAATAGTCTAGACCCTTCGGTCTATATTGAAGAGATAACATTTCCAAGTTATCATGAGAAATAAATTTCTTATATTGAAGCAGAGCGTTGCTGGATGGATCCGATAATTGAGTATCTAAGAGATGACAAATTACCTGAGGATCCGAAAGAGGCAAGGTTGATCAAGATACGATCGGCGAGATTTGTCATTCAGAATGGGAGACTATACAAAAGATCTTATTCTGGACCCCTTATGAGATGTATAGGCCCCGAAGGAGCAAAGTCAGCTTTGGCTGAGGTTCATGAAGGAATTTGTGGGGCTCACATGGGTGGACGAGCCCTGGCCCACAAAATTCTAAGACTTGGGTTATATTGGCCTAAGATCCAAGAGGCTGCTATGGAGTATGTTCGTCGATGTGGCAACTGTCAAATTCATGCTACAGTTTCAAAACGCTCGGCGGAAACCATGACTTCAATTCTAGATCCCATTCCCTTTGCGATGTGGGGAATTGATATCATGGGCAAATTCACCAAGGCGTCAGGCGGACGGGAATATCTGATAGTAGCAATTGATTACTTCATGAAATAGGTTGAAGCCAGTGCATTGGCAGCAATTACTGAGAAAAAAGTGGAGAAATTTGTGCTTGAGTCAATCATATATCGCTTTGGAATTCCAAAGATTATCGTCACTGACCATGGTACTCAGTTCGACTGTCCGCAATTTGAGCAATTTTGCGGAACATATATGATCGAGCATCGTATGTCCTCAGTGGCATACCCCCAGAGCAATGGACAAGTAGAGGTTACTAACCGAACGCTACTGGAAGGAATAAAGAGAAGACTTGAAGCCGAAAAGGCTTCTTGGGTCGAAGAACTTCATAACGTACTGTGGGCCTATAGAACTACGGTTCGAACACCCACAGGAGAAACTCCATTCAGGTTAGCATATGGGTCCGAAGCATTGGCACCGGTGGAGATAATGGCGGGGACATTACGGGATCGAGAGTTCGAGGAAAAAGCAAACGAGCAAGGACTGCTTGATAGTCTTGATCTGTTGGATGAAGTTCGGGCAAAGGCAATAGCACGAACTCAACATTATCAAAGAAGGATAGCGTCTCATTATAATACTCGAGTGAAGAATCGTTGGTACTTAGCCGGAGATTTGGTGTTGAGAAACACCTTAGCTTCCGACCCACGTCACCAAAGAAAATTGGACCCTTCCTGGGAAGGACCTTATATGATTGTAAAACCAGTTGGTTCAAGAGCTTACAAGCTGAAGAACATCAACACCCAGAAAGAGTTGGATCGTTCGTGGAATGCCAGGCATCTCAAAAAGTTTTATCCTTGATGATGATTTCAAATTTGTTCGTGATGTAAACATTTTCAACTCAATCAATGCAATTTTTGGCTTTCAACAAATTATCTTTTGATTGGGGGGCATCATACACCACATTCAAGAACAAGATCCAACTATAAGGCATCGGATGAAAATCCGTGTGGGTCCTTCAACACTTATGGAATTTTTTCGGAATCTCTTAAGTCGAGGCATCGGATGAAAATCCGAGTGAGTTCCTTCTGCAAGGCGTCGGTTTGAAACCCGAGTAAGTTCCTTCAAGACTTATTGAATTTTCGAATTATCCTTAAGTAAAGGCATCGGTTTAAAACCCGAGTGAGTTCCTTCTCAGACTTATTGTATTTCTCCGGAAATCCTTAAGTAAAGGCATCGGTTTAAAACCCGAGTGAGTTCCTTCTCAGACTTATTGTATTTCTCCGGAAATCCTTAAGTAAAGGCATCGGTTTAAAACCCGAGTGAGTTCCTTCTCAGACTTATTGTATTTCTCCGGAAATCCTTAAGTAAAGGCATCGGTTTAAAACCCGAGTGAGTTCCTTCTCAGACTTATTGTATTTCTCCGAAAATCCTTAAGTAAAGGCATCGGTTTAAAACCCGAGTGAGTTCCTTCTCAGACTTATTGTATTTCTCCGGAAATCTTTAAGTAAAGGCATTGTTCTAAACAACTAAGACCTAGAACAACAGCGATTCAAGTGGCTAGCAAAGTTCAAGATGAAGTCAATTTCTTATTTCTTCAAAAGACCAGAAGAGGCCGGTCTCAACATCAAACATAAGATTACAAGAGCTGGATACAATCTTCGGTCCAAAAAGAAAGTCATCATCGATGATCATTAAGAAGTCATACAAGATCGGCACAAATTTGCTAGAACAAACACATGAGTCAATCATTGGTATGGATTCAAGGAAAAGAAGAGGAGAAATGAGGATTACAAAAAACATTTCAGTATGTATAAAATTCTCCGCAATTTCATACTCTTTGTCCAGCTTGTCCAGGAGAAGTATGGTCCTCGACCAAACTTGCATTCAAGGCGAGCTCGTCATAATTGAATCCTTCCAAGGGAGAATAAACAGGAGAATCTTCCAGATAATGCATAATATCTGGATCAGAAGGCGGAGGATCAATCTTATTTTTGGTCCAGTCAGGAGGAGGAAGGCCCAGTTTGGTAAATACTTCAGGATGGCAAACAACACTGTAGGGAGTCGTATCAAAATGAGGATCCTTCCCTAATATTGATTCCCATACTTCGTTCTCACCATCCCGGTACGCCTGCAAGTTATAAGCATTCAGCATATCAACAAAGGGCTTACTGTATAAATACTTGAAGACGCAGGCTCTGCGAACATCAGTTGGAAGGGATTCGGGCAAAGGAACGACAGCTTGCCTTTGGGGTAACGTTTCAGATCCTTTGGCTCCTGACTTTCCAACTCCTCGCTCCAGTTGCTGAATCATCTCCCTGGCATCATCCAAGTCTGACCGAAGACGATCGATCACCGAATTCTTTTCTCCTGCAACCTCCCAAGCTAGTTTCCTAAGGTGAGCAATCTCAGCATCTTTAGCTTCAGAGATTTCCCGAATTTCTCAACCTATTGAGCCTAGAGGCTGCTTCCACTTGGTTGTGGAAGTTACCAGTAAGACTCCTGCAAACAACTTCCAAGTTAAAAAGGAGCAGAAGAGTAATATTCAGAATCAATAGATAATGAAGAAAGACTTACATCACTAGTGACTTCATAAAAACTTCATCTGGAAGTTTGGAAAGAACTGTGCCTCTCGAAGTCATTCGAGCAGCAGTGCACCATTCCAACGCTCTGTCAAACTCGTTTGACACTAATTCAGGCGAAGGATGAGAAGGATGAGCTACATCAAGAGAAGGATGAGCTGCATCACTTGTCACCTGACGGCGCTTCCTGGTGGCAAAATCCTCCAACTCCAAAGGAGAGGAGGAGGATGCCAAACAAGCACTAGAATTGGAAATAGGAGCAGCACTTGCTGGGACCACACCTTCATCAGATGCCAACATAGTTGCCTCAGATGCTCGAAGAGTCTCCTGTGCACCAACAGTCTCTGCAGCAGGGGCGTCAGCAGCGCCATCAACAACGGAGTGATCAAGATCTTCTTGGGAAAGACGAGCGATCACTTTGGTCAGAAGAGGCGTAGGGACAGCATCAATAGAAACTGTGGGAATCTGACTTGAAGATTCACCAACAGTAGTCGCCTTATGCTTGGAGGATTCACTAGCTGAAACCACCTCACTAGCCCCAACCACCCCGACGGAACGATTTTTTTACAAGATTTCGCTCTGATAAAGTTCGGGTTGATCTTGGGAGCCACTATATAAACAGAAAAGCCGTATCAGTACAGATATCCAACGACGAAAGAAAAGAGGGAAAACCCTAGTTCTCTATCAGCTATGAAAAACCCGATTAACTAAACCCCAAGTACTACTACTGTGCAGTTTACTCAGGGGGAAAGGGGGAAAGAGATGAGTAATCAAAAAACTCACTTGTTTAGAAGTTGATAGAGTTATTGTCGGAGTACGAGGAATACGGAAGCAAGCAGGAAGACGGAATGTCACTTTAGCAAATCTAACTTGCAGATAGCAGGATAGATGGAGGGTACCCACGAAGGCTTTAAATGGCCTCCAGGTATTAAGACGACGGTTGAGAGCTAAAGACAACCAATGGCCCATATCGAAATGACGCTTCGAAATCTGTAACAAGCAAGATCAACGGTCGTAGGGAGGCCACATGGAAACATGTGGAGGCGAGCACCCGATGCAGGGATACCTCCAATCGTCGCACCGCCATTGTGATAATGGATGTATTACCGATTCATTGGAAACAGTGAATGGTATACCAAAGCAAGGAAACGTTTGGACTTTGCGGATACCAGAAGGGAAACGTGTGGACTTTGCAATAAATGAAGGAATGGGGAAGATTAATGCATCTTTCCAAAACGTATCTTCATAATATCTCTACAAGATTATTATTCGTCGAGGAATGTGAAGTTAAGTGATAAGTTTTATCATTTATATTTTATTCAAGACAAGATTTTGGCAGGAGACGAGGAAATAGTAAGGCCAACATGAAAAAGAAGTGTCTATTCATCATTAGCAAGGAGGTCAATCTTTACAAAAAAAAAAAAAAAAAAAAAGAGATAACTCCCTAAGCCTCTTCTTCATTGTTGCCCGAGGAGCCTTGGTCAGGAGGACTTTTCTCAGGATCCTGAGAAGAGCCTTCTTCGAGATTAATGTTGTCAGAATCCTCTTTAGCAGCAGCTTGTGACTCGGCTTGTGACTTTTCCTCTGGGAGTGCCGGCTCGTCAGCCAGATATGCCTCATATTGTGGGTCAGCTGGAAAAGGATCATTTTCTTCCCGAGCCCAGTCTGGGAGATCCATGCCTAATTTCTCGAAGACCTCTTTATGGCACACCTCACGAAAGGGAGCAGTATCGAAGGAAGGGATTGATGCGAGAATTCGCTCCTAAACGTCATTCTGCCCCAAGCGATAAGCTTGGATGTTGTAGGCACCTAGCAGTTCCGAGAAAGGTACGCTGTTCAGGTACTTCCGAACACACTCCTTCCGAAGCTCTGGCTTGATGTGCTCGGGCTTGCTAGGGACCGCCCACTTCAGATATTCTTCGTTCTCCATACATTTAATTTCAAGCCTGTCACCGAACAACGTGGCAGCTTCTTTTTGCTTCCTGGCCTCGCGCTCGGCAGCAGCGGCACGAGCCTTTGAAGAATCAAGGGCCTCTTTGAGGGAGATCACTTCTTCCTCATGCTTTCTTTGCAGCTCCTCGGCAGCTGCAGTCAGCCAGTCTATCTCAGAATTGGCTTTGGCCAAATTCTCTTCACAGGTTTGCAGCAAGGAGCTATTGTGGCCAACCCGGCTCAATGCTTCCATGTGTTGATAAAAGCTCAACACAACATTCCTGGGAAGGCGGAAATTATCAGAAGAAGTCATAAGAAATTGTGAAAAAATAAGTAAGCAAGAAGACCGGTACCTTGTGGATTGACTAACAAGGGCAACGTCGTCCAGGGTTTCAAATTCTTGGCGATCAGAAGGAGCAAGACTGAGGGAGCTCCACTCTGCAGCTTTCTCAGGATCCTGTGTTACCCTGTCGGTCAACTTCAGGGTCCACTGGGGGGTGAAGACCTCCTCACAATCCGCAGAATTTTTGGATTTTTTATGGGAGGAAGCATCAACTGTATCATGCCTCCTTTTGGTTCGGGCGGAGGAGGAGACATTAGTCCTCTCCACCATCGGCTTCTTCCCTTTACCCGAAGCATCAGCCACGGGCCTGATATTCCTGATACCCCTATAAGAGGGGTCGGGAGAGGGAACAGAAGCCTCTTGATCAACGGTCAAGGCTCTAGGCGATCGTTGCTTGGCTGTCGCAACGGCCCTAGCGGCCTTCACTTGCAGGTTCTCGGGGTTCATTCTTGGAGGCACTGCAAAGAAGAGCAAAAGTCAGAATTGAAGACGTATCACTTCAGTAAAATTAAAAGATGATGGTTAGAAGCTCACAATGAGCCAAGCCCCAGTACTGAAGAATGGAGTTATACTCCACCTCAAGTCCATGTATCTCTTGATACCATGGAATGGATTTGATCTTCCTGATGGCCGCCTCGTCTTCTTTGGATAAGGGAAGGCCTCGGTTATTCTCGGAAGAAGAAGTACACCGCCTCCAGGCGGTCGGGAAGTTAAGATCCAATGGAGGCGCTCGACAGAAAAAGTGTCGTTCGAGCCATCTTTTGTGGTTAGAAGGCAAGTTCCTTTGGCAAGGATGTTGCCCCTCCAATCAAGTTCAGCCTTATTACGTTTGGACAGAAAAATCCATCCGGGAGGATGGGAGATAGAAAGAACATGAAAATGCACAAAGAGAGAAAGAGATGGCGTAATGCCAAGTTCAAAACACAAACCCAAGAAGCCGACGATGAGACGCCAGCTATTGGGAAGGAGCATTCCGGGACAAATGTCCCAATGATTCAGAACTACGGAGAACAAAGGATTAAAAAAGGGAAAGCGAACCCCGCTTTCCAGTGCATCTATGTACAGAGAAAATTCACCCGAAAGGGTTGAATCAACCCTCTCATCAGGATGGGGAGCCCTAACCTGATAAGAGGAAGGAAAATCAAAATCTTGGATGGCTGAAAGAAGGGTTTCCTCCTTGTAAATGGAGGGAACAGAGCCAGGCCCGCCATCGGACCTGGAAGTTTGAGGGTGCCTAGAAGATTTGGCAGTTACCCTAGAAGTCTTGGAAGAGCCAGACTCAGGGAGGACAGAAGGAGTTTCGATTTTTCTCTCTATACCTTTTTGAGAAACTTCAGCAAACTCGCGCCAAAGGACAGTTAGGGTTTTGTTATCACTATCTGACTGTTCGAAAGGAGGAGAAGCAAAAGCTTCATTACCACTACTATTACTAACACTGGATACCAAAGAAACCCTATTATCCGCCATTACTTGTTTCAGTAAGGTACAAAAAGAAAAAAACCAGTAAACTTACTGATTTAGTGAGGCAAAAGCTTGAGAGCAGGAAGGCACGAAGCAGACGACAAAGGTTCAAATTCCGGACAGGAAGAATGAAACCTACGAAGACAACGAACCGCTTTTAAAAGCACCCGCATGATTGTTCGGGAATCTGAACGATCGAGATTGATTCAAAATCAACGATCGAGATTAGAAGACGTTTTGAAAGTTTGAACTCACGAATCCGAAACAGGCGTTCGGAAACCGTCGCTTGGATTACATGAGCCACGACAGATCGGCTGCCAGGAGACACATGGCCTTACCCTCATAACGCTCGAGGAAAAGTGACCACCGCATTAAATGTGATATGACATTTAATGGAACACGCAGAAACTATTGCCTGACGAAGAACCCAGTTAAAAACCAAGCCCTTGGGATCGACCGAACGCTTGGTCTGGGGGGCTCGTGATATGGAGAAAATATGATCGGACCGGGTTCATACCTGGTTCGACCCTCGACCCCGGTCGAGACAGAGGGAATCGACTCGCTCCCGAGCGAACCGGATCCAGAAGATGGCTTGCTGAGGAAGAAAATTTATTCAGCTACAAGCACGCCCTAATTCAACTTATGAATTAGGTTAATTACCCTAATGATGGCACACTCAAATTGATGGCTACGGCTAATCATTATCGAAGGGATAATCATAGCATAACCTAAAGGTTATCTCAGGAGTCCTCTACTAGTCCAAACTAGTAGAAGTCTATCGCTCAACGGATCTAACTGTTAAGATCCAACGACTACCCGAAGAAGGCTCGAGTGCATCCAACGAAGGAGATTCGAAGGTACACTCTATATAAACCTCACTGCCATACGAGGTGAGGAGAGATTCAAATACAGACTGATAGACGTAAACTATCAGAGGCTTACGATCTAGATCACCTTTCCTAGTTCTTTATTCCTTAGCTCTGTGCTTCTAGCAGAGCCGTTTGTGATTAAGTTCATCAACTGACTTAGCCTTCGGAGGTGGATTCCCGACCCCAGCGGTTGGGCCACATCTGACGCTTTCGTTTTGCAGGTCATCACGGGGAGATCTAAGGGCTGAGCAGATTTTGGACGCATCACCAACCAACCTGAGTTAAACCCTAGGATTCAGATTCAACAAAGACCATCAAATTTACCAAATCAAGTCAACCAAGTTGAATCCTCCCCTTCTTTTTTAGCTTCAACAAATTATGTGACTGCATTGCGAAGTGGGAAAGGGTATTTAACAGGTGAGTCACATATTAATGAAAAGAGCAAGATTACTGACAACTGTGATGGGAGAATGTTCAAGTATCTCCTAATGAGGGTTTGTCTGAGAAACCCATAGAAGTTGAGGATGAGCCAATTACTGTAGTGGTACCTAAGTTTGTTGAACCACTAGTTGGAACTAAGAGAAAAGAGCAAATTTCAAATGAGAATCCTTATATTCCTAAGGCCCCTTATCCCAACCGTCTAGTTAATAAGAAAAGACTGCAACTATGGAGAAAATTTTTGATGTCTTCAAAAAGGTAGAAGTGAATATCCCTGTTTTAGATGCCATATCTCAGATCCCTGCCTATGCGAAAGTGTTGAAAGATCTATGCACTCATAAAAGAATCACTAGTGTTCCCAAAAAGGCGTTCTTGGCAGGTAACATCAGTTCCATAATCACTCAACCTGTAGCAGCCAAGTATAAGGATTCAGAGAGCCCTACCATAGCTTGTGTCATAGGCAATACACACATTGAGCATGCTTTACTTGATCTTGGTGCAAGTGTGAATCTTTTTCCTTATCATGTTTATAAGCAACTAGGATTTGGAGAATTGAAAGCAACTAAAATTACTCTTCAGTTGGCGGATAGGTCAATTAAGATTCCTAAAGGGATGGTTGAAGATGTTTTACTGAAGGTGGGAGAATTTATTTTTTCAGCTGATTTCATTGTGCTGGATACTAAACCTTTTTCAATCAAGGATGAAATCCCAATAATTCTAGGAAGGCTATTTTTGGCTACTAGTAATGCATTAATCAATTGTCAAAATGACCTTTTATGGTTGTCTTTCGAAAATTGAACTGTGGAGTTTAATCTGTTCAGGATAGGGAAACAACCACAAATTGAGGAAGAAATCAATATGCTTGAGGAGTCTTTGGATTTTCCTAATGATTTGATTACAACTTTGAGATTGATTTTGATCATGAATTTCAAGAATGTATGGATATGTTGGAAGATGATAGTGAAAACTTCTTTTTTGAAGTCTCAAGTTTTCACATACCTTTGGAGCCTATTAAAGTCCCCATCCATCTCCATCTCCATTCCCAAACCCTCAATAATTGAATCCCCCAAGCTAGAATTGAAAGAGTTGCCTTCTAATTTGAAGTATGCTTTCTTGGGACAAGATAATTCTCTTCCTGTCATTGTTGTCTCTGATTTAACTTCTGACAAAGTAGAAGAGTTGATCACACTGTTGAATGATAATAGAGAAGCATTGGGTTGGTCTATGATTAATATCAAAGGTGTAACCCCTTCCTTTGTATGCATCATATTCATCTTATGGAGGATGCCAAACATTTTAGAAAACCTCAACGTATGATGAGTATTTTCTCTTATATTGTGGCAGTTTTTTTTGAAGTCTTTAGGGATGACTTTTCTATTCATGGTTTTTCTTATTTGGAGTGTCTTTTCCATCATACATTGATATTGAAGATAAGAATAAAGCTTCCCATGATAAGCACATCTTTACTAAAGGTAATACCCCTTATTTAGCTTCCTTGTTTATCTTTTCATGCATGCATTGAGGACATTGCATTACTTAAGTGTGTGTTTGGGGGGGGGGGGGGGGGGAATACATTCTTTGTAAATTTTAAATTTGGCTTTTGGTTAGTGTACATACTCTTTCAATTGCTATGATGTGTGAAATGAGAGTGATTTTGGTACCCATCGTGAACACATAAAAACCCTGTTGAGAAGAAGGTAAAGTGTACGTATGTTGAGATGAGAATTTCCTTAGAAAAATAAGAGGCCCTTAACTTGAGGCGTTGGACCATCTATGGGTTTTGTGGGTCCTTGTCCTTTGGCTAGGAGTTGAGATCAATTTTTTTGTATGGCATGACAAAAGTTCAAAAAGAAGTGAAAAAAAAAAGAGAGTAGAAAGTAAAAGTTGAATTCCTTGGAACTAGATAGTGCACCCTGACTCAGGAATCAAAATGACTTGATCAAAACTCTTAGGAATGAGACTATTGAAAAGAACTCTCGTATCATTGTCTATGTGGCCATATGCAAAGCAAAGCTACAAAGTAACTTGGGTTTCTGGTGTTTGCTCCACCATGTCATTCAAGCCAACCGCAGTGGAGTAAAGTAGAGTTCACTACTCAAAAGAAGAAGAAGAAAAAAAAAAAAAAAAAAAAAAAAGAGAGAGAAATATGCAAGTGTCATCAATGCCTTGGTAGCAATGTTTGCTCAAAAATACTTCAAAACCTCTGTCATTGGTCCTCTTACTCTATTAGTGCTTTTGCTTAAAGGAGAGGTGTACTTGAAACATATAAGGTGAGTCTTTGATTGAGATATATGCTTAGTCTCAAAAATCAATACGGGGTAATAAAGTTCAAGTGCAGGGGATCTTAAATCAATGGTGAAGAAAATTCTCATAGCTATTGATCTTGTATGAGTACTTACCAATTGCTAGAGTTGGAATTTGCAATGTTTTATTTTGAGCTGAATTGGAATTTTGAATGTGTATTCTCTGCAAACATCCACGAGACAAAACTCGTCCTCTAGGGGTAACCTAGTGGTTTAAAGGATTGTTGCACATGCTAAGTGTAACCGTGATTCCTACGAAAGTGAGTTAGGAGTTTATTTTGTTGCATTAGTTTCTTACTTGCATTTGTATTTTTCTTTTATTTTTGTTTGACGACAAGCTTTGTCTAAGTGTGGGGGAATTTGATGAGCACATTTATGTGTGAAATCTTAGGGCATAAAGCATGCATTTTACACACTTTGAATGGAGCTACCTTGGGTTTTATGTTGTTTCTGCAGATTTTATGAATTTTCAGGACTTTAGCAAATATTTGGAGTTTTGGGTATTAAACATGCTATTTTACATGTCAAGAGGTCTGTTCAAATTCTAAAATGTGAAAATGGGCCTGATTTGAAGCATGAGGGGCTAGAGATGCAATTATGGGTCAACTCCAGAATATCTTATAAAATTAGATTAAGATTTTTTTTCTTTATTGTAATTGAATGAATTTATGGGGCCCACAAGTTATCAAAGATTAGGATTTTCTATTTTTTTTTAAAGATTTCATTTTTTTTTAGATTTTATTTATTTCTCTAATTAGTTCTCTCTCTCTCTCTCTCTCTCTCTCTCTCTCTCTCTCTCCACTTTCTATTTCTTTCACTATTTTATTTTATTCTTTTCACCACCTTCTCTACGTGTAACTCAAAGTTAAGTTTTTATTCTTTTTTATTTATTTATTTATTCTTTCTCTCCACTTCCCCTCTTCACGTACTTCATTTTTTAAAATTTTTTTTTTTTTTTTCCACACATTCTCTCTCTCTCTCTCTCTCTCTCTCTCTCTCTCTCTCTCTCTCTCTCTCTCTCTCTAGTTAGAATTTCTAACAAATTTGGTCTTTCTTTATTTATTTTTATTTCTTTTTCTTTTTCTTTTCTATTTTACTCCTTTTTATTTATTTTCTTGTTTGTAAATCATTCTCTTTCTCCTATAAATATATCCTCATCTCTTGGGTCTAGTTTACACTTTAATTCTTCTCTTTAGTTTATTTAAGTCTTGCACCTTCTATTCTCTCTAGCTTGTTCTTGGTTTTCTCTAGTTTTCTTTGATTACTTTGTGGGTTCTAATTCTAGATTGAATGTTTAGGTTTTAATGTTTTGCAAGAAAGATTGAAGTTGTGTAATTTATTTTATGCAAGTTGATACGGGAAAAATATCGTTGAACCGGGTCCGCCCGTGGTTCAACCCTCGACCCTAGTCGGGGACGAACCGACCGATTCTGTCTCGAATCAACCGGGTTCATAGATGGCGTGTTCAGGAAGAAACATCGGCTATCAACAAGTATGCACGAGTCTGAGATTCTTGGGATGAATAACTGGTCAACATGACTGTTATCAACACTCACTGAATGGGCGATCGTGCCAGCTTGGATAACGGCCCTGACTGTAGCATTAAGATCTTGCAATCAAGGGAAGTTATCCATTACCCCCACTAACGGGTCTAATCGTCTAGATCTAACGGTTACCAGAAGAAGGCACGTACAAATTCAACTAATGAGATTCAAAGGTAAACTCTCTATATAAGACATCACCAACGGACGAAGAAGGTATATGAATCGTATTCTTACTTTCACTCTGCATCTAGTCAGAGCCTTTGTGATCAGTTCATCAATTGACTTAGCCATCAGAGGTGGACTCCCGACCCCCACGGTCAGGCCACATCTAACAATTGTTTTGTAGGTCATTCTTACGTGATCTAAGGGCTGAGCAAATTTTGAACGCATCATTTGGCGCCGTCTGTGGGATACGCTTTAGAAAGTCATGGTTACCAGGTCAGCAGCAGTGGCCGTGGCGACTCAGTGAGAAGCTGACATTCAACTTCCTGGCGGGAACAATCCAAAAGATATCCCTGAAGGAAGTCGAGCTTGTGAAGTACGAGAAGATGGAGGATAAGGGGGTAATTATCAATTACACCCTCCGAATCCTCTACAACAATAGTTGGATCAAATGCAGCTCCAATTCTTGGAGATGAACCAGACGCTTCGCACGTTGGCCAGGCAGGCGGTGGCTCCACAAGCACCTGATCATCAGAAGGCCAGGAGGCGTGCAGGAGAAGCAGAAACGATTATACCGGCGCGAACATGCACGGGAATTCCCGAGAGCGGCAAACGGGGGAGTTACACGGAAGAAACGATCGGTATGTCCTACCACAATCAAGCCGAACCGGATCCGTAACGAGGTTGGGCAGGGGGAGTACGTACTCACTGGCCAACCTCAAAGCGTTCAGGTCGAGAAAGTTATCGGACCAGTGGCGGACGTCCGGTCCACATTGGCCAGGAGTTGGCAGATATTAATCAAAGGTTGGGATTGCTCTCCCGAGGGAAGATGGCCAATGACATTTATTCGGTCATCAGGAAAACCCCTTTTGTTGAGGTAATTGCTGGATTTGTGTTTCCTCACAATTTCTGGCTCCCAACTTTCTCTTCGTTCGATGGTTCGGGAGATCCTGTTGCCCATATCAGTTATTATCAGCAAACTATGGTTGTGGCTGGTAATTCAGACGAAATCCTTTACAGGGTTTCATCTTTGACCGGTGCAGCACAAAAGTGGTTTTCAAATCTTCCTTCAGGAAAAATTGCCGATTTTTGAGGAGTTGGTGCGGAAATTCATTGGTTGTTTCCAGAGTGGAATCCAGATCAAAAAGACGGAGGAAACTCTGTTTACTATCAAGCAAGGGAAGAATGAATCAATTCGGGAATACGTGAAAAGATTCAACAAAGTTACTATGGAGATTGGGAATATGGATGAACAGGTAGCTTAAACCGCTTTGTTCACTGGACTAATCAATCGGAGACTCTTGGAGTTATTGCTTTAAGACATGCCAACCACTTATGCTAAACTGGTGCAAAGGAGTCAAAAGCAAGCGGAGGTAACGGAGATTCTAGATGCACGTCAGGGGGACACAAAGGCTTTTCCACCAAAGAGAAGAAGGCTGTTGAGAAGAGACAGAAACCTAAGCAACCCAATAATGATCGGTCGCGAAGGCCACGTCCAACGTGGAGGCAGCGTTCTCCCGATCAGGGGGAGTACACAACATTGAATACTCCTCGCTCATAGATCCTGAATATTATCAAGAGACAAGATATCTTGAAATGGTCTCCCAAGGGCGTGTCCAAGCCTGGAGAACGCAACATGGAAAGGTATTGCCATTTTCCTAAAGATTATGGGGCACTACACTAATGATTGCAGACACCAGAAAGCCGACATTGAGAGATTGATTTCTCAACGACATCTCTCGAGTTTCATTAAGGGACGACCACCAGAGCCAAGAGTAGCGGTCAAGAAGAGAGATCGTTCTGGAAGCCGAGAGCGCCAGGTCGAGCCTCCCAAGTCGAAGAAGGGAAAGGAAGTGGTCGAAGCTAGCCGATCTCCTATCTTAATTATTTTTGGGGGACCCGAACCGGAGTCACTTCGCAAGCCGAAGACCAAATCTAAGTTTGTTGGAACTAGAGAGGTGCAAAAGCGGAAAAGGTCGAATGGTGAAAGTTTGATCACCTTCGATGACGAGGGTGAAAGAGGTATTTACACATCTCACAATGATGCCATAGTCATCAAGGTGGTGATCGGACGTCGGGAAGTACACAGAGTGTTGTTTGATACCGGCTCTTCCGCAGATCTTCTGTCTTACGAAGCTTATCAGAAATTGAAGATCGAAGATGACTTGTTGGAGCCATCATCCACACATTTGTATGGATTCGCTGGATCATTTGCGGTGGCGTAAGGATCGGTTCAACTGGACCTTTCAGTAGGAAACTTCCCTAAGGAAACTACTATTTGGGTGAATTTCCTAGTGGTTCGAGAGCTTCCGGCGCATAATGTTATACTTGGTAGACCATCCTTGACAAAGCTGGGAGCGGTGGTTGTTTTTGAAATTTTAAAAGTAACCGCGAGCGCACGGTATCGTGTAGCTAACGGGTCGATCTCAGGGAGATATGCCACTTAGAATTTGAACTTCTTAATAGTAATGCGAGAGTGGAATGATTCAATTTTTTTGTTAACTAATTAACTAAACTAAACGATCCTAATCTATATATCTAATGCAATCGAATTGAAACGAACAATAAATTAAACACAATCAATGCATAAATAAAAGACAGGAAAATGCAGATGCAACACCACCCGTCACCAGAAGCAGAGGCACGACTGTAGGCTTGCTCCGGTTATGTGGTCCGAGATTATGAATGAATAGGCAGAACAATAAATAATGATAATGCTGAAAGTAAATCCTAAATTAAGAATATAGAGGGGTAGATAGAAGCGGGAATGGAGGGAGGAGAGAAGATTAATAAAGAAGGTTACTTACTTGCGAATTGAACAAACGATTCGAATCTCAACCAACCCTAACAACCAGATCTAGATCTAGAATGATCTAAATCTGCAATTGCTAGACCCGGAGAAAACGAATCTAAAAAATTGAATCTTGAACTTGAGCTTGAACTTGAATTGCATTACATAAAAGATTAAACCTAAACATTGAATCTAGAAATTTAAATCTCACTAATGCAAGCAAAGAAAACTAGAGAAAACATAAATAAACTGAAGAGAGAAGAAAGAATGCTTCTACTAAGCTCTAAGACACGTTCTCCTTTGATGGAATATGATCTCCTTTTATAGAGTTTACATGAGATATGAAGCACGGCTGAATTTGAATAAAACTCAGGGTTTCTATCTGACTCATCCAATTAGGGTTTTGACGTACTAATCGCGCCGACTTAGAGAGATCAGATGCATAATTCCACCGTTGGATTTGAGGTTTAAGTAGTCGTGAAGCTCTCCTCCAAAAATCAGCACGATCGGACATCGGATGACCGTTCGATGAAGGGTTTGATCGAAACTGGACAGAGGCATTCAAAAACGGGATTTTTGCTTCATCCTTATCTGAATATAATTCTTTTTCCTCTTTTTCTTTCTTTAATCAAATCCCAAATAAAAAATAAGATATTGAGGTATGCAAGGACTCTTTTCCATCTGGACTCTCTCAATAATATCTTTGTAGATTTGATTTAAAATCTCAGCCGTAGATCAAATTTGCCTTCTTTATCTCTTCAATATTTCGGAGTTAGCCCGTAATCACACATCTCTAGCCCATCATGCTCCAGATCAGGCCCATTTTCGCATTTGAGAATTTGAATGGACTTCTTGACGTGTAAAATAGCATGATTCAAGCCCAAAACTCCAAATATTTGCTTAAGTCTTGAAAAGTCCTAAAATCTGCAAAAACAACATAAAACCCAAGGTAACTCCATTCTAAGTGTATAAAATGCATGCTTTATGCCCTAAGATTTCACACATAAATGTGTTCATCAGTGGTTTCAATAAGGCATATGAAGATCAAGTTCCCCACTGATAAGGGAATTGGTCAGGTGTCTTCTGATCAGAGAATCTCCCGGCAATGTTACGTAGCTTACTTGAAGGACAAGGAGGGCCCGAAGAAGGCCACGACATTACCAATTGAGATACGTGATGATCGGGATGAGGAAGAGATGCAAAGACCTGAGCCAATAGAGAAATTGGAATGAATCCAGCTGGATCTTGAGGATGAAAAGAAAACAACTTATATCCTGAGCAGCTGGAGGAGTTCAAGTCAGAATTGAAGACTTTCCTTCGGGAAAACAGAGATGTATTCGTATGGTCTGCTAAAGACATGCTTGGGATAGATCGGCAGGTGGTAGAACACAAGCTTTGGATAGACTCAAAGGCCAAGCCGGTAATCCAAAGAAGAAGAAACTTTTTTTCAATCGAAAAGCATGAAGCTATCAGAAGCGATGTATGGAAAGTGTAGGATGTGTACTGACTACACGGACCTCAATAAATCTTGCCCAAAAGACTGCTATCCCTTGCCTCGGATAGATCTGTTGATAGACGCTACTGTAGTATATGAGACCTTAAGTTTTATGGATGCATACTCGGGATACAACTAAATTCTTATGAATCGGGAGGATGAAAAGTTTACTGCTTTCATGACTGATCGTGAGAGTTTCTATTACAAGGTCATGTCGTTTGGCTTAAAGAACGCTGGAGCAACCTATCAGAGAGCAGTGAACAAAATTTTCAAAGACATGATAGGGAAGAATTTGGAAGCTTATGTTGACGATATGCTGGTCAAAACTGTCGCACGTTTGGGACACATTGCTTATCTTACAGAGTTATTTTCGGTATTACGAAAATACCAAATGAAGTTGAATCCAGAGAAGTGCGCGTTCGGCGTGTCTTCGGGAAAGTTTTTGGAATTTATGGTATCTCAAAGAGGTATAGAGGCTAACCCAGACAAAATAAAAGTTTTGATTAACATGGAACCTCCAAAAACTGTTCAGGACATGCAATGCTTGACAGGAAGAGTAGCTGCACTGAATCGCTTCATCTTGCAGTCGGGAGAAAAGTGCCTTCCTTTCTTCAAAGCCTTGAAGGATTTAAGGTAAGGGGAAGCAAAGAAGCCCGAATGGATGGATGAATGCCAAAAAGCATTCGAGAGTCTGAAAGAAACTCTTGGTAAGCCACCACTATTGTCCCAACTGGAAAAAGGAGAAACCTTGTAGGTTTATCTGGCCGCTTCACCCTCGGCTGTAAGCGCAGTTCTTGTTCGGGAGAAGGAAAGGAAGCAATGGCCTATCTATTATGTCAGCCATGTGCTCCTAGATGCAGAGACGTGGTATTCCAAATTGAAAAGCAGGCTTTAGCTCTAATGATTGCAGCCAGGAAACTGCGACCATACTTCCAGGCACACCCGATAGAGGTATTAACAAATTTTCCTTTGAAAAAAGTTCTTCATAAGCTTGATCTATCGGGAAGAATGGTGGGGTGGTCGGTTGAGTTGGGCGAATTCCAAGTAAATTTCAAATCTCGCACAACAATCAAGGCTCAGGCATTAGCAGATTTTGTCGTGGAAACCACGACTCCAATAGAAGAAGAAATCGAACCGAGTATTCCAACCATATGGGAGATATACGTTGACGGTTCAAGCAACAAGCATGGAGCTGAAACAGGTATTCTACTTAAGAGTCCAACAGGTTTTATTATTCGGTACACATTGAGATTCGCATTTGAAGCAAGCAACAATGATGCCGAATATGAAGCCCTGATAGCCAGACTCCACTTGGTGAAAGCTTTGGCGATAGCTCATGTCACTATATACAGTGATTCGTAGCTGATAGTTAATTAGGTGCAAGGAGAGTACGGCGTAAAGGAGCCCCCGATTACAAAAGTATCAAGAAATTGTGCAGGCATTACAAAAAGAATTCAAAGATCTGAAGGTGTGTCAGATCCCAATAAAGGAGAATACAATGGCAGATGAACTCTCAAGATTGGCTAATGCCAAGGAAAAGACACTTGACCCTTCAATTTACATAGAGGAGTTAGCCATCCCGAGCAATCAGGAAAAGGAAATATCTTATATCGAAACGGAGCGCTGCTGGATGGACCCGATTGTAGAGTATCTTTGGGATGACAAACTTCCGAAAGACGCGAAGGAGGCTCGAAAGATTCGGGTACGAGCATCGAGGTTTACTATGCAGAATGGAAGATCGTACTGAAGATCTTATGCTGGTCCACTCCTGAGGTGCTTAGGTCCCGAAGGATCAAGAATTGCTTTGGCCAAAGTTCATGAGGGAATTTGTGGGGCGCATATGGGCGGTCGAGCCCTAGCTCACAAAATCCTGAGGCTCGGGCTGTATTGGCCAAAGCTGCAAGAAGTTGCGATGGAGTATGTTTGTGCCTGCAACAATTGTCAAATTCATGCAACGGTATCAAAAAGACCGGCTGAAACCCTAATGTCAATTCTTGATCCTATCCCGTTTGCAATGTGGGGAATTGACATTATGGGAAAACTCATCAAGGCATCTGGTGGACTGGAATATCTTACTGTGGCGATTGATTATTTTATAAAGTGGGTAGAAGCAAGCACTCTGGCAACTATCACTGAGAAAAAAGTAGAGAAGTTTGTTCTGGAATTTATAATCTATAGATTCGGGATGCCAAAGGTCATTGTTACCGATCACGGAACACAATTTGACAATCCCCAATTCGAGCAATTCTGCAACACCTATCAGATTAAGCACCGAATGTCATCAGTGGCATACCCACAGAGCAATGGTCAGGTGGAAGTCACGAACCAAACGTTGTTAGACGGAATAAAGAAAAAACTTGAGTCAGACAAGGCTCTGTGGGTTGAAGATCTACAAAATGTTCTCTGGGCGTAACGAACCACGGTTTGAAGCCCAATCGGAGAAACTCCATTCAAACTAGCGTATGGATCTTAAGCACTAGCACCCGTGGAAGTAATGGCAGGGACACTACGAGAAAGAGAGTTCGAGGAGAAAGCAAATGAACAAGGTCTACTAGACAATCTCAACTTACTAGATGAAGTTCATGCAAAAGCAGTTGCCCGAACTCAGTAGTACCAGCTGAAGGATAGCATCTCACTATAACTCTCAAGTTCAACGTCGCCAATACCGATTGGGAGATTTGGTTCTGAGGAACATGTTGGCTTCAGATCCATGTAATCAAAAGAAGCTGGATCCCTCTTGGGAAGGACCATACATGATAGTCAAGCCGCTAGGGTCAGGAGCATACAAGCTAAAGAATACAACCACCGAGCAGAACTTGACCGATCATGGAATACAAGGCACTTGAAGAAGTATTATCCTTAAAGATTTACCATTTTCGTTTCTGATGTAGTATTTCCCTCATTCAATGCAATTTCAAGTTTCAAACAGAAATCTTTTGGGGGCTACTACATATCAGTACTTGAATGAAGAATCAAAAGGCTTCGGTTTAAAACTTGAGTGGGACCTTCAAGAGGCATCGGTTTAAAACCCAAGTGGGACCTCAGAACGCTTAGAAGAATTTTCAGGATTCTCTAAGTAAAGGCATCAGTTTAAAACCCGAGTGGGACCTTCAAGAGGCATCGGTTTAGAACCCGAGTGGGACCTCCGAACGCTTAGAAGAATTTTCAGGATTCTCTAAGTAAAGGCATCGGTTTAAAACCTGAGTGGGACCTTCAAAAGGCATCGGTTTAAAACCCAAGTGGGACCTTCAAGAGGCATCGGTTTAAAACCCGAGTGGGACCTCCGAACACTTAGAAGAATTTTCAGGATTCTCTAAGTAAAGGCATCGGTTTAAAACCCGAGTGGGACCTTCAAGAGCTTAGAAGAATTTTCAAGATTCTCTAAATAGAGGCATCGGTTTGAAACCCAAGTGGGACCTCCGAATGCTTAATTGAATTCTCAGGAATCCCTAAGCAAAGGCTTCGGATCCGACCGACTAAGACCTTCCAAAGCAAAGGCTTTGGTTTCGACCGACTAAGACCTTCCAAAGTAGAGGCTTCATTTCCAACTGATTTTGAGAAGAGAAATAATTCTAAGGAATTGCTCAAAAGAAGACTTTGGTGAGAAATCCGAACATATCTTGTGATCAACAAAATTTAAGGATAAAGTCAATTCTTTATTTCTTAAACGACCAGAAGGGGCCAACCTTTACAACATCAAGAAATTCTCAGGAAAAATACATATGAGACAACAAGTGTTGTGGTCAAATCTTCATTCAGTCGGGAGGCTAGCTACAATGAAGACTTTGGTGACGGTACCGAAGTAGATCCAACGGCGTATCAGGGTTAGCCCTTGGATGGTTTGGGAGCAGCCATGTTGGATCTCTATGGTCTTCACTATTGAAGAGAACATATATATTGTGGAGGAGACTTATGCATGTCCACCCCCCCCTTCTTTTTGACAGTTAAACTTGGAGGATTTGTAATAACTTTAAATTTATTTTCATAACTTGGGATTTGTAATTTACCAGTTTTGACCTCACTTTCCGCTCAAGAGGAGGAGTGGATTCCGCCCGTTGTCTTCTTAATTTATCTGATAAGATATTTACTTCAACACTCTGATTATCTTTGGTATCTTATTTCTGAATTCTATTATTATAAATTGTTAGTTTAATATTAATTGTTCATAATTGTGTTATCGTCAATGTGGATGATGTGGTCCCTGAACTATGGATCTTTGGGGCTATGGATCACATCCCGGGTATGCCAGATAGGGTACCGGCTGGGTGGATGTGACACTATTGGTCATCCACAAATAATAAATAGGAAACTCTTATGTCCTGTCACGGGTTGTCTACCGGTCTTGAGCACCCATGAGCCCAAGTCTATTAAATGTGACCCTACCAATGAATGGCTTCTCACAATGTGATTCATGTCCTCTCACGGGTTGGTTACTGGTCTTAAGTGCCCACAAATCCCCATTGCTACCACGGGTCACTTGGTCTCAATTCCCCTCCGATAGGGTCTGATATAACAAGGTATCTCCTAGCCAAACATTGCTAGACATGCTCTAGGTATGACAATCAGTAATGTGAAACCCAACCCTAACCTTGACCCGGAAACCCTATTGTCTGTAGGTCCAAAGATTTGAGTAAAGGAGGAAGCCAACTAGGGGTCATCTCAGTGGAAGACATGGTGTTTGACCTAGAACCCATGGAAGTTGATGATGGTGTTCCATACTTGGAACTTTGACAGATTTGGAAATGAAATTGAACCTTGGTGATGTTGAGATTAGTTGATGGACTTAAAGTGTAGTTGGTCATGATTTAAAGGCATTCCTCTATACTAGGAAAGTCATATGTTGTGTTGGGAGAAGCTCATTGGATTTGGATTTGATTTATGCCCTCATTTCCCTGTTTTGTCCTTGCTGATATGCTTAGTCGATTGGGTGGTTGATTGGGCCAATCGACCAGCCAATCGACCAACAGGGACAGAATCTGCCAAAGATCCTCTGTTAGGCCTTTTGGTGCTCTAAGTATAATAGAAGTACGTGTTTCTTAGCCTCCTTTGTTTCTAAAACCCTCAAAGAACGTGTGAAGCCTCTCTCAAAGCCTCTCCTTGGTGTTTGTGAAGAACTCTTGCAAGATCTCAAGTTCTTCATCTCTTGTTCATCTTCAAGGTTGGTAATCTCTTACTTTCTTATTGATTTAGTCTTGCGTGATCAAATCTTTGTACTATGATCATGAAGAAGGTATTGCATACTTGCAAACTCCTCTTTTTAGAGTATTCAAGGTTGGGAATGAATCTCCATTCATTCCAATGATCTTGATACTTGATCATAGCTATGAATCTTATAATTTCTTCATGGAGCCATGATCATTCTTTCGATTTGATTTCTCTAGCATGTTAGTTTCATGTATGATCTTTTGATTATGTTCTACTAGAATGAGATCTTATCATCTCTAGTTCTTCTCTTAAGTTCACAGCATGTTTTCATTGAAAACTATGATTTTTACTGAATTTGAATGTCATGCTTCCAAATTAGTAAGTATTGTTTTTTATTATTGTTAGTGTCTAATCTATGCTAATTAGTCTTAGATTACTATTTTAGAGGTTTCCTCCAAGTTTCGTAGTGTTTCGGATCTTGTAGAATGATTTTTAGATAAAAAAAATCAGATTTCTGCTGTGTACTATTCAGGTGGTCGATTGCTTGGTTGATTGGACCAAGCTACCACCCAATCGACCAAGGCTGACAGTAGCTGTGTTCTTCGTTCGATTTGATACATTTGACCTCTGATCGTCTAGGCCTCTTTCCTAATATTGTATCTATGCTTGTTTAGGGTTTATTTGCTAACTTTGGAACCATTCTCTTTGATCTTCGGATATTCATCGAAGCTATTTAAGGTAAGGACAATTATTTCCATATTAACATAGATTGCGTGAATCTTAGTTTCTATTTTGGGAATTTCATATATTCACTACCATTCTTATACTTTCAAGTATGATGCTCTGCTATAAGTACTTCAAGTACAGTAGTACCTCGTTCATGTATTTCTTCATTACTTGAACCATGTATGATTATTTATCGTTGTCATTTACATATGCAATTGATCATGTTTATATGTATCTTTCTATATGATGAGATATCAGTTGTGTATGTTATGGCTGAATTGGGAATGTGATTGATTAGGTATGATTTGGAATTGAGGAATGTCCTTTTGACATTTCTGTCCTTGGACATCAGTGGGAATAGTATGGGATATTTCCAATGGTGCCCTTTGACGCTTTCCTGGATTATTGGTTATCATACCTAGGGCTTGTCTAGTGGTGTTTGGCTAGGATATCCTTGTTATATCAGACCCGATTCAGAAGGGTATTGAGACTGAGTAACCCGTGGTAGCAATGGGGATTTATGGGTGCTAAAGTTCGGTAACCAACTCGTGAGAGGACATAAACCACATTGTGGGGGCCATTTATTGGTAGGGTTGCAAATAGTAGATTTGGGCTCATGGGCACTCAAGACCGGTAGCCAACCCTGTAGCAAACCCGTCAAAGGACATGAGAGCTTCCCGTCTATTATTTGTGGATGACCAATAGGGTTGATGAGTCTGTAGTCTAAGTTGGTTGTAGCCATAGAATACGCTGACTCTAGTGAGAAGAATATCAGAAAGGGTCGCCCGGGGTGAGGAATGGACGTATCTAACTCTGACTTGATATTACCAAGTAGATGACTTGCATTTGGCTAGGCTTTACCTTGACATGCGCCAACTTAAACCAATGGTGATGTGAGAGAGAGGTGACCTAAACCCCAGCCATGGAATGTCCCGAGGGTGCAGGACCCAACTACCATTAGATTCATACATGTATTGTCTGTCTCATATCATATTGCATCTGCTATGTTTTGCAATTATGTTATTTATGTTGTTATGGGATAACTTGCCTTGCTGAGTTCTTTTGAACTCACTCCTTTTTGTGCAAATATCTTGTTAGATTATCTTGTAGGTACTGAAGAATATGAAGGCCAGTACTACAAGGCGCAAACCGATAAAGCATACTTCACTCAAGGTGCTAGCGGTTACGAAGATTACATTGAAGATCCCTCAAGTGATCATGGTATCAAGATTAGCCCTATTTTGGAATGGAAGCGGCCCTATTTAGTTTCTTTTGTTTATGTTTATGAAGACATTCTTTATAAGACAGAAGAGACCTTAGTTTAGTTTGATTATTTCTTTTCTTTCCCTCTTTTGAGAATCAGTTGTAATCTTTCCTTTTCAGTTATCGAGCTACATTTCTGCTGTAATATGTGGAGTGATTTTCCATGCACTCTACATTTTGATTATTATATATTGGTATCATTATTTCAGCACTCTGATTATATTGTCATTCCCTCTTCTTATCTTGATCTCTTGTTTATATTATTACACATTGATTATATCTTGTTCATGATTATATTATTGTGTATGTGGGAGGATGATTTCCTCGATACTTGTTCTTCGGGGCTGTGGACCACACTCGGTTATGCCAGGTAGGGTGTCAGCTAGGTGGATGAGACAAGTAATCAGGGAAAGCGCCAAAGGGCACCATACCATACCACCTCCACTGGTGTCCAAAGACAGAAACGCCAAAAGGACATTCCCCATTCCCCAATCACAACTTAGACAATCATATCATAATTCAATCATCTATAATCAAAAACGATAACAATTCTCATAAGTAATATCAAATCTTTCATATTCATAATTGATAAACAATTCACATGAGAAATATCCTACTGTAGTTATAGTAGTGTTTCAATTATAAGCAAGCTTTAAAAACTTTAGTATGATCATGCAATTCAATTCTAATATAAGAAGAATGTAAACTAGGTTATTTGTAAACGAATGCCCTTACCTTAACTTGATTCAAATGACTCTAGAGAAAAGGTCAGAGAGTAAGTCCAAAGTTACCAAAATAACGCTAAACAAACATAGATTAGGCCTTAGGAACAAACCCCCAAAGATTGGAGATGAAACTGACCAAACAAAGTGAAAGTTGCTGTCAATGCCAAGGTTGGTCGGTCAGGCTTGGTCGGTTGGAGCTACCAAAGGTCAATTGACCAAGGTGTTGCTGTACTGACAGAAACTCCAAAATTTGATCGGAAACTCATCTTTTGGGATTCGAAACACTCCAAAATTTCAAGGGAACTTCTATAATGGTGAAATAAGATTATCTAGCATCAATGATGGTCAATGGAATAGAACTCCAATCAAATCATAAAATAGGCTTTTACCGAAATCAGTCTGCAGATTTAACGGAGAGACTAGAGAGAATGAGAATTCACTCTAGGAAAGAGCTTATAGTAGATCAATAAAAAACTACCATAGGAACAGATCTAATAAGAAGTAAAAGTCCAAGTCTTCAAATGGATACACATTCGTGAAGGTTACACTATATTTCCCTTCGAAATCATCTTGTGTAGTTCACAAAAGTAATATAGTGAATGGGGATTCACTCTAAAACCACGGGGATTGAAGGAAAGGTCATAGCAATGGCGTGAGACCTTCCTCAAAATCACAGAGGTAAGTAGAAACTAAGAAGAGTGTAGATCCAGAGAGTGAGAGTGATTACTAACCTTGAAGGAAGAAGATTCGACGGAAGAACTTTGGAGAGTGCTTGATGATCTTCCAAAACTTCAAAGAGAGTGTAAAGAAGTGCTTCCCACGTTCTTTAGAGGCTCTAGAACATTATGGGACCAATTAGATCAAAAATATAGTAAATAGGGTTTCGAAAACCTAAAATCTCAAAGAGTGCCAAAGTTGCCCCTGACACCTTTGCTCGGTCAGGGTTGGACGCTTGGACCTACCAAGGCCCAATTGACCAAGGTGTACAATAAGGTCAAAAAATAGGTTTTTGATCTCCGAAAGCCACAAACTCAACTGGGTCCTTTTCCAACTTAGCAAAGGGTCTTACCTAGCATTGGAGGTCCTTCCAATAAGTGTCACATCCACCCAGCCGGTACCCTACTAGGCATACCCAGGTATGTGATCCATAGTCCCGAAGATCAAGTATCGAACAACCATGCCTCCCACATACATGATAACGCAATGATGATCAATAATAATCAAGGTAAAGCATATAATAAAAGAAATCATGAATAAGATAAGAACAAATAATCAGAGTGCGGAATAAAGATGATACCAATGTATAAATATAATCCAAAAGAGAGAGAGAGTGAGCGGAAGTCACTCCCTCAATGGTAGTGGAAAAGTAGTCAATCAAAGTTAGTTACAAAACCAACATCTAAGAGTATATCAAAAGAAAGTTAAGTTACAGATCCAAGTTCCAAATAATAACAATAAAAAGGCCTAAGCTAAGGTTTCCTCAGTCTTGTACAGGATGTCCTCGTAGGTGTACACGAAGGAAACTAAGCAAGGCCTCTCCCACACCAAAGTCCGGCTAATCTTGGTATGCAAGGTAATCACCCTCACCCTCGGCACCTTCACAGTAACTTTCATAATGGCCAGGACCTTCAGTGTAGCATGCGGAATCCTGATCCGCCTCGAAGTATGAGCCATTGGCTTCTTCAGTACCTGTAGAGAAACCTAACAAAACAATTGCACAAAAAGGAATGAGTTCAAAAGAACTCGACAAGGCAGTTAATCCATAGTACATAAACCATATGATACAAATCATAACATGATGCAAGATGATATGAAACACATGATACAAGTATGATACTAACTCTACATATGTTAGTCTCTATGGTAGACATGCTTTAAGCCATATCACCATACTTCTTTGGGTCAGTCTCCATCACTCAAGATGGGAAACTGGGTCCTGCATCCCTCGGGACAATCCATGGCTGGGGTATAAGTCACCCCTCTCTCACATCACCATTGGTCTAAGTAGTGGCGCATGTCAAGGTGAAGCCTAGCCCAATGCAAGTCATCTACTTAGTCATATCATGTCAGATCCAGATACGTCCATTCCTCGCCCTGGGCGATCCTTTCTGGTATCCTTCACACTAGAGTCAGCATAGTTCGGACTACGGACTCACCAACCCTATTGGTCATCCACAAATAGTAGACGGGAAGCTCTCACGTCTAGGGTTCTTCTCACGTTCTCCAAAAGTTAAGAGGCAAGTGTTTAGGTATAGTCCAAAGTTACATATAAATAGGACTTCAAAACCTTAAACTTCCAAAAATACACAATTATGTCCGGAGGCTGCTTTGGTCGATGGTCTTGGTCAATGGGATCGACCAAAGGGTTCCCCCTTTGAAACTTGCTGAATTTTGGTTTTCAAAAGCCAAAACCACCACTTGGGTCCTCAACCAACTTAAGAAAGGGTCTTACCTGACTCCATAGGACCTTCCGAAGGTGTCAACACTGTACTCAAAGTCCATCTTCCAAGTACATCATCATTTAGGCTACATCTTCTTCCAAAATCATACAAGGTTTCCAAGATGGAATCTTCACTATCAATCTCCATTGGTTCTAGGCTAGAGCCAATAGGTTCAACAGAGAGGGTCCATAGCTATCTTCTACCTTGACTTCGGGTATTCGGACCTACAACATAAATTTCCAGATTAGGGTTGGCGTGGGATTTCACAAGTTTAGAACCCAATCAAGAAGCTATATGAAGATCTGAGCCAAATATGTCCCGCACACAAGGGCTGGTTGAATGGCTTGGTCGCCCAGGAGACCATTCCATGGTTTGGTCCCTTGCTCTAGTTGATTGCCTTGGTTTCCCTAGGCAACCAGCCCGCCAACAACACCCTACTGTGTTGGTCATTTGTTTCTCTTTTTCAATGTCATACCTCTATGGTTATTTCTAACTTTGAACCAACATGTTAATAAGACTTTTTGGGAAGCATGAATATACTCTTTGACCTATTTTATAGGGTTACAAGTCAATAGCAAGGTGAGGTCATTCACTTGCACATAACCATTGTTACATTCTTGATTGTTTAAAACTTACTTATATGTTAACATGCTGTTGTTTTAGGGTTTAGGAGTGATTATAATGACTCTGAAATTTCAGTATATAAGTAATTAATGATGCTCTTGATATATGGATCAACATGTGACTTTGTGGACTTAGATTGACTTATGAATTGAGAATGTGATTGAATCTTCTTGCTATGTGAATGTAAGTCGTGATTATGAATTGAGGAATACCTATTCGGGTATTTCTGCCCTAGGACATTAGTGGAGGTGGTATGAGACACAATCCTATGATGACCCTAGGCGCTTTTACGATTATTGGACGCCATGACTAGGAAGTCTAGTGGAGTTTGGTTAGAAACCCCATCATAACACACCCTATCGGCGTGGGTATTGATGCCGAGTGACCCATGGTAGCAGTGTGGGGTGGTGGGCGCTCAAGACCGGTAACCAATCTATGAGAGGACACAACCACTTTGTGGGGGCTATTCATTGGTAGGGTTGCAAATAATAGACTTGGGCTTATGGGCGCTCCAAGACCGGTAGCCAATGTGAAATCCCACAAAACCCTAATCCGGAAATCCTTAGTGAAGATCCCATTTTTGGAAACCTTGTCTGACTTTGGAAGAAGATGTAATTGGAATGATGTTAGACTGGAAAGGTGGACCTATAGAACTAGGTAAGACCCCTTTCTTAAGTTGGTGAAGGACCCATATGAAGCTTGAGGCTTTCGAATACCAAAAATTTGACTTTTACCTTTTAGCATTGCTTGGTCGCCCCAAGCAACCAAGGCTTCCTCCAAGGCAGAATTGTCACTTTTTGGAAATTAGGTTTTCGAAGTCCTATATATACAAACTTCGATCTAATTCGTAGCACTTCACATCTAAACTGTTAAAGAATGTGAAAAGAACCCTAGAGCTCTCTCTTCAACGCCAAGGAAGATCCCCAAGCATCTATAGGAGTTTCTTCGTCGAATACCCTTCTACAAAGTTAGTATTTGCTTCTATTCTCTCTTCTATTTCAACCCTTGTTGTGATTGTGAGGAAGGTCTTATACTACTGTAATGACCTAATCTCTGATCCTCATTGTCTTAGAGTGAATTCCCATTCACTCTATTCTTTCTGTGGACAACATGGCGTGATTTCAATATTAAACCTAGTTTAATCTTCATGATCTTAATTCTACTTGTGTTATTTGACCTCTAACCTATGCTTGATCTATTCTTAAGTGAATTTTCGACCATGATCTACTATTTTCTTATCTTTAGAATGAATCCCCATTCATTCTAGCCTATCCGTGAAATCTATGGGTCGATTTCGGATTAAGCCTATTATGTGATCCGATAGATTTCTATTCCAATGACCATGTTAGATGCTTAGATCATGCTAGATAGTCTTCTTATACTATTTTAGAATTTTCCTATTAATTTTGATGTGTTCCAAACTCAAACAATGAGTTTCTGACCAAAAGTGGAGTTTGTTGTCCATCCACAGCAGGCTTGGTCATCTGCCCTGGTCACCCCAAGCGACCAAAGACGGTCTGTGATAGCAACTTCCCTATTTTTACTCACTTTCGTCTCCAATCATTAGGGTTTGTTCTTATGTTCTATACTTGTTTGTTTAGGTTATATTGGTGATTTTAGACTTACCCTCTGAGTTCTTTCTTCAAAGATTACGAATCAAATACAAGGTGAGTACGTTCACTCAAAATTGACATAATTTTATTCATTGTTTTGATGGAACTTGTATAAATAACTTAACTACTGTTTAGGACTTTATCATTACTATTATAATTCTGTAATTACAATATTCTATTCATGATGTGCTTTACATACTTGTATTGAATGTGAATGATGGGATTGTGAATGGACCTTGATATGATAATTATGGAATCATATTGTAATGTGGTTGCCTTGGTTGTGGTTATGGAATGGGGAATGCCCTTTTGGCATTTTGTCATTGGACACCAGTGGAGGTGGTATGGGACGCATTCCTATGGTGCTCCTTGGTGCTTTTTGTAACTATTGGTTGACATATCTAGTTTTTGTCGAGAAGTGTTTGGCTAGGAAACCCTGTCATATCTAACCGTATCAGAAGGGATATTGAGGCCAAGTGACCCGTGGCAGCAATGGAGATTTGTGGGCTCTCAAGACCGGTAGCCAACCCATGAGAGGACACAAATCACATTGTGGGGGCTATTGATTGGTAGGGTCACACATAATAAATTTGGGCTTGTGGGTGCCCAAGAAGGCTAGAAGCATGAGGGGACACGAGAGCTTCCTGTTTATTATATGTGGATGATCAATAGGGTTAAGAGTCTATGTAGCCAAGAAGGAGACAGTGACTATAGGGGGAAAGGTATAGGAAAGGATCGTGAGAAGCGAGGAATGGATGTATCCGACCCTAAATTAGATGTGACTCTATAGATGATGTGCATTGGGCTAGGTATAACCTTGACACGTGCCAATACTCATACCATGAGAGATTAGAGTGACGAGACCTACCTAGAGGAGGCTAGTGTTCTATCTTAATGTGTGTCTACCATTAGAGACTAGCATCCATTAGAGTATAGTTGCATACATGCATTCTACCTCATATCATATTGCACTATGTAATGTATTGATTTGGACTATGATATTGATTATTTGTTTGTGAACTATACTCGCTGAGTTCTTTTGAGCTCACTCGTCAAGGAATTTGTTGCAGATCCAAATGTCACAGAAGTTCAAGAATATGAGACATCGACAACCGATCCGTACAGTGTACAAGATTTTGGGGAATATGACATTCTTAGTGAAGAATGTTCATGTCTCGATTGCATGTATTATTCGAATCATGAGTTGACTTATACTATCACACCCCATCCGCCGGTATCGGATACGCCCGACAACTCATGGATCCAATCCATCACAGGATCCACACTCTTACCATCAACAATAATAAATGCAAGAAATAGAAATCAAGAGCAAGAGCAAGTTCAAATAATTAATCAAAAAGGATTATAGGAGTCCAAATAGTCCAAGGATGAATCAAAGAAAAGAATCAAATCAAAGAAACCAAGTTTCATTAATTATTGAATTCAACAGAAGCAAAAATAATAAACTAAATCAGTTTCTCTCTAGTTGCTTTCTCTAAAGCTAAAACTTGCTTTTCTAAATTTGCAAAAAAGGGGGTTCTCCAGTTCTTCTTGAATGACTTCTCAAAATGCCTAGCAATCTGCCTCCTTCTGCCATCAATTGGTGCTGTAAGCGCACTCCAAGCATCCGCAGGAGGCTTCGCAGAATACATCTCCATCTCCCACTGATAGTACCACATCTTCTTCTTAGATGACGTTCTACTCATGCAGAACTTTTCCTGATTCCGTCGCACTACCATCTGTACAATATATAATAACATACAAAGAAAGGAATGAGTTCTGACGAACTTAGTAAGGATAACACATTTCTCATACATATGACAACATATCCAGATAAACATATATGAAATGAATGATATGCAAGAATATGAATGCTACTAAGATCTAACTATACAAGTCTCTAGAAAGTTGACATGCTTTAAGATATAACACTAGCCCTCCTTCAGATAGGTCTAGTCACTCTAATCGCTCACGGACTGGTTACCTCTATTGGGATCCTGGGTAAAGGGGTTCAGTCCTCATCAATCAACCATGGTTGGGCTTTAAGTCAACACTCTCTTACCATGACAATTGGCATGAGTAATGGCGCATGTCGGGGTTTCTAATCCAATGCAAGGTCATATAGTAACATACTACATGAAATCCATATACTTCCCCTATGGCAGCAACCAACTCGGTTCCGTATCCTTCTCTACCTATGATTTAATTATTATAGGAACCATATAGATCCTGGTAGATCCAACAATTGGCATCTGTCACATCCACCCAACTGGTACCCTATCTGGCATACCCGGGTGTGTGATCCACAGCCCCGAAGATCAAGTATCTAGGAAATCATCCTCCCACATAAGCAATAACATAATCATGAACAGATAAAATCAATGTGTAATAATAATAATAATCAAGAGATCTAAATAAGGAAAGAATAAGATTATATAATATCATAGTAGCAAAAGATAATAAATAAGTATCTAATGAAAAGAAGTAGAGTGAGGCGAAATCTCACTCCACTAGTGCAGTGGAAAGTAGCTCAAAAGAAAGAAAAGAAAGTACAATTGTTCCCAAAAAGAAAGTAAACAAAACTAAACTAAAGAGTTTTCAAGTTTATAAAGAATATCTTTATAAGTGTAGACTTCTGAAATCAGGCACGGACGCTTCCACTCCACGATCGGGCTAATCGTAGTACGAAGCATGATCACATGAGGGATCTTCACCGTAATCGTCGTAATTACTATTACCTTGCGTGAAGTATACCTCTTCACCTTGCACTTCCTCATATGGACCGTCATAGTATTCAAAACTTGTACAGAAGTCTAACAAAAGATATTGTACAAAAGGAGTGAGTTTCAAAGAAACTAAGAAGGCAAGTTAACTCCACAATAACATAAATAACATGATTACAAAACATAACACGATGCAATATGATATGAAACAGACAATGTATGTATGAATCTAACTCTACGTATGCTGGTCTCTATTGGCAGACATGCTTTAAGTCATAGCACCGTACTTCTTTAGGAGGGTCTCATCTCACAACGCC
Source organism: Hakea prostrata (assembly GCF_041222555.1). NCBI lineage: Eukaryota > Viridiplantae > Streptophyta > Magnoliopsida > Proteales > Proteaceae > Hakea > Hakea prostrata. Next base: position 24,095,140 of record NC_142610.1, read on the forward strand.
GGTTGTTAGTGGGTCGTAACACCTTAAGGACAACCTTGGCTGGGGTTTAGGTCACCTCTCTCTCACATCACCATTGGTCTAAGTACTGGCGCATGTCAGGGTTAAGCCTAACCAAATGCAAGTCCTCTACTTAGTCATATCAACTCAGTTCCAGATACGTCCATTCCTCGCCCCTGGCGATCCTTTCCGGTATCCTTCGCACTAGAGTCCTCATAGTCCTTGACTATGGACTCATCAACCCTATTGGTCATCCACAAATGGTGAACGGGAAGCTCTCACATCCTCTCACGGGTTGGTTATTGGTCTTGAGCGCCCGTGAGCCCAAGTCTATCCATTTGCAATCCTATCAATAAATGGCCTCTCACGAGTATCCATAATGTGATTCCTGTCCTCTCACGGATTGGTTACCGATCTTGAGCGCCGATGAATCCCCATTGCTACCATGGGTTGTCCGGTCTCAATACCCTTCTGATTCGTGTTTGATATAACGGGGACATCCTAGCCAAACACTGCTAGACAGCCCTAGGTATGACAACCAATAGTTCAGGAAGGTGTCAATGGGCAACCCCGGAAACATCCCATACTATTTCCGTTGATGTCCAAGGACAGAAGTGTCAAAAGGACACCTCTCAATCCCAAACCATACCTAATCAGTCACATTCTCAAATCAGTCATATCATACACACTTCAGTAACTCATCATATAGAAAGTATAGAATGACATGATCAATCTCATATACAACTGACAATAAAAGATATCCATAAACAAAAGAATACATATGTGTAATGCTACTGTAATTGAAGTACTTGTATTAGTAGTATAACAACAAAAGAATACATTTATGGTAATGAATCCAAAAGAATCCAAATATAGAAACTAGATTCACGCAATCTATGTAGTTATAGAAGTAATTGTCCTTACCTTATATAGCTCCGAAGAATATCCCAAGAATCAAGGAGAATGGTTCCAAACTTAGTAAGAAGATCCTAAACAATCATAGATACCTTATTAGGAAAGAGGTCTAAAAGATAGAAGGTCAAACCATTCAAAACAAACCAAACACAGAGCTACTGACTTGCTTGGTCGATTGGTAGGTCCACTGACCAAGCAGTCGACCAACTGAGTTAGTACCACACAAAAATGATGTTTTTGATCCGAAACTTGATTTACATGATCTGAAACTTCACCAAACTTGAAAGAGACCTCTATAACAGTGTTCTAACACTAAAGAGCAAGACTAGACACTAACATTAATCAAAACATAAAGGTACTAAATAGGAAACAAGACTTTCCATAAAGTAACAATTAGGCTTTTCGATGAAAACATAGTATGATCATGAAAGGAGAACCAGAGATGAAGGGATTCTCATTCTAGTAAAGAAATAACAGAGATCATATACTAATCTTCCAAGAAAAATAGATTTAAACAAGTTAGGAATTGAATCAAAGATTAAATCAAAGAATAGACATTGTTTCATGAAGATTCCACAATGATCATGGCAAACATCAATATGAAATCATGAAACAAAAGAACACAAGGAGATTTTAGAAAGAAATGGTTGCAAGAATGCATCATTCACTTCATGATCCCAAACATAAAGAGATAAAACAGTAGAAGTAGATGATGAAAGAATAAAAAAACCTTAGATGCAAGAAGAAGAAGGATTGCTTGAGTTCTTGCAAGAATCTCACCAAGAATGCAGAGGAGAGGCTTGAAAATGAGTCTTCACACGTCTCAGAAGGCTTAGGAGGCAAAGGAGACGAAATAAACTCATAGACATCAATATATAGAGCAACCAAGACCTAAACAGCAAACAGATCTGATTGATCGATTGGTTGGTCGATTGGCCCAATCGACCAAGCAAGACAGCCAAGGTCAAGACAGGATTTGAAGGTCCAAACCAAAACCAAACTTAAGAAGCTTCTCCACACACCTCATATGACTTACCTAGTATGTAGAAATACCTTCGAACCAAGTCAAATAATACTCCAAGTCCATCAACTAAACTCATCTTCAACTAGGTGCAGTTTCCTTTTCAGTTCTGAACAAGTTTCCATATATGGAACACCATCATCAACTTCCGTGGATTCTAGGTCAAACACCAAGTCTTCCACTGATATGTCCCATACTTGACTTCTTCCTTTACTTTGGGTCATCGGACCTACAAACAACAAGGTTTCCGGGTCAAGGTCAGGGTTAGGATAGGGCTGGATTTCACAGCATCAGAGCCATATTTCTATAAGGCTGCATTTGTTTGCAAAGGTGGGGTGGGAAAAAAACATGTGGGTCCCATGTGTAGTGGGGTGAGGGAGAAGAAAAGGAAAGGAAAGGGTTTTGTGGAAAAGTGATAGTTGTGGGGCCACTTTTTACTTTTCCCAACTTTCCCACAAAGTCCCACCAATATGTGGGGTTTTAAAATGGCATGGGGTGGGAAAGTTGGGCTGCCACATCAGCAAATCTCTCACTTTCCCACCCCAAGCAACCAAACAATCTACCATTTTGGGATTTAAGGGAAAAGTAAGAAATCTACACTCTTTTCAAGAATTTTCCCACCCCACCTTTATTCCAGCAAACAAACGCAACCTAATAATTTAAGGTTATGAATTATTGATTGCTATTGTGTGATTAGCTAGATGTTCTGTTGATTTAATTTTGAATTAGATCCAATGAGAGGATTGGGTGTAATTGAAACCCTAGATCATCTCTTTGATTTATCAATGAATTTTAGAGATTATTTGTCATAACTATTCCTCTGAAAGATTTGTTTAGATTATATGTTTTATATGAAAAGCATAAAAAAAAATATTAAAAAAAATAGAACCTTTTTGGTGAAAAGCCAGAAAGCCGAGTTAAGATTACCTCGCTTCCCACCTATTTTATTTTTTTCTTCACATCTGTCCTCTTTCCATACGTTCCTCAAATACGTTTTAGTGGGTTGGTTTGGGTTTCATCACTGAAGTGAGGAGAAATAGATTTATTTTGAGGACGGTTAAGAAGGTGAAATGCAATCTGGTGAACAAGAAAAGGACTGGAAAAATGGTAGTTGCAGTAGGGTTTCATGGTCATGGTGCAAACTTAAATTTCACAATAGCATGATTAGTTATTAGACCCAAAAAAAAAACCTGAACTTAAGTTTTCATGCGTTTTTGTTGACTTAGAAATGTAGGCTCAAGCTCAAGCTCTTTTTAGCACATGGACTTGAGTTCAACTCTGTCTTGCTTGATTTTGGGTTTGTATCTATCTTTAGCTTATTATAACTATATTTTTACATATATAAAATGAAGAGTTAGGTGGGAAAAATGGTTTTGGATGAAATGAGAAAACCATCTCCAGATTTAGTTTCAGTCAGAGACTTAAATGGTTTTTGTAAAATCCAACCCTATCCTAACCCTGACCCTGACCCGGATCCATTGTTGTTTATAGGTCCGAATCCCAAAGCGGTGGTAGAAGAGACTTGTGGACCCTTTTGGTTGATAATTTTGAGTCGGAGTCCGAGCCCATGGACATTGACGATGATACCCCTTACTTGAGTACATTGTCGGTGTTTAGTGAGAATCTGCGCATCGAGGAGGAGTGAATTTGTTGAAGTACCTAATGGACTCCCGTACACAATCCAAAGGTATTTCCCAAAACTAGACTTCTTGATTGACTTGTAGAAGAAAACCCCACTCAATTTGACCCTGTATAGCCCTCCAAATCCCTGCCCAAAGTTGCTGAACTAATTCTGGATTTTCTGTTGAAACCTATTTTGGTCGATCCTCTTTGGTCGATGCCATCGACCAAGACCATAGACCAAAGTTTCCCAGACTCGAAGTTAATGATTCTTTGGAATATTCCCTATTCTATTTATACTAGCCTCGTGTTTTGAGCCCTATTCTAATCATTATCACTCCTGAGAACGTGGGGAGAGCTTCCCAAAGCACCTCCTAGGCATTTGTGAGGAAGATTCCACCCAAATCATTGTAAATCATTGTTCCTTGCCTCCATCAACAACTACAAGGTATGATTCATCACTCTCACTCTCTATTCTATTCTTTTCTACTCCTTCTATTGCTATTGAAACCTTAGAGATGGTGTTGCAACCTTGCAACCATCACTCCAAGGGTTCACTCTTGCTTAAACTATGATTCTCTCTCTTGTCCATTGATGCCATGCTCTCATTTCAAGCCTTGCATATGCATTCCTTAATTTTCTTCTTAACTTCATGCTTTCTTTTCATAAACTGAAGTATATAGTGTGCTATGTCTATATTTAAGGCTAGCATATGATCCTATTTCAATTCCTATAAGTTCCCCTAGCTAATGCATGCCTTTCCAATGCAAATGCAGTTGATTTCAATCCATGCTATGATTCTTGTCTATTGAACTTAGTAGCTCAATTTGGGGCTTTCTATTTAGACCATTAGATTATGTTAATTTCTTGATTTCTAGTGTCCTCATACTGTTCTTAAGCATCCCTCCAAGTTTCGGATATATCCGAGCCCCGGAAGACCAATTTCGGATTAAAATCCCCAAAACCCATTATGCAATCCCGAGACTATTTTGATCGATCATCCCTTGGTCGATGCCATCGACCAAGAGCATCGACCAAACTTGTTGCTAACAGCAACTTCAACCAGTTTTGACCCGTTCAACATCCAATCTTCCCGATTTCTTCTCTAATCTCTTGTTTATGTTTGTTTAGGGTCTTTAACACTACTCTTGGATCATTCCTTGGTAACTCTTGATTCGTCATCAACTCAACATAAGGTAAGGATGGTTATCTCCATAAACACATAGGCTATGTACTTATGTTTTGGTGCTTATACTTAGTGAACATAGCCTCTTAATTGCTTTTGAATATCATAAGGACTGCTATACATGTTTTAGAATAGTAGTATTGTGATTTCATATACTCTTGTCATAATGATTTATTATTCTTGTTACTTGTATTTATGATGGATCATTTCGATGTTATGATTTAACTTTTATCATGATGATGTATCAAATGTATGAGATATGATGGACTTGAGTATGTGATTGCTTAAGTATAACTTGGGATTGGGAAGTCTCCTATTGACGCTTCTGTCCTTGGGCATTAGAGTGAATAGTATGGGATGTTCTCCGAAGGTGCCTATCGACACTTTCCCAGGTTATTGGATGACATACATAGGATTGTTTAGTTATGTGGCTAGGATTGTCCTTGTTGTATCATACCCGAATCGGAAGGGCATTGAGACCGAATGACCCGTGGTAGTGTATGGTTTGATGGGCGCTCAAGACTAGTAACCAACCCAGGGGAGGACATAAACCATGCTACGGATACCCGAAAGGGGTCATTTATTGGTAGGGTTGCAAATAGCTAGACTTGGGCTCACGGGCGCTCAAAGATCGGTGGGTCATATCCGTGAGAGGATGTGAGAGCTTCCCGTCTACTATTTGTGGATGACCAATAGGGTTGATGAGTCCGGTGGGTAATATCCGTGACTTTAGTGTGAAGGATACCGGAAAGGATCGCCCAGAGCAAGGAATGGACGTATCCGGATCTGACTTGATACGACTAAGTAGATGACTTGCATTGGGATAGGTTTTACCTTGACATGCGCCAATACTTAGACCAAATGGTGATGTGAGTGAGCGGTGACCGAAACCCCAACCATAGAAAGCATGTCTACCATAGAGACTAGCATTCATAGAATTAGAATCATATTTGCATCATATGTTTCTTATCATATTGCATCATGTTATAATTTGTATTTATATGATTATGAATTATGGAATAACTGCCTTGCTGAGTTCTTTTGAACTCATTCCTTTTGTGCAAATGTTATTAGATCTTCCTACAGGTGCTGAAGACTCCGATGGCACACTCTACGAGACGGACTTTGATCTCTCATACTACGATCCGGGTGGTAGCTACGATGAAGATCAGAGTTTTGGTGTCTATGAGGATTACTTTACGTACTAAGGTTAGCCCCACTATGGTGAGGGAGCGGCCGTGCTGGGCTTTCTTCGTCCACACTTTTGAAGAGACAATCATTAAGATAGAAGAAACCCTTGCTTAGTGCCCCATTTCCCTGGATTTTTGTTAAACATTTGGGATATGTAATTGACTTTCTTTGAGTTACTCTTTAGATATGGGATTGTAACTTAACTTGATTTTACTACTTTTCCGCTGCCTTTGAGAGAGTGACTTCCACTCATTTTCTCTTTCTTATGATTATACTTATACACTTGGTATAATTTATTTCTGGCACTCGATTATTTGTTCTTATCTTATTCATGATTTATTTATTGCTTTTACCTTGATTATCATTGTTCATGATTGTATTATCGTGTATGTGGGAGGCATGGTCCCTCAATGCTTGATCCTTGGACTGTGGATCACATTCCCGGGTATGCCAGATAGGGTACCGGTTGGGTGGATGTGACAGTTTTGGTCTTATAGCTACGTCACACAGGTAAGGAAACTTAACCACTGACCTCAAAGACCTAAGTTAAAATCTTAACTTGAGAATTGAGATTTTGAATGTTAAGACTATTGATTAAAGTAGACATCGTAGACACTTGACTGCTTAAGATTTTGATGCCTTGCATGCACTCCCACTTTTACTGGTTACATGTTTGATGAAAATGCCATTAGCTGGGCTGGAACTAAACGTTTTATGAAGCTTTATAAAAGCTGAAAGAATGATATGAGAAAATTTTAGGTCTTCCTCTGGGAAGTTCAGCAAATTACAGATCCACATTTACTGCAGGAAAAAAAAAAAGGAAAAATATGGGACTGTCAACGTGGGCATGAAAATGCCATTAGCTAGGCTGGAACTAAACGTTTTATGAAGCTTTATAAAAGCTGAAAGAATGATATGAGAAAATTTTAGGTCTTCCTCTGGGAAGTTCAGCAAATTACAGATCCACATTTACTGCAGGAAAAAAAAAAAAAGGAAAAATATGGGACTGTCAACGTGGGCAATGTGCTGGTTGGGAGGTGAGATTGGATGCATGATCAGTGAAGGCTTCTTGATGGAATTCCAAATGTTGTCAAGGCATGGAACACCCAAACTGCCTATGATGAGTATGGTCCATCAATGAACTTAGTCTTACCAGACCTATTGGACAAGTGCATGCTCTTGTTGTTAGCAACGGAATGCCTTTTTTGGAACACATGATGGTAATATATTGGCATGGAAATTTGATGCCCGAGTAATTACTTTCAACCAGCCGCATCACTTCATCACCATAGTATTGGTGTTGTTTGCATGTTCTTTTCATCTCATCCTTTTAATTTATCGTTTTTGTGATAATTTTGCTGGATTACCTATGAAAAAACAATAGCTTGGGTTGTTTGGGCAATTTGGTGGTTTTTGTGACTTCAAAGTGGAGATAAAATTAATTAGTGTTTTTTGAATGAATTTGATAATATCCTACACTTTCTGAAAGTTTGGAATAATCATGGGCTTAGATAGACTCAAAGTGCCCTTGTTTGAACTATGTTTGCTCAAATTGATTTGGATTCCCTTTAATTATATATCCTCTTTTTTTGGATGATATTTGACAATTTGACTTATTTATGTAGTCTGAGCACATGGAATTCATTTTAATGTCTGATATGCATTGTTTTTTGTGTGTTTTCTCATTGACTTATTTCATCCAGTGTTAGCCATGCTCTTTGTACATAAGTTTGGAAAGATTGCAACTGAGGGGTTGATTTTAATCTTGAATTGATACAGTCCAGTCTATTTTTCAGTTCCAGGCATCCCATTTGTTGAACTAATTGGTTCCTTGTATGATCAATTTTAGCATGGCATGATTTACAAATCTATTGGTTGAAATACTATTGCACATAACTAATACATGGTAAAAGAATATTAGTGGTTTTTGTTATGAGACTTAGTGTATGCCCGAGCCATGTTGCCTGTCTATCCAACATTTGAATGACCAGATAAGTGGCTGGAAGTACAAGGAAGAATATTTGGTACATGCTTGTGTCATGTATTAGATGGGCCATGGATTTTGCATGCGGCTTATCAAAGGGCAAAGGGGGTAAAGAGGTGTCATGGCTACTTAATGGTTGGATTGGCTAAAAGAACCAAATTTCAACCCATGAAATATCACCACAGATTAAAATAGAATTGGATAAGCATGCACGTTTTCTTTAAGGTACCATTACATTAGAACTTGAATCGGTTTGATTAATTCGATAAATTGCTTCTTAATTTGAATTAAATATTTGTTTTAGTTTTCTATTTATGGTAATGGTGAAAAATTATAGTTTTATCAATAATTGATAACTGAGGTTGTATACGTGTTAATATATTGTGCGTATTTTTGTTTTTTTACTACAAATCTTTGATGGAGATAATAAGAGGAGTGTAATCCACCAAAGTGGCATCACTCCACTTTTCTATTGTTTGTCATAGTAGTCAAAGTTTGGTGACATTTGCTTAAATGTGATATCATCTATGTAATGATAGTATATGCACACAAGTGGGAGCGAATAATAATTTAAAGAATTTCATTTACCCAAAGGTAATAAGATTTTCAAGGATTATTGTTGCACTCATTTTTAATGTGGGTTAATATATTTGTTTTGTGTCAAATAAATATTTATGTAAAATGTTTTTGCTTTATAAAAGTATCTAGAATATGGAAACAATTTACATTGGATGTGCATAGTTGTTTTTTTATTGAAAGAATCTCATTATAAATTATCTGCAAATAGGATTACATAATATTATGATAGAATTATATGGAACCCACCAAAGTGGTAAAATATAATTTTATTATAGTATTTTGTGATCCAATGTATATATAATTACTGCAGAAAATTGATGGTGTTCACCCAAAGGTGTAATCATCAAAGTATGTTTATGCACATGTTTTTAAAGGAATATGATGACTTAGAAGTACCATTAACCCAAAGGTGTTGGCACTTTCAAAGTCATATATCCCATGGTAATTGCAAATTATAAGGGAACTAGTGCATTCTCAACCCAAAAGTTGAAATGTAGTAATAGTCGGCAACTCTTACCAGCATGATGGTGATTTTTCCTTCTTTGGCAATATATATATTTTTTGTCATTATTATTAAATGAATGCCTAAGATTGACTTTGATAAGTTATATATGTCATTTAAAGTACCATCAAAATGTCTTCCACTTACTAAAGAACTTTCAGTGGGAGTTGTTAAAAATCATGTTTCCAAGATGGGTGTCTTATAATATTTTGATACTTTAATTTAGTGGGAGTTGTTTGTTTTTATTTAACATTTTTTATTTCATTATGAAATTTATTCATCTTATGTAATGATTAATAGTAAATAATGTAGATTTATATTTGCTACATTTGATGTTCTAATGACAATGGCGGTATTTAGCCAAGGTTTTAATGACAATCACGGTATTTAGCCAAAGTTCTGATTTATGATGGTATTTAGTCAAGATTCAAATAGCGGTATTTAGCCTAAATCCTGATCAGGTTTTGATTTATGGCAATATTTAGCCAAGGTTCTGATTTATTGCGGTATTTAGCCTAAATCTTGGTTAGCAATTTTGCCACGGGCGGTTATGCCAATAGGCAATTTTGCTAATGGGCGATTTTTCCAATGGGCGGTTTTGCCAATGGGCGGTTATGCCAATTGGCGGTTTTGCTAAAGTCAAATATTAATGTTAGATCGATCAATAGCGGTTTGCCAAATTATAATATCTGAGTATTCTACCTATGAGGTAATTCAAGGTAGGTTGATCATTGATCAGGAAAGGACCCACAAGAGGGAATTCTTGTGATCACACAAGGTTTTGCATTCTTTACCTCTTGTATACACCCCAATGATTCATATCAGCAAGTTGTTAATAACTATAATGGCGATACTTGTGTTCTTGCATATTGAGGAGCATCTCCTGCTGTTGTTCACATTAATTATTTGTTGGTTGAATCAGGTTTTCTGAGTAATGAAGGATTATGGGCATTATGGCCAAATACTTAGGTAAAGGTACTTGTGTTAGTGTAGCCCAAGTGGGAGATTGTTGGGTTTTGTGGGCTTAACTAACACTGGTCCCTTTATCTGGACCCATATTCATTTAGGGGTATTACTAACTTTTACTATTGTGAGAGTGGTTAAAGGTTAGGGTTTTATATTATAAATAACTCCTTGGGTCCCCGTAGCCGTCACACGATATATTTGGGTTTGAGGTTGTTTCCACATACACTGAAACGAAGGATTCCAAAGAGTGAAAGGCTACGGAAGATTCAAGGAGAGCAAAAGGAGGACCTACAACAAGAATGCACTATAGGTATTTATTTATACGCTTCTGTGATTATATTCTTAACTATGATTTAATTATTATAGGAACCATATAGATCCTGGTGGATCCAACAATGAGAACCCCCACGGACTGGCTACTGTTGTTGGATTCTATTCCCTAACCTTATGGTCATCCACATATTGTTGGGGCAGATGCTTTCATGACCCCTCATAACTCCATGGCCGCTCCTTGGATGTCCATGAGCCCAAACCCTAACACACGCAACCCTACCGTTGTATGATCAACAGTGGACCACTGAGTCTCTACACAAACTGGTTTCGTTGTAGGATGAAACAGAGTCACATCACTATTATCACAGGTCATTCGGTTTCAGTTGCCCTACCAAAAGGGTAGTAGCATGTAAGGTTACCTAGCCATGCAATCTAGACTCCCTAGGTATGTCATCCAGCAGCAGTCATGATAGTGTTGGGGGCATCAATGAGCATGTGTCCCATACCACAGTCCTCTGATATCCCAAGCAATGGATACCCAATTGGATACCCTTCCATCACAACTACATCACATCATTCATCATTAAATCATAATCATTTAGTCTATATCACATTGTAATAAAATATATAAAAACATCATATACAACATACATTCAACATTAATTCAATGACTTATATAACTACAACAAGTTATATGAACAATGGATAATGTAAGAAATATACCATTTATCATATAGCATGTCATTACATATAAATAACAAAGTGTGTCCTTACCTGTAAATATGTAAAAGCTTACTAGAATGCAATTAAACTTCACCCACAACACTTCCAGTAAACACAGAGGACACCTAAACATAGAGTTGCAAAAATACATTGAAGACATGAGTCAAATCAAAGCAAAGACAAATTTCACAGGGCTACTATGACCTAGCCGATCGCCAGGGGCGGTTAGTTGGGTCAAGCGACCGCCCCTGTTACAGACAGTCTACAAGTCCAAAATTTTGACTTTAGATCATCCAATTTTATTCGATTTCGGGATGATTTAAGTCCGAATTTTCATTCTTAAGAAATCTATAACAAAGGTACAAAACGATAACCTAAAATTCTTAAGATTCATAATTCAATTCATCTCCTTTGATTAGATCCATCCTTTATTCGAATGCAAGGATCTGTTTTTGAACAAGATCTTCTCAAAATCATTGATAGAGAATAGAACCAATACAATTTGGTCACTACCAACAAAATGGGAATAGATCTACACCATTCCAAAAGATGAGGGAAGAGAATGGAGTGAGTGAAGATCACTTACCTCTTCAAGATATTCAAAACAAATGAAGGATTGGTTCTACTTCGCAATCCATGTTTCTTTCACCTTTCAGCACATGTTCTCTGCCTCCTAACTTGCCACAATAGCAATCCCGAGTAAAATAATGAGTAAAAAGGTCGAGGTTTGCTATATATATGGAACAGGGGGCAAATTATGGTAAAACTCCCACAAGCAGACCTGGCCGTTGCTTGGGGCAGTTGATTGGCCCTTAAGTAACCGCCTCCTAGTACTTTTCAGTACTTGGGTGCTTTGCTCAAGGGGTTGATCCCCAACTCCAACCTAACCCAATACAACATGCGGGGAAGGTCTTACCTTCAATCCAGACATCTTCAAACACCTCTTGACTCTGACTAAAAATCCACTTTCCCAATAAGGCAGGTTCTTCATCAAGAGAATCTAGTTCCATAGACTCAGGATATGGATCATGGATTTCAATCCGGATACTCCACAACTTAATCCAGCTTGACCTTTGGGTTATCGGACCTGCAATATGGATTCCAGGTTAGAAATACAAGGATGTTACATATACCATTCGAGATACAAAGATTTTTGAGTTTCGAAACTATATTTTACTTAAGGACACATACCTAATGTAGCCCTTGGGAAATTTTGACTTTTTCTTATTCCTTCTGTATACTGTGAAATCCCCCAAATTTCTAACCTATTAACCCATGGTTTCAGGATCGCGAACCAGGCCTCGAGTCGGCAACAACTGTGGGCCATTCGAGTTGAGCCCAAAGTTTCTAAAGTGGACCTAATGATTTTTAATGAACCTAGTGATGACTCGACAGCTCTCTTAGAGTTTAAAATAAGAGAGAAGATTAATCATGATGGTGTTAAAAGGCAATTTTGGTACATCTATAGACCGGTGATGGAGAATAAGGTATCAAATTGAAGATCGTCGAAAAACCTTTCCATCAAGCCAAAAATCACCTGAATCGGAGTCTGTTTGGGGGTCCAACCATGGACCAGTCAGTTGGGTTAGTTGGGTGAACCAACCCCCCACCTAAATTTCTGCTCTGGGACAAAAACAAGATTTCGAGTTTTAAAGCCCTATTTTATGTTGTTACTCACCTCTAAATGCATTTTTTTTATATGCTAGAATGAGGTTGAGGCTGTGAAATCCAGCCCTAAACCTAACCTGAACACCCTATCTATTTTGGATAAAGAAATGACTTGTGGATATTATTAGACCTGTAAGTGGGACCCCAGTGTGGATAGGTTTAGAAGACCTTAGAAAGTCACTTCAGACCTTTCCCTAAGTTGTCTATAGGCCCAAGTGTTGGATCTAACTCGGGAGACAAAAAATTCAGCAATTTGAAGGTGGAAGACCCTTCGGTCGATCCTTCTTGGTCGATCCCATCGACCAAGGCATCGACCAAAGCAGCTCCGAAAGCTGATTTTGTTACTTTTGGAAGTTTTGATTTTGGGATTGTGAAATCCAGCCCTATCCTAACCCTGACCTTCTTCACTCGGAAACCCTGTTGTTTGTAGGTCCAAAGACCCGAAGTAAAGGAAGAAGCCAACTATGGGCCATCTCAGTAGAAGGCATGGTGCTTCCATACTTGGAAGCTTGTTCAGAACTGGAAAGGAAACTACACCTTGTTAAAGATGAGTCAAGTTGATGGACTTAAAGTATAGTTAGACATGATTCGAAGGCATTTCTCTATACTAGGTAAGTCATATGTTGTGTTGGGAGAAGCTCAGTAGGTTTGGACTTGAGTTGGGCCTTCAATTCCCTGTCTTGGCCTTGCTGACTTGCTTGGTCGACTAGTAAGGGTGTCAATTGCGTACCGGAACCGTTTAACCGTACCGAACCGTGCCATCTAAAACCGCACCGTATCGTATCGTTCAAAATTCGGTACGATACGTACCGAAACCAAATTTCTTCGGTACAGTTCCGGTTTTAGCTACTCATACCATCGGTACGTACCGAATTGGTACCGTACCAAATTAAGAGATATAAATTGTGATTTTACAATTAAAACACTTAACCTTTCCCTGTCCCTAATTCCCTATTTCAATTTTTTGTTTCATCATTCACTTCTCTTCTTAGATTTACTTGTGTTGTTTCTATTAATTAGATTTATTTGCTTTATCTATGTTAATTTCAAATTATATCGATTGGTTGATCACAATTTCATTAGGATCTTAATGAACTACTAACAAAAATGGCACAAGTTTATTCGTAACAAAATTGTACCGCACTAGATACGGTGTTTAAACCGTTTTCCCGTATAGTTTTAATACCGAAACCGTACCGAACTGTTTTTGTAAATACCAAAACCGTACCATACTGTTTAAATTCGGTACGGTATGGTTTTGGTTTTCGGTATTCAAAGTTGGTACCGCACCGAAACCGTACCGATTGACACTCTTATCAACTGGGTGGTCAATTGGGCCAATCGACCAACAGAGCCAAAAATCCGAGAAAATCTTCTGTTTAAAGTTTTTAGCTCTCTATTTAAGTGAACTTAGTATTTCTTAGTATCTTCTGCCTCCAAAACTCTCAGAGAACGTGAGGAAGACTCTCTCAAAACCTTTCCTTGGTAAATTCAAAGAACTTTTGCAAGATCTCAAGCCTCTCATCTCCGATTCTTCAATCAAAGGTTAGTGATCTCTTTTGTGTTGTGACTTATTCTTACTACATCTTAGTCTCTGTGATGAGACTATGAAGATGGTGCTGAATTCTCTGTTAGTAACCATCACTTCATTGATCACCTTCCATTCTTAAGGTTTTATGACATTTACATTGATATTCACCATGATCTTTGTAAAACCCTCATGAAACCATGATCACTCTCTAGATTTAATTTCTTAAGCATGATTGATCTGTTTTGCATGATGTTTTCATGTATGATCTCTTGCTTGTCATCTCTGTGGAATGAGATCTGATCTTCTTTAGTTTTCCTTTGGATTCATAGTATATTTTCATCAAAAACTAGGGATTTTTACCAAATTAGAGAGTAATGATTTCAAATTAGTAAGTAGCGTTTTTTATCATTGTTAGTGGCTAATTAATACTACTTTAGTGTTAGAATACTGTTCTAGAGGTTTCCTCCAAGTTTCATAGAGTTTCGGATCTTGTAGATTGAGTTTCAAATCAAAATTCACATTTTTGCTTGGTATTGACTCAGGTGGTCGACTGGACCAAGCTACCACCCAATCGACCAAGCAAGTCAGTAGCTCTATTTTTTGCTAGATTTGATTCGTTTGATCTTCGATCTTTTAGGCCTCTTTCCTAATGTTGTATCTATGATTGTTTAGGGTTTATTTGCTAAGTTTGGAACCTCTCTCTTTGATCTTTGGATATTCATCAAAGCTATTTAAGGTAAGGACAGTTATTTCCATAATTACATAGATTGCATGAATCTTAGTTTCTATTATTGGATTCTCTTAGATCCACTAATATATTTTATTATTATTCTATTACTGATGTAAGTACGTTGACTACAGTAGCATCATGTTCATGTATTCTTTTGATTATGAATACTTATTCTTGTCAGTTACATATGCGATTGATCATGTGTATGTGAATCTTTCTATATGATGAGATATCGGTTATGTATGTTGTGACTTATTTGAGAATGTGATTGAATAGGTATGATTTGGGATTGGGAAGTGTCCTTTCGACATTTCTGTCCTTGGACATCAGTGGGAATAGTATGGGATGTTTCCAATGGTGCCCTTTGACACTTTCCTGAATTATTGATTGTCATACCTAGGGCTTGTCTAGCAATGTTTGGTTAGAAATTCCCCCATTATATCAAACCTGATTCGGAAGGGTATTGAAACCGAACGACCCGTGGTAGCAATGGGGATTCATGGGCGCTCAAGACAGGTAACCAATCCATGAGAGGACATGAATCACATTGTGGTTACTCGTGAGAGGCCATTTATTGGTAGGGTTGCAAATAGTAGACTTGGGCTCATGGGCGCTCAAGACCGGTAACCAATTCGTGAGGGGACATGAGAGCTTCCCATCTGTTATTTGTGGATGACCAATAGGGTTGATGAGTTCGTAGTCAGGGACTATGCTGATTCTAGTGTGAAGGATCCCGAAAAGGATCGCTAGGGGCGAGGAATGGACGTATTTGGATTTGAGTTGATATAACTAAGTAGATGACTTGCATTGGGCTAGGTTTTACCTTGACATGCGCCATACTTAGACCAATGGTGATGTGAGAGAGCAGTGACTTATACCCCATCCATGGGTTGTCCCGAGGGATGCCGGACCCACTACCAAACGACGTTGTGTGATTGAGACCTTTCTAAAGAAGTATGGTGCTATGACTTAAAGCATGTTTGCCTATAGAGACCAGCATACATAGAGTTAGATTCATACATTCATTGTCTGTTTCATATGGCATTGCATCATGTTATGTTCTGCAATAATGTTATTTATGTTGTTGTGGATTAACTTGCCTTGCTGAGTTCTATTGAACTCACTCCTTTTTGTGCAATTTCTTTTGTAGACTACTCTACGGGTACTGAATACTATGAAGGGCAATATGAGGAAGTGCAAGTTGAAGAAGCGTACTATATGCAAGGTGCTGGCAACTATGAAGATCATGTTGATGATTCCTCGTGTGATCATGTTACGTACCATGATTAGCTCTTCAGTGGAGTGGGAACGTCTGTGCGTGGTTGATAAAGTCTATGTTTATGAAGACGTTCTCTATAAAGTAGAAAACATTTAGTTTAGTTTGATTATCATTTCTTTACTTTCCTTTTAGAACAGTTGTATTTTCTCTTTGATTTATGAGCTACATTCTGCTGTAATTGTGGAGTGAGATTCCGCCTCACTCTACTCCTTTTTTGATTATATCTACATTTGGTATCATTTCCGCACTCTAATTACATTGTCATTTCTTTCCTTATTTGGATCTCTTGTTCATTGCATTATACATTGATTATATTCTGTTCATGATTATGTTATTGCATATGTGGGAGGATGATTTTCTCGATACTTGTTCTTCGGGGCTGTGGATCACACACTCGGGTATGCCAGATAGGGTACCGGCTGGGTGGATGTGACAGGAATCCTCTATATAATGCAACCTTGTATTAAACCCTATTGTTTGGCCTCTCAATTGCTAGTGAACATGGGAAGAACCCTAGAGCCTCTTCCTCTAGCCAAGGAAGATCCCCAAGCATTCCTCCTTGTTTCTAATTTGATTCTTCTTCATCAAGGTTAGTATTCTACTTCCTTCTTCTCTGATCTTTTCTTCTTACTCTTCTAGTTTGATGTTTTGATTGTGGAGAAGGTATTACACTACTGTAACTACCATTCTCTAATCTCCTTGTGTCTTAGAGTGAACCCCCAATCACTCTATGCATTCCTTGAAGCCATATGGTGAATTTTCTCAGTTCTTCATGTTTTTGATTGAGTTTTATAGCATGATCATCCTATTGTAGTTTTCCTTTCTAATTAATGTTAGACATGTTTATTCTTAGTCTCTACTACTAATCTATTGTATTCCATCTCTTGGAATGAATCCCCATTCATTCTAGCCATTCTAGCTTTCTATTTTGATCATTGATTTAAGCATTCTAGCAAGTTTCTATTTTGGTTCCTCTCATTCAAGGTTAGTAATCTCTTAATTTGTTATTTAATTTACTCTTGCTGTGATTATGAAGATGGAATTGCATCCTTGCAAACACCTCTTCATGAATGCATGTTTGATCTTATTTCTATACCATGATTTGATCCATTCTTATGATAATTCTTATCTCTGAATTGTTATTGATATTCCATTAGAGTGAAGCCTTGTTCTCTCTAATTCCTCCCTTGAATCCATGGTGTGTTTGCTATGAAAACCATGTTGTTTCCAAATTAAAAAGTCATGTTTCAAAATTAGAAAGTTATGATTTTTTTTACCATGGATGATGTCTAATCCATGCTAGATAGTCTTAGTATGTTCATGTGAAGTTCCCCTTCGAATTTCGGATCAATCGGACTTCAAATAATGAAGTTATGACCAAAACAATGTATTATGTCCGTAATAAATCTTCTTGGTCGATCCCATCAACCAAGGCTGCTGCTGACAGCAACTTTTCTCAGTTTGCTCCATTTCAACTCCAATCTTTTGGGGATTGTTTCTTATGACCTATACATGTTTTGTCAAGCTTGTTTAGGTGATTTTGGTCTTGATCTTTGATCTCTCAATTGAAGATTATAACTTCGGATTACAAGGTGAGTATTCCAACTCAAAATATGCCTAATTACATGTCTTTATGTATTATGACATGAATACATGATCTAGCTACTACTACCTTGTTTTCTTTACATCATGATATTTCTGTAGTAACAGTAGCTTGTCCATATTGTGAATTACATATTAGAATTGATTATCGATTATGAGAATGTGATATGGACTATGATGTGGATATGAGTGTGAATATGTTATGTATGGAATCATGATGTGATGTGAATGCCTAGGTCGTAGTTGTGGAATGGGGAATTCCCTTTTGTCATTTCTGTCCTTGGACACCAGTGGAGGTGTTATGGGACGCTCTCCTATGGTGCCCCTTGACTCTTTCCCTAACTACTGGTTGACATACCTAGGATTGATCTAGCAGTGTTTGGCTAGGAATACCTTGTTATATTAGACCCGATTCGGAAGGGAATTGAGACCGAGTGACCCGTGGCAGCTGGGGATTCATGGGCACTCAAGACTGGTTAACCAACCCATGAGAGGACACAAATCACATTGTGGGGGCCATTCATTGGTAGGGTCGCATTTAGTAAACTTAGCCTCATGGGAATTCAAGACCGGTAACCAACCCGTGAGAGGACATGAGAGCTTCCCGTTTGCTATTTGTGGATGACCAATAGGGTTAATGAGTCTTTAGTTTGAGAGGGATATGCTAACTTTAGTGAGAAGGATACTGGAAAGGATCCCGAGAGGGGAGGAATGGACGTATCTGGATCTAAGTTAATATAACTAAGTAGATGACTTGCATTTGGCTAAGCTTTACTTGACATGCACCAATACTTAGTGTGAAATCCAGCTCTAGCCTAACCCTGACCCAGTAACCCTAATGTTTGTAGGTCCGAAGACTCAAAATGGATGAAGAAGCCAACTGTGAGCCTTCTTAGTAGAAGACATGGTGTTTGACTCCGAACCCATGGACATTGATGATGGTGCTCCATACTTGGAAGAATTGTCAGTGTTTAATAAGAAACTGCACCTTGAAGAAGGGGAGTTTAGTTGATGGACCTAATACACTTCCGGACTTGATTCGAAGGTAATTCTCTGACCTAGACTATTCATTTGAGATGTAGGAAGAAACCCCTTGGAATTTGACTTGATTTGGCCTTCCATTTCCCTATTCTAAGTTGTTGTCCTAGCTTTGTCGACTGGCCCAGTCGACCAAGCCAGTCAGCCAAGTGATTATTAAATACAGGAAATGCTGATTTTTAGGTTATTTTATGCCCTCCTTAAGTGGACTTCATAGTTAGGACCCTATTTTATTGCTAGAACCTCCTGAGAACGTGGGAAGACTCCTCTTAGGCCTCTCCTTGGTATTGGTGAAGAACTACTACAAGATTCTTAGTTTCTCTTCTCTAATCTCTCCTCCAAGGTATGTAATCTCTCATTCTCTCTCTAATCTACTCTTATCCCACCTTATTCTTGCTGATGGGACTATGAAGAAGGTGTTGCAACCTTTCAACCACTTCTTCTATTGTTTCCTTGCAATAGCATGAACCCCCATTTCTATTCTATCAATGCTATGTTCCCTATTCATGATTCTTAACCTTGCATTTCTATGATTTTCTTCATATCAACATGATTTCATCTCCTAAATTGATTTCTATAGCATACTAAGTCTGATTACATGTTAGTAGTTGTTTCTAATCTATTGCTCATCATTCCATTGATTGAATCCTTGATTTCCCTTTGCATTTGCAATTAATTTCATTAAAGAACATGATTTTAGCATTTAGAAGCTAGGGTTTCAAATTGGGGATTCTTGATTTGATCATTGTTACATGTTAATTCTTCATTAGATAGTCTTAGTATATTGTTCCTAACATTCCTTTCAAATTTCGGAGTGATCCAAGTCCCAAAAGCTAGGTTTCGGATCAAAAATCCAAAATCTGCCCCGTTACTGTTCACCTGGTCGACTACTTGGTCGACTAAGTCAGTCAACCAAGCCAGTCAGCCAGCTGAATACAGCTTTTTGTATTCAGCCATTTTGATCCATTTGACCTCCAATTTGCTTGATTCTTCTTCTGATATTGCATCTATGATTGACTAGGGTTCAAGTACTAACCTTGGGACCATTCTCCTTGATATCCGGACTATCTTCGATTCGAGTTAAGGTAAGGATGGTTGTTACCATAATTACATAGACTACTTGAATCTTGTTTCTATTTTGGGAACTTTTAGATTCACTTCATTATTGTATTTCTTAGCATTGTATGGCTGTTGTAGGTACTTCAAGTACAATAATGCCATACTTACGTATTCTTTGTGATCATGAATATTCATTTTGTTAATTACATGTGTGATTGATCATGTTATTATATATCTTTCTATATGATGAAATATCATTTGTGTATGATATGATTCAATTGGGAATGTGATTGATTAAGTATGGTTTGAGATTGGGGAATGTCCTTTTGACATTTCTATCCTTGGACATCAGTTGGAATAGAATGGGATATTTCCGATGGTGCCCATGGACGCTTTCCCAGATTATTGGATGTCATACATAGGGCTTGTCTAGCGCTGTTTGGCTAGGATGTCCTTGTTGTATCAGACCCGACTTGGAAGGGTATTGAGACCAAACGACCCGTGGTAGCAATGTGGATTTGTGGGCGCTCAAGATCGGTAACCAACCCGTGAGAGGACATAGATCACATTGCGGATACTCATAAGAGGCCATTTATTGGTAGAGTTGCAAATAGCTAGACTTGGGCTCACGGGCGCTCGAGACCGGTAATTTATTTCCTTGAGAGGATGTGAGAGCTTCCCGTCTATTATATGTGGATGACCAATAGGGTTGATGAGTCTGTAGTCCAAGTTGGTTGTAGCCATAGGATACGTGACTCTAGTGTGAAGGATACTGAACCGAGTTGGTTGGTGCTATAGGGGAAGTATCTGGATTTGACTTGATACAACTGAGTAGATGACTTGCATTGGGCTAGGCTTTACCTTGACATGCACCAATACTTAGACCAAATGGTGATGTGAGAGAGCGGTGACCAGAACCCCAGCCATGGATTGTCCGAGAGGGATGTAGGACCCATTACCAACCGATGATGAGTGATTGGACTTTTCCCAAAGAAGTATGGTGCTATGACTTAAAGCATGTCTACCTATAGAGACCAGCATACATAGAGTTAGATTCATACATGCATTGTCTGTCTCATATCATATTGTATCTTGCTATATTTTGTATCATGTTATTTACGTTACTATGGAATAACTGCCTTGCTGAGTTCTTTTGAACTCACTCCTTTTGTGCAAATGCTTTGTTAGACTATCCTACAAGAACAGAAGAGCTTGATGGCCCCTACTATGAGACGACCGTTGATGAAGCATACTACCATCAAGGTGCTGACGATCACAAAGATTACTTTGAAGATCCCTTGATGGATTATGTTGCATACTAGGATTAGTCCCACCCTGGAGCGGAGTCGGCCATGTCTCATGTCTTTTATTTATGTTTATGAGGATATACTGTATAAGACCGAAGAAACATTAGTTTAGATGTTTATCCCTTTATTTCCCTCTTTTGAGGATTGGATTGCAAACTTAATTATATTCGAACTACTTTCCGCTGCAATTTGGGGAATGATTTCTCCATATACTCTTTACTTGTGATTTTCTTATACTGGTATCTTTTAATTCCGCACTTTGATTATATTGTCTCTCTTATTATTATCTTGATCTCATTGTTTACATGATATTATATTGATTTTTTCTTGTTCATGATTATGTTATTGTATATGTGGGAGGTTGGTTCCTCGATACTTGATCCTTGGGGCAGTGGATCACAAACCCCGGTATGCCAGGTAGGGTACCGGCTGGGTGGATGTGACACTTAGACCAAACGGTGATGTGAGAGAGTGTTGACCTAAACCCCGGCCAACCGAAAGAGAGTGATTTGAGACCTTCCCAAAGAAGTATGGTGCTATGGCTTAAAGCATGTCTGCCAATAGATACCAACATACATATATAGAGTTAGAAGCATACTGCATTTAGTGTTTCGTATCATTGCATATACATTTGTTTGTGAGTGCGTGTGAAGATGCTTATTGTGTTTGGATTACTTGCTAAGTTCTTTTGAGCTTACCCTTCGGGGGACTTGTTTTTAGATGACATTGCAGGTTCGGAAGAGAACCCGTGCCATAGTATGAAGGAACCTTCTGTTGTAAATATGTTTAAAACTTTATATAAATATTTTATTTATTTTAATTGTGTCTTTTATCCATGGTTTTATTTAGTCCCACATCGGGTGGAGAGGATTTGATTATATGGTTTTTATATAGTAAGAGCCCAGGTATTATTAATTTACTTGATACCCTATAGTGACCCTGCCATGATTATATAGATAGATATATATATTAATATTAATATATCTATATGACTTGGGACTTGGGACTTGGGGACTTGGGTCGTGGGCTTGATCCGGAAGGCCCAGTTTGTCATGGGCCCTATTCTGGAAAGCCCACTACTGGGTGAATACGTGGAGATGCCATTTGTGTGGCACTCTCCTGTAGGGAGGTCAGCTGAAGGTACCTTGCTGAAGAGAGTTGAGCTGAAAGGTACCCTCACAGCCTTACCCTTTCACCCACAGCCTTTGGGGCTCTATATAAACTCTATTTCGTGCTCATTCTTGACACACAGAATTCCTCCTCCTCTTTCTCTCTCTCTCTCTCCTGGGGTGCAACTTTAAAGGCATAGAACAAAATTCCATCGAAACTTGAAATTTCCACCGAAATTTCCCATTTTGGAAAATGAGAAACGAAACTCATGAGGACCGAAAAAAAGTCCTCAGTTTCTATCGAAACTATCGAAATTTCGTCGAAACTTGTCGAAACCTCGAAACCTATCGAAACTTGGTTCAACCCAGTTGGACTAGCTGGTTCATAAGGAAAAAAAAATTCCCAAATTTCGTGGGAAACTTAGGAAATTTCGTAGGAAACTAGGGAAATTTGGGGGAAACTTGGGAAATTTTGTGGAAAACTAGGAAATTTCGTGGAAACTTGGGAAATTTAATGGAAACCTAGGAACTTTTGTGGAAACTTGGGACTTTTTTCCTGTAAATTTTGTAGCTTCCCAAATTTTCAATTTTTTGTTTATTTCATGTTTCCCCAAATACCCACGACAAATACCCCCTCCATAAGGACTTCTCTATCCAAAGTGCGTATTCCCCCAGGTTGGTTATCTACTTCTTTTAAGCATATTGATGACCAGACTCATAAAGTTACAGTTGTCGATTAACTTGACAACCATAGACATGAAATGTCATGGGATGTTTATGTTCGTTGGTTGGAGGAGAAGATGTTACAGGCATAGTACTACTCAGCTCATAGGATGAATCCACTCCTGGCACTCCTCTTAACGCTAAGTTGTATTTTCCTTTTATTGTCAACTATTTTGAAGTTAGAAATTATATATTGAATGTTATGTGCTTAAGTAGTTAAGTTTATAATGTACTTTTGGACAACTCTACATTGATGTTATGTACATTGAATGACATATCTACATTGATTTTTTAGCAAAATACAACAAATTCATTCTTTATACTCTAATTAGCTTAAATACAGGATCCCACCCCAAAATACTCTCTAAAACCTGTCGAAACTTGTATGGAAAAGTCCTCGGTTTCCTCAAAATTTCCCAAGTTTCCACCTAAGTTTCCCATTTTCACCCGGTCGAAACTTGAGTTTCCCTCAAATTTTTTACCATGCTTAAAGGTTTGGGCTGACTGATCTTGGCGTGAAGACACTTTTAGAACCCGTATTGCACAATTCGGGGTGTCTAAATACCTTAAAGAAAGTACTTCATGTACATTTCAGCTCTAAAGAAGTACTATGATTACAACAACAGTTCTGGTGTGTGTGCAGATCCCTCAGACGTCAACAACACCTTCCATACATGGTACAGCTCTGAAAGTGTCTGGACAAGGGGTTGACCAGCGGGGCAGCCAACAATCAAGCTTGGACTGCATTGATGGCTCCTATTGACGGCAGCCAACATTGTCTTGTTCGCCGATGGGATCGTGTGCTAGATGATGATCTGAAGCTTCAAAAGCATAACCCAAAGGTGAAGAAGATGAAGATTGAAGAAGAAGAAGAAGAAGAGCCAATGGAAGATGTTGATTAGATTCTCTTGTTTCTTCTAGTCTTTTCCTTTTACTTGTATTAGCTTTAGAGCCTTGCTTTAGATTTCGATCTACCTTCCGCATATGTTTGTTGGGTATATTTCCGCTATACTCTACAGTTGTCTTTTGATTTGGTATCTTGTTATTCCATACTTTGATATTCTTTTGTGATCCTTCTGAGATCCTTTCTTGACTTTTATTAATAAATTATTTGAATACAATGATTTATTCTTGCTTTTGATTATGTTATTGTGCTAAATGGGTATGAACATTCCTAAACATGATCTTCAGGGCTGCGGATCACACACTTGGGTATTCCAAATAGGGTATCGGTGGATGTGACTGAATGGTATCAGAGCCTAAGTTTTCGGACAATCATAACCATGGAACACGGTAATGAAAGCATCCTTGAGTCATAGATCCAGAAGTGACTCAAACTTTCTTAGAAGTGAATAATAGAAAACTTGGATTAGAAACTTGAATAAATGAAGCATAATATATTAAGTTTGAATAATGCACAATAATTAAAGTTTTTGACTTGTACTTGGGTTGTAGTCATGGTTAGAGTTAAGTTGTCAGTTTTAAGTTATTGTGTATGTGTGTTGAGTTGTGAGTCAAGTCTTCTGTTGTAAGTTGTCATTGCAAGTTGAGTTCTCATTGTGAGGTGTTGTCAAAAATGAGTTGTCATATGAGTTTGAGTCGTATTGTCGTCGTGTGTGGTCGTGTGAGTCTGAGTTGGGAGTTGTTGTTGGGAGTAATGGTCATGAGTGGTAGTTATGAGTTATAAGTCATAACTAAACATTAACAATTACTAATGCAAACAAAAGAAAACGCATAATGTATAATAACACAAGTGATACAAACTGAATTTCATTAACCACATAAGAGATTTTTTTACAAGTCTGAAAGAAAATACATCTGTGAGAAGCATAAAAGAAAACTCATGGTAATATCTATCTAGGGGATTGACTCCGACGATCAATCTGATCTCTCCTAGCTCTGAACTCCTCCTCCAATCTTGCAAATCGCTCAATCAAGGAGCACATAAAGGACTCTATCCTCCTATGTCCAGCCTCTATCGCCTCCTGACGAGCCTTTATCCTCTCAAGTATGGAATGGAGCGATGATTGATGAGAAGCCATACCTTGAGCCTCATAAGTCGTATGTGATGGACCCCCAACCTTGAAGAATCGCGGTGTAGGAATCTCCTCATGTCTCGGAATCTCATCCTGGCCCTGATCATCATCTCTCTGATCCTCTCCTACCTGACCACCAGCATCCTCGCCTCCCTGATCATCAATATCATCCTCACCCTGAGCTGGAACCTCGTCATGATCATCATCATCACTAGCTCCGTGCTCATCCCCATCATCACCACCATCACCATCATCATCATCATCATCATCACCATCGTCAACATCCTCATCCTCAGAGTCATCATCCTCAGCAGCCTCAGCAATGTCACCCTCATCCTCTAATCTAGGTGCATTGTGAGCCTCATCTTCCCAATCAACCATGAACCGATGTCCTCAACTATATGTCGGCCCTGAATCACCGGAGTATCATCGAGTTTGATATTAAAGTGCCGAAAGATGCGTGTCAAGAGTCGACCGAAAGCCAAATTCCTAACCCCAGGAAACTCAACTCGATCTATCATGACATGCTGCATGATGTGGGCCAAGTCTATCTACACTCCACTATACATATTGTAGATAACTAGTGCCTCCATCGCGGACACCTTACTGTGGTGCCCTGCCTTTGGGATAGTGTTTTGCCCGATGATGTGAGTGATAACCCGAGCTGAAGGACACATCGTAGTGCCGCTCCGAAGTCTATGGCAGTGGATGTCATCCCACAGAGTCATGCATATCTCATGAGACTCGTGTGGAAGAAGAGCCTTAGTGATGACTGTACCAGGCGGATCCACCAGCGGGAATCCCCAACGTACGGAACACCCAGAATGTGGGATAATGTCCTGGTATTGAAGCGAATCCCCCTGCCTCTAACCGTAGAATCAATGACGATCCTAGTACCATCCTGCGGGTCGGCATTGAAGCGATAGGTCAGGTAACTATAGAAGTATCTGACAAGGTCTGGGTAGACTGGGTATGCCGTAGTATACAAGTGTAGCCAACCCATAGTCTCCAGCCTCTCTCTGATATGGAATGTCTCTAGATCATCCAAAATAACCAACCACCCGTACTCGATCGGTATATCACTGAAATAATACTCATGCAAGAACTCAGCCATAAGTGTAGTAAAATGAGCCCTATCTATAACCACCGGCTGTGGAACATGTCCCCGACCCCTGTCAGCTCTCCGTCCTCCCCTAGGCATGATGAACCTGTTGAGACAAGAAGAAGATTGCAATGGATTAGTGCTTGTGTTGTTTTGCACTTAAGAAGGCCATTTTGGTAATTTAAAAAAAAAATTTAATTACGGAAAAATTGCGATACAAACATACAAGCATGTGCATAAGACTTTGGATAAATGTCGGGATGGTTTGTTTGATGAAAATCAATCAATTTTGTTGTATGGACATGAAAATTCAGCAACTTTGGAAGAAGGAATCCTCTTATGGGCTAGGGTTTGTGATTTTTCAAAAGTTGGAAATTGACTGAACGAAGAGTGTGAGCATCTTCCTCATAGTAAATCAGTCATGTAGGAAGTGGTTTGGTGTCAAAATTCCATTTGGGTTGAAAATGGGAGAAGTGTTTGTAAAGTTGGGATTTTGGTAAAGTGAATAGTGATTTTGATGCAAAGTGTGTGGAATCTTGTGTTTGAAGCTTGGCATTGTGTAGAAAATGATGGGAACATGTTTCTAAGAAAAACAAGTATTTCATAGTATTTCATAGAGTATAAACATCCCTAGGCATGATTCTAACTAAGAACAGCAAGTATTTCATAGTATTGAAGAAAAGCAAGATGTTGGTAAATGACATTTGAAAGAAAAGAGAAGAAAGAGAAGTCTTACTTGAGTTGTTGATCAAAGAAGGTTGCAAGATGTTGTTGACGCCTTGAATCAAGCTTGAGAACCTTCAAAAATCCTACAAAATCCTTTTCCCCAGAGCCAAACTCGAAGTTGGAAGTGTTTGAAATGAATTGGAAATAAGAGAGTGGACCCTTTATGCTGTTTTTCATGCAGAACAGTGTTTGATCGATCCTTTGGTCAATCCCATCAACCAAGGAGCATCGACCAAGCGAGGTCAGATTTTTGCTTTGGCCAATTTTGAGAAAAATTGATTTTTGAAGGTTATAGATTTGGAATACAAGGTGAGTGAGTATGTTCACTCACAATTTGCATATTTACATACTTGTTATGATATGATTCGAATGCATGAATTGGCTACTGTTGTTTTACTTTCTTTACATTATATTACTTTTGTAATTACAGTAGGTTACTTATATTGTGATTTACATATTGGATTCAATTATGAATGATGTGAATAAGATTTGGACTTGATTGTGATATGTATGAAAGCATGATGTGATGTGAATGCCTAGGTTGTGATTGGGGAACGGGGAATGCCTTTTGGAGTTTCTATTATTGGACACTAGTTGAGGTGTTGGGACGCATTCCTATGGTGCCCCTTGGTGCTTTCCCTGACTACTAGTTGACATACCTAGGGAATGTCTAGAAGTGTTTGGCTAGGAATATCTTGTTATATCATACCCAATTCGGAAGGGAATTGAGACCGAGTGGCAGCAATGAGGGTTTGTGGGCGCTCACGACCGGTAACCAACCCGTGAGAGGACATGAGAGCTTCCCGTTTACTATTTGTGGATGACCAATAGGTTTGATGAGTTCGTAGTCTGAGTTGGTTGTAGCCATAGGATACGCTGACTCTAGTTGGAAAGATACCGAAATGGATCGCGAGAAGCGAGGAATGGAAGTATCTAACCCTAAGTTGATATAACTAAGTAGATGACTTGCATTGGGCTAAGATTAACCCTAACATGCGCCAATACTTAGACCAATGGTGATGAGAGAGAGTAGTGACCTAAACCCCAGCCATGGAATGTCCGAGAGGGATGCAGGACACAATTACCATCGGAGAACCCAAGTTACCGAGATGGTTGAGGTTGAGTGATTTGAGACCTACCCAGGGGAGTATGGTGCTAAGCATGTCTGCCAATAGAGACCAGTATATGTAGAGTTAGAAACATACTTGCATTTATTGATCATATCATTACATTTATGTTTGCTTGAATTGTATGTAGATAGTTGTTGTGATTGAACTACTTGCTAAGTTCTTTTTGAGCTTACCCTTAGGGGGACATGTTTTTAGATGGTTTTGCAAGATCGGAAGAGAGTCGTGCTACAATACAGAGGACCCTTCCTTACTTGGTTAAGCTTCGAAAGTCAATGGAGAAGGTCATGACCAGTGGTGTGACCAGCCTAGGTTTGGACTACTTGACGGCTCCTACTGATGGCAGCCGTCATTATCTTGTTTGGCGATGGGATCGTGAGCTAGAAGCTGATCCGAAGTTACAAGAGCACAACCCTACAGTGAAGAAGATGAAGACTGAAGAAGAAGGGGAGCCGACAGAAGATTTTGACTAGTTTTCTTTGTTCTTCTAGACTTATATTATAATTCTAATAGCTTTAGACTTTGCTTTAGATTTCAATCTACCTTTTTTGTTTGTGGGGTATATTTCCACTATACTCTACACTTATCTTTTGATTAGTATCTTGTTATCTGCACTCTGATGTTCTTTTGTGAACCTTCTGAGATCCTTTTTTTTATTTTTATTAGTAAATTACTTGAATACAATGATTTGTTCTTGATTTTGATTGAGATATTGTGCTAAGTGGATATGATCGTTTCTAAACTTGATCTTTGGGGCTATGGATCACACCTCCGGGTATTCTAGATAGGGTACTGGCTGGAGGGATGTGACACTAGTGATGACTCGATTGGAGTTTAAAAGAAGAGAGAAGATTAATCACGATGGTGTTAAAAGGTGATTTTGGCACATCTGTAGACTGGTGATGAAGAATCCGATTGATGAGAATAAGGCATCAAATCAAAGATCATCAAAAGACCTTTCCATCAAGCCAAAAATCACTGGAATCGGAGTCCATTTGGGGTCCAACCATGGACCAGTTGGTTGGGCCTGTTGGGTGAACCAACCCCCCACCCGAATTTCTGCTCCGAGACAAAAACAGGATTTCGGGGTTTAAAGCCCTATTTTATGTTTTTACTCACCTCTAAACGCATTTTTTTATGCTAGAACGAGGTTGAGGCTGTGGGAAGAGGAGAAACCAAGGAGAAGAGCGGATCTCATCCATTCGAAGGTGTTCTATGACTCGAATCTTTGCGAAAACATTAGGAAATGTTAGATTTCTTTAATCCTTCTCTTAGACACAGTGTTGTGAGTAATTCTCTTCTCTCTTTTGATGAGACTGTGGTTGTGGGAGCATGTTAGGTTCATTTTTCATTCCTCAATTCTTTGTTTTAATGTTCCTTCCTAGTATAAGAGATAATGGTGCAATCCCTTGCGAAGGATTTTGCATTTTGACTCTCCGAGTCGCCCACGAGTGATTTAGGAGAACCAATTTGGGACTTTTTAACCTAGATTGAATTGGATCAAATTGATGACACCCTTATGATCTTTCTACTGCCAAGTAGACTTTCCCAAGGTTTCGTTTCATTTTGACTTCAAATCGATGGCGAA
Source organism: Hakea prostrata (assembly GCF_041222555.1). Taxonomy (NCBI): domain Eukaryota; kingdom Viridiplantae; phylum Streptophyta; class Magnoliopsida; order Proteales; family Proteaceae; genus Hakea; species Hakea prostrata. Next base: position 24,124,722 of record NC_142610.1, read on the forward strand.
ATTATAACTTTTAGCCGATTTAGGTTAAAAAGGCGAATTTTAACCTAGTTTTTAGTTTGGGTTTTTGCGGGAAGATTTTGAGATATTTTTCTAAACCCAAATTAACTTCTACTTTATTTTTGTTAATCCTCTTGCATGATTAGGTTTAATTATCTTTTTGTCACCTTCTTGTGGGAGGGAATTCTTGATCTTTGGAGAAAAGAATCCAATTGAAAGGTGAGGAATGACTAACCATGTTATATTTAATTAATTGTTGTTATTTTAGTTTCTTTTGTTAATATAAATTGCTGTAATTTCTATTTATCATACTATGCTTGTGTGTGACTTTGCACGAAAGGGAGGTAAAACTTTTTGTTTTGCTGTTGCTCTTTGCCTTTAAACCTAATACTATTGTTATGAGAATGGAATGGAAATGTATGTGATGCATCGAAATTGTTAAGCCTCCGAACCTGTAAGATAATCTGCATAACAGGGTTAGATGTGGCCCGACCGCTGGGGTCGGGAGGCCACCTCCGAAGCTTAAGTCAGTTGTTGAACTGATCACAGAAGGCTCTGGCTAATTACAGAAGGCTCTGGCTAATTGCAGAGCATAAACTTGAATGAAAATAGTAGGGAAAATGATTCACATACCCCTTGCATGAACCAATCACCTATTTATATAGGAATTACCCTTGATTCTCGATCGTCAGATGAATTTGTGATCTTTGCAGGTTACCGTCCGATTGTAGGGGTTTTCCCTAAATATTCGAGGGTGCTAGTAGTTACCGAACTTCTCACGATTCCCTCACTATCCTGACGATAGTTGCTTCCTATTAGGAAGCTTCATCTACCGCAAGATTTGGGAGAATGTTCATGGTGGGTAACTTCCAAAGTGGCGCCCTCCTGATTGTTTAGATTAGGTTAGAATGGGCCCCGATTATGGTCTAACCAGGACAAAAGATGTGAACCCGGTCCAGATGGGTTCGGTGCAATTTTTCCTCATATCATTTGCCCCGCAGACCGAGGGTTCGAGCAACGTCGAGGAATGCTTGGTCTGGCTTTGCATTCTTCCCGAATATTAGTGAAGACAAAAAGTCTTTTCATGTTAAGATATCTTCGCATTTAATGTTTCTGACATTTACTTCCAGCAAGGTGTCGTCGAACCGTTCCAACGCCTCGCTCCCTGTGTATAGTGTGCCACGTGGCGATTGGGGAGGCACGAACATTACGCCTCATCGTTCAAACTGTTTGTCACATCCACAGTCACTCTGATACCACTCTGCCACATCCACCCAATCGGTACCCTATCTGGCATACCCGAGTGTGTGATCAACAGTCCACAAGATCCAGTATTTAGTAAAATCAACCTCCCACATTCACAACAATATAATCAAGAACAAGACTAATCAAGGTTAACAATATTATTCAAATGAATCAAAGTAAAGTAATGAGATAATCATCAAAGTGCAGAAATGATACCAATAGATATATAAAATCAAATATAGAGTGAGGCGGAATCTCACTCCACGAGTACAATGGAATGTAGTTCGAAAGTCAAAGGAGATTACAACTGATTCTAAAGACAAGAAAGAAAGATATAATCTAACTAAGCTAAAGTCTATTCTAATTTATAAAGAACGTCTTCGTAAACATAGACTTCATCAATCACGCTCAGACGCTCCCACTCCATAGTAGGGCTAATCTTGGTAACAAGAGAGACCACTCGAGGAATCCTCAATGTAATCTTCATAGTTGCCAACACCTTGCATATGGTACGCTTCTTCATCTTGCGCTTCTTCATATTGCGCTTCATAGTCATCAAGGCTTGCAGAATAATCTAACAAAAGATGTTGTACAAAAAGGAGTGAGTTTCAAAAGAAACTCAACAAGGCAAGTTATTCCATAATAGCATAAATAACATGATAACATAAGCAAAACATAATATGATATGATATGAGACAGACAATGCATGTATGAGTCTAACTCTATGTATGCTGGTCTCTATAGGCAGACATGCTTTAAGTCATAGCACCATACTTCTTTGGGTAGGTCTCAATTCACTCATCCTCGGTTGGCAAAGGGTCCTTCATCCATCTTGGACAATCCATGGCTGGGGGTTAAGTCACCTCTCTCTCACATCACCGTTTGGTCTAAGTATTGGCGCATATTAGGGTAAAGCCTAGCCCAATGCAAGTCTTCTACTTAGTTACATCAACTCAGATCCAGATACGTCCATTCCTCCCCTCTCGGGATCCTTTCCGGTATCCTTCACACTAGAGTCAGCGTATCCGACTCTCTCAAATACGGACTCATCAACCCTATAGATCATCCATATATAGTAAACGGGAAGCTCTCATGTCCTCTCACGGGTTGGTTACCGGTCTTGAACGCCCATGAGCCCAAGTCTATCCATATGCAACTCTACCCATAAATGGCCCCCACAATGTGATTCATGTCCCCTCACGGATATAACTCACCGGTCTTGAGCACCCATTAATCCCCATTGCTACCACGGGTCGTTCGGTCTCAATACCCTTCCGAATCGGGTCTGATATAACAGGGGTATAACCTAGCCAAACACTGCTAGACAAGTCCTAGGTATGAAAACCAATAATTCGGGAAAGTGTTAAAGGGCAACATTGAAAATATCCTATACTACTCCCAATGAGGTCCAAGGACATAAATGTCAAAAGGACATTCCCCAATCCCAAATCATACCTAAACAGTCACATTCATAATTCAATCATATCATCCATGACAGATATCTCATCATATGAAAGAGTATAATAAGACAAGATCAAATAAATAAGAAACATACATGAATAAGTATTCATACATGATCAAGTACATAAAGTAAATAAGGAAATAAGATCCTAATGTACTTACAACATCCATATCATAATAGAAACTAACATAACAGTAGAAAATCTAAGTAGTTCCCAAATTAGAAACTAAATCTATGCAATCTATGTTAATATGGTAACAACTTTCCTTACCTTAAATAGATTCGAATATATTCCAAACGAACAAGAGGATGAATCCAAAGTTAGCAAATAAACCCTAGAATAGCATCACACAATCATTAGGAAGTAGTCCTAAAAGAATAAGCATCAATTGAATAGAAATGGATGAAGAAATCAGATTCTGTTCTTGCGGGTTGATTGGTCAAGTTGGACTGAGCGATCGACCAGGTAGTCTGCCCAAGAGCAAATCCGAAAATAAAAAGGGAATCTTGATCTGAAACCTATGCTACACAATCCAGAATGCGAAGAAACTTGGAGAGAATGTCTAACACAGTAGTCTAAGACTAAAAATCATAATTTGGACATCAAACAACTATTAAAACCATTACTTACTAATTTGAAATCATAGTTTCTATTTTGGTAAAAATCATGGTTTTCATTGGAAACATGCTATGAATGGAAGAGATGAACTAGAGATGATAAGGTCTCATTCTAGTACAAGAACATAGTAAATCAGAGGTATGAATAATCATAGAGAAGCATCTATAATGCTAGAATAAATCGAAATAAGAATATGATCATAGTTTAAGAAGAAATCATAAAAATCATATAAAGAATGAATAAGATGATCATGGCACAAGAGAATGAAAAGAGATTGTAAAGATATGACTACACGGTTGCAGCATCTTCATCATAATCTCAGTTCAAAGATGAGAGTGATAATGGAAAGAATGAATCAAGAACACAAAAGATTGAATACTAACCTTTGATTGAAGAACAAGAGAGAGAACTAGCAAGTTTGCAAGATTAGATCTTCTTCTAAACTTTTGGAGGCTTGTAGATGGTTTCCCTTCGTTCTCTAAGTGCTTTGGAGGCTAGGGATACTAAAATCACGAAGCCATGGGGTATATATAGCAATATAACCTAAACAAAAGATTCTGCTCGAGTTCAACATCTCTGGGTCGATTGGCTGGGTAGCCTGGCCCAATCGAACCCAAGCAGTTGACCCAGGCAGACAGCAAATCTAAAGACAGGGATTTGAGGGCCTTCCACTACTCGGAATCAAACGAAACTTTAAACACATATACTATAACTTACCTAGCATGGAAAAATGGCTTTAAATCATATCCCACCAAGCTCTAAGGTCATCAACCAATCTTCTCTTCATCTAGGCATAGTCTCTTTTCTATATCCAACACTGTCTTCAAGTATGGGGCATCATCTTCAATCTCCATAGGTTCGGGGTCGAACACTATGTCTTCTACCAATATGGCCCATAGTTGACTTTCACTTCTACTTCGGGTCTTCGGACCTACAGACAAAAGAGTATCCGGGTCAAGGTTAGGGCCGGGTTTCATAGTCGTGTCTCAGGCTTTTATCATCATTGCTAATATTTTAGAACCGTCGTTGAATAGAGACCGTTGATGATTTTTCATTTGAGTCGTTTATTCATTTTACTTGAACCAACACACGATCCTGTTCATCAATCAAATTCAATCTTGTGTGTTCATTTGAAATTTGAATCTATAAAAGGCCCTTCTTGCCTCATTTCCTCTTTTCACTTCTCTGCTCACTCTTGCTTTTCAAGTTCTTCAGCTTGTGTTTTTAAGAGTTTCTAGTTTCGGTCTGTACGATTCAGGCTCCATCCTTCCTTTTTTCTCAAGATCACAAGTAAGTTTTCTTTCCTTACTTTTGTTATATCTTTTCTATTTTCTTTTTTGCATTTGTATAGTCTATTTTGCCTCTGCTACTCTATCCATCCCTTTCTCTCTAAAAATGGGTAGTGGTAAGACTTCTGAGGAAGGCGATTCTATCGATCACCTGATTGAAGGTGAGGAGTCTGCCGAACAGAGAACTCCTACGGCTTCTGTCGAACTCTCTAATGATCGGGACTATAGGGTGACTGAACATTGGTTGCAACCTGCCCTTACCAGCTCTAGAGACCCACCTGGCAATGCCCCTATCATAAAAAGGTCTTCCCCAAAGAAGAGGAAAGCTCCTAAGAAACCAGTGGCTGAGAGTTCCTGTCCATCAAAAAGACCTTCCATCGGTCCCTCAGATGTCATTTCTAAGGTTCGTCCAACAGACCTTAAAAGTTTTTATTCTGATTATTCAATTCCGCATTCTGGTGCTCTTCGTGCCCCAAACTCGGCTGAAAGGGTCAACTCCAATCCGCCAGGGGAGTTCTCCCTTTACCTTGATTCTTTCAAGAGTGGGGTTCAACTTCCTTTCTATTATCCCGTAATCGCCGAAATTCTCGACCACTAGGATATTTTCCCTGGTATGCTCCTCTCGAATAGTTGGAGGCATAGAATTGGTTACTAGGGCTCTACCATGAACTCGGATTATCCCCTTCTTTAGGTGTTTTTTGTCATTTTTATACCCTAAATAAGTCGAATCCTTCCGGGTGGGTATTTTTTTCCAAGCACCCGAAGACCGACTTAAACTGGCAAGGGGGAATCCTCGTCGAAGGTACCTACCCTTCCAACAATTAAGGATGGTGGGAAAAGTTTGTTTTTTGTAGGGTTCCCGAATCCACTCTAAAATTCCTGATGAGATGGAGGACTCTGAACTCCTTCACTCAAATCAATTGTCCTTCTTTCCTTTTCGACCGTGAAAAAGAAGCGGTTTGGGCCATCAAAGCCATTTCCTGGCGTTCAAAAATCCATGGATATGCCATGGAGTATGAAGCGATTCTCCGCTACTGGGGCCTGAGCCATGGTGAGCATCCGAAGCTTTAATTTTTCTTCATTGCGTACTTCTTTATTACACTTGTGATGATTCTGGTCTTCTGTTGATCTTGCAATGCCTCCTAAGTTCAACCATAACGTTGTTAAATTGCTGGCCCAACAGAGTTTTGCCACTGCTAAAGAGAGAGTTCCCCAAAAAAAAAAAATCAGGGAGGCTCCCGAGAGCGTCCCTTCCCCGAAGGGGCTTCTGAGGACCAGGCATGATCATGCTGCCAAAGGAAAGGAGATGGTGGAGGTCGAGGAGTCCACCTATGATGATGCTGCTCTCGTCAAGAGGAAACAGAAGGTGACCGATGATGCTGCTTCTAAGAGAAGCAAGGTTGAGGGGGCCATTTACGCCCCCAACTGGAAAGTAAATCTTTTTTACCCGATCCTAATGGACACAGATGCGTCCATTGATTGGGCTATCAATGCTCGGGTGCCAAGTGATGGTAAAGCTTTGAAAGCGGTGTCCGATGATGAGTTGGTGAATTCCAACATTAGGTATGTCCCGAACATCCATCTTTTCTTTTGGCTAATCTCGTTATACGTTACTGACTCGTTCTCGAATGCTTATTTGCCGCAGAGTTCTTGTAGAGAACTTCCATCGTGAGATGGAAGGAAACTTGAGGATTGGCCGGCTGAGCGCTCTGACAAAACACAGCGATGATATCGTTGAGAAAAGTCTAGGGGAGGTCTCAAAGCTAAAAGAAGAGACTGCTCGACTGCGCTCTTCTGCAGGGGAACTTGTGGTGGCCAAATCCCGAATGGAGGAGATGGATAGAGAATTGGGACGGATGAGGAATAATGTCTTGTCCTCAGAATCCAAGATCAGGGACTTGATTCGGGAAAAGCAAGAGCTAGAGGAAAGACTAAGGGCCACTGTTGATCCCAAGGGTCCCGCAGATCTGAAGCCGGAGGTTCGAAAGGCCTGTATTCATAAGTATCTAAATAGCCAGCCATTCGACAATTTGCTCAACCAGTATAATGTGATAGCTTATCATGCTGGCATCAATGACGTCTGGAAGAGTATTCTGGCGGTGGAGCCTTCTTACCAGATCAAAGAGCACAAAAATCTCATCTACGAAGAGATCTTCGAGGATTTGTCGCAGCCTATCCCGAGCTGGGTTGTGGAACAATCCACCACCTACTAATCCATCCATTGAAGGATACTTGAGCGATGAGCCTCCGATGACTCCCGAGGGGGAGGGTGCGGATGAGAACAATGCCCAGCCGAACGCCCAGAATCAGGCTTCAGAAAATCGAACTCCCGAAGCTGCTGCAGACCAAGTCTCTAATTCTCTTGCAAATTTATAACGTTTCCAAGAATTCTCATGATATCTCTTTTTTCTTTTCTATTTTGGTAAGGGTAGACCCTCCCTTTTTGGGTCTTTTATCTTAATGAAAATCTTCTTCTTCTTGATATCGCTCGTTGTATTCGGCCTAACCGTAGACTTCCAAGATCCTCGTTTGGGTGTGCATCTCTTTAAGACTCAATCAGCCAAAGCCGAAATCTTTTGAATTGATTGTCTTATACTATCACATCCTTTATTTCTTCATATGGTCCCCCAATCAAAAAATTAGAGGCTTTGGTAGCTTTCGAACCATCACTAATTTGTGACCCTTGATTCGCGAGTCTTTTCATTCTTCCATTCACTCTATTTAAACCCTTCTCTCGCTTTCTTCTTCATTCATTTCTTCTCTCCGGTCTTTCCAGTTTCACGCAGCTTAGAAGTTGTTTGCTTGAGATACTGAAAACTTGAAAGTTTTATGGAAGAATTTCCATAAGCTTTCTTCCTCAGTGTCTGGAATCTTGAAGGGAAACTGTAGAAGAAGTGAGTATTACTGATGCTTTTTGAAGTGTTGTAGTCCTTTCTCTGTTTGTTTTGTTATTTTTCATATATAGGGTTTCAAACTCCATTAACCCTCTTGAGTTCCTTAGAACTTAGGTATCTTCTTTTACTTTTGAACTTGCCTGACATTATTTGTCACATCCACCCAGCTGGTATCCTATCTGGCATACCCGGGATGTGATCCAAAGCCCGAAGATCCATATCGAGCGGCCATGCCTCCCACATACACGATAACATAATCATGAACAATATAATCAATGTTTAAAGTAAGCAATAAACAGATCAAACAGATCAAATGAATAAGAAAAGAAAATCAATCAGAGTGCGGAAATATCAAGTATCAATTTCTCATAGAAATTATCTCAAAGAGAAAGAGTGATCAGGAGTCACTCCTTCAACAATTTGCGGAAAAGTGGTTAATTAAACTTAATTACAATCTGTGTCAAGAGTAAATCCTAGGGGTGTCAACGGTTCGGGTTGGGCCGGTTTCGGCTGGGCCTAACGGTTTCAGGCTGAAAAGCACTCAGCCCAAACACGGCCCATTAAGAAAATAACGGTTTCGGGTCAGTTTTGGGCCGGTGCGGTTTGGGATCGGGCTAACTAACGGTTTCAAATTGGGTTTACTAACGGTTTGGTTTCGGGTTTACTAGCGGTATGTTTTGAGTACTTTGTTGATGTGTAGAGTTTATCAAGAACATGTAAACACATATAAGCATTAAGTTCTCTTCAAATCTCTTACGTTAGGTGTTCAAAACAAAAACTCTTTTTTCTACAAAGAAGTAAAAATTATAGAATTAATATACAAAAGAAATCTAGCATCTTGATGAATTTTAGTGGGTTCTATTTGCCTATTCTCCTTTCCCTTCTTAACACTTGTAAAAATGGATCAAAATAAAACATTAAAAGATTTTCAAATGATAATACATTTGCTAAATATTTACTAAACCCATCTTCCAAATGGCGAAGGCTTTGACAGGCTTGTTGTTTGAATATTCCAAAGCAAAACAATTAAAAAAACAAATAGAAACTTGGGGGTTTTCTTGGCTTTTACATTTAAATTTACTTCATTTATTTATTTATAATGGGTTTAACGGGTTGGTTCGGGTTCGGGCTGGTTTCGGGCCAAACGGTTCGGGCTAGCGGGCCGCACACGGGCTAGCCCGGCCCAGCTCAAACTGTTCGGGCTATAACGGGCCAGTTCGGTCGGGTTTTAACGGTTCGGGTTAGGTTTTGACACCCCTAGTAAATCCATAAGAGTTAGACAATAAAGTATCCAAGTAATTATAGTCATCCAGGGAAATGGGGCCTACGCAAAGGTTTCTTCTATCCTAATGATTTCTTCTTCGTAAATGTGGATGAAATGAACCCAACGCGGCCGCTCCCTCACCATGGTGGGACTAACCCTGGTACGAACCATAATCCTCCTCGGCACAACAATCCTGACCCTCAACGTAGCCATCACCCGAAGGGTAGTATGCGGGATCATAGCTCGGGTCGTAGAGTGCGCCATTAGAGTCTTCTATACCTGCAAGATAATCTAACAAATTGCATGAAAGGAATGAGTTCAAAAGAACTCAGCAAGGCAAGTCGTTTCATAATACACAATTCATTCGATACAAGTCACAGTGTGATGCGATATGATATGAGACAATGATGATATATGATTCTAACCTTAAATATGCTAGTCTCTAGGTAGACATGCTTTAAGCCATAGCACCATACTTCTTTGGGTCGTTTGTCACTCCCCCTCAATCATATAGATATCTTGGGTCTGCCGTGGTAATTGGGTAAAGTCCTCATCAAACCATGGTTGGGGATTCAGTCACCACTCTCTCACATCACCATTGGTATAAGTATTGGCGCATGTCACGGCGAAGCCTAGCCCAATGCAAATCATCTACTCAATCGTATCATGTCAGATCCGGATACTTTCCCTATGGCACCGACCAACTCGGTTCCGTATCCTTCACACTAGAGTCAACATATTCTATGGCACCGACCAACTCGGACTACGGACTCATCAACCTTATTGGTCATCCACAAATGGTAAACGGAAAGTTCTCACGTCCTCTCACGGGTTGGTTACCGGTCTTGAGCGCCCGTGAGCCCAGGTCTATCCATTTGCAACCCTACTAATAAATGGCCCCTTTCGGGTATCCGCAGTATGGTTTAAGTCCTCTCACGGAGTGGATACCGGTCTTGAGCGCCCATCAACCATACTCTACCATGGGTCGTTTGGTCTCAATACCCTTCCGATTCGGGTCTGATACAACAAGGATAATTCTAACCATACACCTAGACAATCCTATGCATGTCATCCAATAACCCGAGAAAGCATCGATGGACACCTTCGGAGAATATCCCATACTACTCCCTCCGATGTCCAAGGACAGAAGTGTCGGAAGGACACTTCCCAATCCCAAGTCATACGTAGTCAATCACAAGCTCAGTCTCATCATATCATACTTAATCAATGATTCATCATATAAACAAAGGCATATCATAACATGAATGATCATATAAAGAAATCATAAAGTGTAATTAAACATGATATGGAACATACTACTACTGATAAGAATGCATAGAATAGTCATGTATGATAAAGGAATACACATAGGAATATAACCATTTAGTTCTCCAAGTATAAGCATGTTTACATAATTAACATACTTGAGTTAACAACCGTCCTTACCTTAACCGAGTCGTAAATAAAATCAATGATCACCAAGAATGGTCCCAAAATCAGTGTTGGTACCCTAGACAACATACAAGTAACATCAGAGAAGAAAACAGTCGAATTGGAGGTCAAACGAATCAATTCGGCGAAGTACAGGGGTGATCTCATATCTTGGTTGACTGGCTTGGTCGACTGACAGTCGACCAAGACTTGTTAACCAGGTGCAGAAATAAAGACTTGGTCGGAAACTAATCTTCCGGTGCTCCGATCGACACAAAATTTGGAGGGCATGTTTATAACAGCATGAGAATACTACACACTAAATTTCATGATGATCCAACGGTCCAATTAAAAATGCCCAATTCGACGTCTTGTGTTCTATATGATAAATATCAAGAATCACATTGGAATTGATTGGAATTGCAAAGAATGATGGGAATCAATCAATTGAATGTTAAAAATCAAATTAGAATCCTAAATTCATAGTAATCTAGACCTATCATGCATTTACATATCAGTTTTGAATCAAGACAAGGTAGAGATGGAGGGAATCAAAGTAATGAAGTGCAAGTAATCTTAATGGAATTATAACATAGCAAGAATGGGGGATGATCATGGAATTGAAAGGGGGAAACTCATGGTTAAGTGTATGCAAGGTTGCAGCACTTCAACCATGGTTTTAGGATCATAAATTGATAGAATAAAGAATAGATTGAAGAAGAATAGAATGAATCATACCTTGAGTTGATGATTAATGTGTAATACTAATGATTGGAGTCAAAGATCTTCCCAAGAGAGTGTCCAACCTCGTGCTCTGGAGTGCAAATGATTAGCTTAGGTCCTCATTCACGAGTTCCAAAAAGGTAGGGGCAAAATGGGAAGTGATTTTGTATAAATTTGAATTCCATTACTACTGGTAGACTGGCTGGTAGACTGTCACTCAACCAAGCAGTCGACCAAGGCATGACATCAACTTCAGGAGTGGATTTGGAAGGCCAGACAGATCCGAATTGAGTTGGGTTTTCTCCTACAAGTCAATCAACAAGTCTAGTTTCAAGAAATACATTCGGATTGATCATGGGGGTCCAATAAGTGCTTCAACTAATTCAATCTTCATCGATGCGCAGATTTTCACTCAACACTGACAATGTGCTCAGATAAGGGGCATCATTGTCAATGTCCATACGCTCTGGATCAAGCATCGAATCTTCAACTATGAGGGACTACAAGTCTCTTCTACTACCACTTCGGGTCTTCGGACTTGCAACAGTATAAAATCCGGGCCGGGTCAGGGTTAGGATAAGGCCGGATTTTACATTATTACTTCTATTATAGTGTCTTCAAAGTGTTCTCCTTCTAAAGCGCCAGCCTCTTATGCATCAAAGAGGCCCTCACAGTCTAGCGAAGAGATATATAGACCTTCCTGGAAATTGAAAAGGTCCAATCGTGTGACGGACAATTTTGACAGAGCACTTGAGTGGTGTACTCTCGCCCAAATGCCAGCTCAAAGCGAGATCCTTCGATTATGTTCCTAACGATGCGTTCGTGAAATCGTTAGTGATGTAAGTCTCAATGCTGAAATCACTTTCTTCTCTTTTTATATACTTCTGATTCCTGAAAGTCTCTGTTGATGTTGCAGGAGTATCATGGATAACTTCCACAAATAGGCGGAGGCAGCCTACCAGATTGGGAGGATGCATTCTGATCTTTCCAGGCTTCGAGCTAAGTCTTCGGCTAAGGATCGGGAGATTGTGCGTCTTCGGGACAGACTTTGGGAGGAGGTCAAGGTAAGGAACATAGAGATCAAGCGTCTTTACCAGGATTTGGACGTTGCTAAGAAGAGCATCTGTGGTTTCGAGTGGACGATCCTGAGTCTTTTGGGGGAACTAAATGATTCCGAAGCGAAGGTTGCTGAGCTACGGGATCAAATAATTCCTCCCGATCTCGATTGTATCCCAACCGAAACCCGAAAGGCTTGCATCCATAAATACTTGGACAGTAAGCATAATCAGGCTTATCGAGATGGTGAGAATGAGGTATTCCAATAAATTCTGAGAAGGGACCCGAACTTCGACACAGCTCCTCATTAGAAACATTGTCATCCCGAAGTATTCACCAAATTTCAGCTTCCTCTTCTCAATTGGGCTAAAGAAGTTGTAGATTTTCCTGATCTCGATCTGGATATATCGCTCTTTCTTGATGATTCACCTCTTGTGACTCCGATTATAATAGAGCTCTTAGAAGAAGAGGAAGAAGATGACGCTCCAAATGTCAATTCTGAAAGCGTCAATCGTTCTTCCACAACTATCGGAGCAGGGTAGCCTATTGTAGGAGGAACATGACGCCCCCAAATGTCAATCCCGAAGGCGTCAATCTTTCTTCCACAACTATTGGACCGGGAGACCAAGTCTAGGGCTCATCGTTCGACTCTTCCTTCTTCTTACCTTTACCTAGTAGGTGCTTGCGTTATTCTTCACAGCGACTGAAGATGAAGTTCTTCTACCAGTTGAAGGGTTTGGATCCTGGAAAAGCTAGACGAAGGGTATGGAAATGTTCCTCCCAGTCGTTAGTCAAGCTTTCCCAGTCGTTGGTTAGGCTCTTGTTCCCATTAGAGAAATGTTCCTCCTTCCAGATACTATCGTCGCCCAAACGAAGGACTTTTAACGACATTCATCTTTGCATCAGAAACTCCCCGTCCCAACCAAAGAGGCTAGTTGTTGACGTTCGTCTTTGCATCAGATGCAGTTTGTAAAATATCCTTAGTATTGAAAGGTTGGCCCCTGTTGGCCCTTCTATAAATGAAAAAGGACTTATTAACTGGCTTTCATTTCTGTCTTGAAATTGCCTGATTGTGACTATTGTATTTCGATTTCATAGAACTTTTATTATCAATTCTGGGAGAATTTTTCTAAGTGTTAGGTATCTTTCGGTGGCCTCCCGAAGCCTTTCCTTAGAAAACTTCCTTGAATTATCAGTCGTTCAGAGGACTCACTTAGTGTTACCCGATGCCTTTTACCTATAAAACGAATTTTACAGGCGTTCGAAGGACCATTCGGTGCTACCCGATGCCTTTTACCTACAAAACTTGAATTTTGCTGGCATTCGAAGGACCCACTCGGTGCTACCCGATGCCTTTTACCTACAAAACTTGAATTTTGTAGGCTTTCTAAGGTTCTGTTCGGTATTAACCGATGCCCTTGACCTTAAAGAATTCCTTAGAATTCTTTTCAAGGCTTTCAAAGGTCCCACTCGATTTTACCCAATGCCTTAGACCTAGCAAATTACTTAGAATTTTTCTAGGCTTTTGAAGGTCCTACTCGGTGCTACCCGATGCCTTAGACCTGAAAATTCCTAGAAATTTTTGAGGCGTTCGAAGGTCTCACTCGGTTTTACCCAAAGCCTTTTGATTCTAGATATCGTTCCTTATGCGTATATGTGTTCCCCAATCAAAAGATTTGGTGGTGAAAAAATTGAGAATTGCATTAAATATCCGCAGATCTTCCTATATCAAAACTGATCGAATATAGATCATTAAGAAAAATATTTTCTTCAGATGCTTCACGTTCCATGATCGGTCAAGTTCGCGTTCGGTTGCTAAGTCTTTTAGCTTGTATGCTCCCGAACCCATTTGCTTGGCTATCATGTATGGTCCCTCCCATGTTGGGTCCAGTTTGCGTTGATGATGCGGGTCCGATGCCAGGGTGTTCCTTAGATCCAAATCACCCGCTCGGAATTGGTGATGGTTTACTCGAGTGTTGTAGTGAGGTGCTATATTCTTGTGGTATTGTTGGATTCGAACGATCGCTTTTTCCCGAACCTTGTCTAATAATTCAAGGTTATCTAACAGACCTTATTCATTCGCCTTTTTCTCGAATTCTCTTTCTCAGAGAGTTCCTACCATTATCTCTATTGGTGCTAACACTTCTGAGCGGTAAGTTAATTTGAATGGCGTCTCTCCAGTGGGTGTTCGGATGGTAGTTCGATATGCCCAAAGGACATTCGGCAGTTCTTCTACCCATAGAGTCTTGTTGGTCTCGAGCCTTTTCTTTATTCCTTCGAGCAATGTTCAGTTAGTGACTTCTACTTGGCCATTGCTCTGAGGATAGGCTACTGATGACATCCAATGCTCGATCATAAAAGTATCGCAGAATAGTTCGAACTGAGGGTTGTCAAACTGTGTTCCATGATCAGTCATGAGTATTTTTGGAATCTTGAACCGGTGGATGATTGACTCCAGCATGAACTTTTCCATCTTCTTCTCTGTAATTGAGGCCAAAGGAACTGCTTCTACCCATTTGGTAAAATTATTGATTGCTACGACTAGGTATTCCCTTGCCCCTGAAGCTTTAGGAAATTTTCCCATTAGGTCAATTCCCCACATTGCGAACGGAATTGGGCTAAGAATTGACGTTAAGACCGTGGCAGGTAGCTTTGGCATGTTCAAATGTACCTGACATTGACTGCATGATCGAACGTATCTCATAGTATCTTCCTGTATTTTGGGCCAACATAAACCGCTTCGGAGGATCTTATGCGCTAATGCTCGCCCTCCCATATGTGCTCTGCAAATTCCTTCGAGTGCCTTTGCCAGGGCACTTTCGGATCCTTCTGGTTTGATACACCTAAGTAATGGTCTGGTGAAGGACCTTCGGTAGAGCCTTCCGTTCTAAATGGTATATCTGGCCGCCCGAATTCTCAAAGATCGAGCTTCTTTTGAATCTTCGGGAAACTTGTTGTCACTGATGTATTCCATAATCGGATCCATCCAGCATCTTTTACTCTCTATGTAGGATACCTCGTTCGCCTGAGCACTCGGGGAGCTCAATTCCTCAATGTAGACCGATGGTCCTAGAGTCTTTTCTTTAGCATTAGCCAACCTTGAGAGTTCGTCTGCTCTTGTGTTTTCCTTTCTGGGTATTTGGCATACCTTAACATCCCATAACACTTTTCGGAGAGTCCGAATTAGCTTATGATATCTTTGTAACCGAGGCTCTTTTATCTCGTACTCTCCTTCCACTTGGTTGACGATGAGCTGGGAATCGCTATAAATAGTCATTTATGTTATTGCTAATGCTTTAGCAAGTCGAAGTCCTGTAATGAAAGCTTCGTATTCTGCTTCGTTGTTGCTTGCCTTGAATCCAAACCTTAGACTGTATCAAATAAGAAATCCCCCTCGACTCTTTAATAAGATGCCCGCTCCCGATCCGTATTTGTTGCTAGAGCCATCAACATATATATGCCACATATTTGGAAGAGTAAATTCGTTTTCTTCCTCGATTGGGGTTGTTGATTCAACTATAAAATCTGCCAAGGCCTGCGCTTTTATAGCGGTCCGGGGTTTGAAGTCTATTTGAAATTCCCCCAACTCTACTAACCATGCCACCATCCTTCCAGATAAATCAGGTTTAAATAAAACCTTTTTGAGAGGAAAGTTGGTTAATACCTCGATCGAATGCGCCTGGAAATATGGTCTTAGTTTTCTGGCTGCCATCAGAAGTGCCAGAGCCTGTTTTTCGATCACCGAATACCTTGTTTTTGCATCCAAAAGTACATGACTAATGTAATATATAGGCCGTTGCTGCTTTTCTTTTTCCTGAATAAGAACCGCGCTTACGGCAGATTGTGAAGTAGCTAGATATAGTTGTAAAGTCTCTCCTTTCTTAGGTCTAGAGTGCAAAGGTGGCTGTCGAAGCCTGGTTTTTAGTTCCTTGAACGCCTTCTAAGATTCGTCCGTCCATCGAGCCTCCTTACTTCCTCTTAAGTCCTTGAAGAAAGGCAAACATTTTTCTCTTGATTGAGAAATGAATCGGGTCCTGTTAGGCATTGTACATCTCAAACAGTCTTTGGAGGCTCCATGTTGATCAAGGCTTGTATCTTAACAAGGTTGGCCTCAATTCCTCTTTGAGAGAGCATGAACCCTAAGAACTTTCCCGAAGACACTCCGAAAGCACACTTTTCTGGGTTCAGCTTCATCTGGTACTTTCTTAAAACAGAAAATACTTCTCTGAGATCCACAAAGTGCCCTGTCTGCTGGAGACTTTTTACTAACATATCATCTACATATACTTCCATGTTTTTCCTGATCAAATCAATAAAGATCTTATTTACTGCCCTTTGGTAGGTAGCCCCTTCATTCTTCAATCGGAATGGCATGACTTTGTAAAAATAACTTTCGCGATCGATCATGAAGGTCGTGAATTTCTCATCTTCCTTATTCGTCAGTAGGCATCCATGAAACTTAACATTTCCTAACCCGCAGTTGCATCAATCAAAAGATCTATTCAGGGAAGAGGGTAACAGTCCTTCAGGCATGCCTTGTTGAGATCTGTGTAATCTGTGCACATTCTCCACTTCCCGTTTGACTTCTTTACCATCACGACGTTAGCCAACCATATTGGGCATTTGATTGCTTCGATAAATCCTGAGCTTTTCAGTTTCTCGACCTCTCCTCTAATTGCCTCGTGTTTTTCAATTGAGAAGTTTTGTCTTCTTTGAATCACTAGTTTAACACTCAGGTTGATCCACAGTTTGTGTTCGGCTACCGCTCGATCAATACTTGGCATATCATCGGCTGACCAAACAAACACATCTATGTTTTCCCAAAGGAAAGCTTTTAATTCCTCCTTGAAAGCTTCTGGTTGCTCAGACCCAATATGAGTTGCTTTTTCTTCATCCTCTGGGCATAACAGAATTTGCTCTAGCTTCTCAACAAGTTCGGGTCTTTGCATGATCTCCTCATCCTGATCGTCTCTTACCTCAATTGGTAGGGCCGTGGCCTTTTCAGGTCCAATTTTATCCCTGAGGTATGCAACATAACATTGTCGGGAGAGTCTTTGATCCGATGCCACTTGACCAATTCCCTTTTCGGTAGGGAACTTCATCTTCATGTGTCTTGGATAGACTATAGCACCCAGCTTTGTTAGGGAAGGTCTGCCAAGAATAACATTATAAGCGGGAAGGTCCCGAACGACTAGGAAATTTACCCAAATAGTTGCTTCCTTCGGGGAATTTCCCACCGAAAGGTCTAACTGGATCGATCCTTCGGCCACGGCTAATGACCCAGCAAAGCCGTAAGGATGTGTTGATGACGGCTTTAACAAATCTTCCTCAATTTTCAGCTTTTGGTAAGCTTCATAAGACAGAAGGTCGGCTGAGGATCCCTTGTCTACTAGGACCCTATGTACTTCTCACCATCCAGTCTCCACTTTTATTACTATGGCATCATCGTGAGGTGTGTATACTTCTCGCTCGCCTCCTCACTGAATGTGAAAGGATTTTCTTCCAATTTCTTGCGCTTTTGGGACTCTCCCGAACCCACAAATTTGGATCTCGCCTTCAACTTTCTTAACGACTCGGGTTCAATTCCCCCGAATATCATAAGAATTGGGGATTGACTAGGTCCCACAATCTCTTTGCCCTTTTTCGACCTTGGGACTTCCACCCGACGCTCTCTACTTCCCGAACGATCCCTCTTCTCAGCGACCGTTCTCTGTTCATTTTCTTGACCCTTGACAAAGCTAGCTAGGTGACCCTGATTTATCAATCTCTCGATATCAGCCTTCGTGTGTATATATTCATCCGTGTAATGCCCGTAATCCTTGTGAAAGCGGCAGTATTTCTCCATGTTCTTTTCTCCCGTCTTTGTTGTTATTTTTTACGGCCATTTCAAAATATCTTGTTCTTGATTTGCATCAAGATTTTCGATCGTGGAGTGTTCAAAGGCGTGTATTCATCTTGATCAGGAAACCACCGTCTCCAAGTCGATCGTGGCTTTCTAGCCCGATCGAAAATGGGCTGCTTCTGATTTTGGCTTCGTTCGGGAGCCTTCTGCTCTTTGCCGAGCGTTTTTGTCTCTCCTTGATGTGCGTTAAGTATTTATGTCACTTCTGCTTGTTTTTGGCACCGTTGCACCAATTCTGAATAGGTGTTAGGCACGTCTTGAAGCAGTAGTTCAAGTAACTTTCTATCTGTGAGTCCAGTAAATAGAGCAATTTTGGCCACCTATTTGTCCAAGTTTTCAATCTCCATGGTGGCTTTATTGAATCTCTTCAGATATTCCCGAATCGATTCACTCTTCCCTTGCTTGATCATGAATAGGGTTTCCTCCATCTTTTTTATTTGAATACCGCTTTGGAATCGACCAATAAATTTTCTAGCCAATTCCTCAAAATCAACGATTCTTCCAGAAGGGAGGTTCAAGAACCACTTCTGGGCTGCCCTAGTCAGGGAGGAACCGAATACTCTATAGAGAATTTCATCAGAATTTCCCGCCACCGCCGTAGTTTGTTGATAGTAACTAATATGGGCGATGGGATCTCCCAATCTGTCGAATGATGTAAAAGTTGGGAGTCAAAAATTATGTGGAAACTCGAACTCGGCAATAGCCTCCACGAACGAAGTTTTTCTGATAACCGAATAGATGTCATCGGTTCTTCGCCCTCGGGAAAGTTGTCCTAATCATTGATTAATATTCGCCAGTTCTCGATCAATATGCAACGGTCGTCCATCGTCTAGCCGAATGGTTCCTCGATCCAAACGTCTGGAGGTTGGGGAATGCGTGAACCCCCCCCCCTCGGCAATCTTGTTGTTCCGGTTCAGCTACCTTTCTACTTGTCATACCGGTCATCTCTCTTGGGTAGTTCCCCAGTCCTCAATCCTTGGGCTCACCTCTGAGCATCTCTCTGAGCATTCTGGCCAAAATTTTGGCCTACAACTGGTTGTCTATCCCTTTCGATGGAAAGCGCTCGAATGAGAGGTATTCGCTCATCCGTGTCTCCCGCACATCTTCTGGCCTCCACCTGATCAGGAGCTTGGGGAGCAACTACTTGCCAGACCAATGTGCGGAGCATCTCCTTCATCTCTAGGAATTAGACATGCATTTGATCTATTTGCTGTTGAAGAGGATTCGGATGGTTTTCCTGTTCGTTACCATCAACCTCCTTCTCCATGAACTTCTGGGGGTTGGCTTCCTTCAAGAATATCAGACGGATTATTTCCTCCGGGAGGCTGGATGATTGCTAATTGTTGAGCCGCTGCAACCGCTGCCGATCTAGTTACCATGACTTCTTGAAGCGTTCCCGCAGACGGCGCCAAATGATGCGTCCAAGAATTGTTAAGCCTCCAAATGTGTAACATACCCCTTGCGTGAACCAATCACTTGTTTATATAGGAATTACCCTTGATTCTCGATCGTTGGATGAATTCGTGATCTTTGCGAGTTACTGTCCGATTGTAGGGGTTTTCCCTGAATATTTGGGGGTGCTAGTTGTCACATACACCCAACCAATACCCCATCGGGCATGCCTGGGTATGTGATCCACAGTCCCGAATGTAAAACCCAGCCCTAACCTTGACCCGGAAACCTTGTTATTTGTAGGTCCGATGACCCGAAGTAAAGTAAGAAGTCAGCTTTGGGCCATCCCAGTAGAGGACTTGGTGTCTGGCTTGGAATCCATGAAAGTTGATGATGAGGTTCTGTTTTTGGAAACTGAATCCTGATGAAGATCTAATTAGTTGATGGACTTGGAGTGCTCTCTATCTTGGTTTGAAGGCATTTCTACCTATTAGGTAAGTCACTTGACTTGTGTGCAAAACCCCTTTAGGATTGGATTTGATCTGGACCTTCAATTCCCTGTTTTGGTCTTCTTTGTCGGCATTGGTCGTCGATTGGTCGGTGGGCCGATCGACCAATCCACTCGACCAATGAGTGCTTGTCTTTGGCAATTAGGTTGTTCTTGCTCTATTTAAGTCCAATCTCGAGTCCACTTCGTATTTGCTGCCTCCAAACCCTCTGGAGCGAACCAAAGACCTCTGCAAGTCATCTCTCTTGCATCCTTGGTGTTTTCTTGACGGATCTTCGTCGAAACTCTTCTTTTTGCATCAAAAGGTATGTCTACTCTCTCTTCTTCTCCTCCATCTTTGTTTTTCTTTCCTTTTTGGGTTGAGACAGTAGAAGAGATGCTGCATTCTCTGTTGCAAACATCTCTGAACATGTTCTCATGATCATCCTAAGGATTTGAGGCTAGAACAATGATCTTAACCATGATCATTGCAAGCTTTTGAAGGAATCATGATCAAACCATGATTTAATCTCTGTTAAACTTCTAATCTGAATTCTGATCTCTTTGGATCTTCTATGTTGATCATGTTAGTAGTTAATTACTTGTGTTTTCTTTCCATGATCCATAATCTATAGATTTCTAGTTGTTCTCTTCTACCATACTATGTGTTCTTCATGATGCATGGTAGTTACATATATGGTAGGTTTTATTTCCTTATTTAGATTTATGCTTCTAAGCCTTATTCCATGAAGATCTATCTATGTTTTCATGTTTTCATTACCGAAAGCAATGATCCATCCTCCTATTGTTCTTGTCTTTGTTTTCTATTTCAAATTCATCAAGATCCATGGTTGATTTAATTATGGTAACTTTTTGTTTCCTAATTTGGATCTTGATACCTTGATTTGATTAGTGTTTTGAGGTCCCCTATTTGTTAGAATACTACTGATGTAGTCTACCCCTTGATTAGTACCCTTTTGAACCACCAAATTCGGATTTCATATCTTAAAACTCTGTTTTTTTAGGCTCTTTCTCTGCATTGGTCGTCTGATTGGTCGTTGGACCACTCGACCAATCCACTCGACCAATGAGTACGGCAACTCCAGATTTGGTGCATTTTCGGATGTTTTGATATCTTTTCTGTTAGGGATCTTTCCTAATATGTTGTATATACTTGTTTAGGACTTTCTTCTCAAGTTTGCCAAGATCTTACTTGATTTCTTAGGATTCCTTTGCGAGTTATAAAAGGTAAGGATGGTTATTTCCTTAATTACATAGATAGCATGAATCTAGTTTCTATATTTGAATATCATAGATATGATTCCTAAATTAGATTCTTACAATGATATACTACTTGTTGCATAACTTTGATTACGGTAGCATTATTTATTCATGTTGAATTGATTCATGTATGATTTTACTTACCAATTATATACAAGTGATTGTACTTATTGATTTCTTTCCATATATGAAGTTACCATATATGTGATGATATGAATTGATGCATGTGTATGCTTAAGTATGGTTTGGAAAGGAGAGGTGTCCTTTCGACACTTCTGTCCTTGGACTACTACGGGAATATTATGGGATGTTTCCGGAGATGCCCTCTGGACACCTTCCTAAAGCTGTTGGATGACATATCTAGGATTGTCTAGTAGTGTTTGGCTAGGATGTCCTGTTATGTCGAGACCCTAATCGGAGGGGTATTGAGACCGAACGACCCGTGGTAGCAATGGGGATTCATGGGCGCTCAAGACCGGTAACCAACCCGTGAGAGGACAGGAATCACATTGTGGGGGCCATTTATTGGTAGGGTTGCATATGGTTAGACTTGGGCTCACGGGCGCTTAAGGCCGGTAACCAACCCGTGAGAGGACGTGAGAGCTTCCCGTTTACCATATGTGGATGATCAATAGGGTTGATGAGTCCGTAGTCCGAGTTGGTCGGTGCCATAGGATACGCTGACTCTAGTGTGAAGGATACCGGAAAGGATCGTCAGGGACGAGGAATGGAAGTATCTGGATCGACTTGATGTAACTAAGTAGAAGACTTGCATTTGGCTAGGTTTTACCACGACATGCGCCAGGTACTTATACCAAATGGTTGTGAGAGAGTGTGTTGACTTAACCCCCTGCCAAGGTTTGTCTGAGGGATGAAGGACCCATTACCAATCGGCTGCTCAAGACCGGTGAAATGATCCGTGAGAGAATCCAAGATATCTTAAATGGTTGAGGATGTGAGTGGACTTTCCTAAAGAAGTACGGTGCTATGACTTAAAGCATGTCTGCCAATAGAGACCAGCATACATAGAGTTAGATTCATTCATTCATTGTTTGTCTCATATCATATTGCATTTATGTTTGTTACGGAATCCTGCCATTTATGTTATTATGGATTTTTAAGCGCCTTCTTGAGTTTCTTTGAAACTCATTCCTTTATTGTACAATGTTGTTAGACTATCCTGCAGTCTTGAGTACTATGACGGTCCCTATGAAGAAGCGCAAGGCGAAGAGGCATATCTCCGGGGAAGGTGATTGCGGTTACCACAATTACTACGAAGATTCCGCGGGTGGTTATGCTCCGTACGATGCTTAGTCCGACCATTGAGTGGAAGCGTCCTTGTGCTATTTATGAGATTTACACTTACAAGGATGTTGTCTATAAAGTGGAGAACAATTTAGTTACCCAATGTACTTATTCTTTGGGATTAGGTTTTGTCTAGTTTATTCTTTTAGAGCTACTTTTCCGCTGGTTGTAAAGTGGGATTTTTGCCTCGCTTTACTTATACAGTTTGATACTACGATTATATTTAGTATTCGATTCATTTATGATTCATTCTTTCTTTATTGGATCTATGATTTATCTTCCGCACTCTTGTTATGATTGTTCATGATTATGTTATTGTTTATGTGGGAGGTTGATCACTCGATACCTGATCTTCGGGCTGTGGATCACACTCTCGGGTATGCCGGATAGGGTACCGGCTGGGAGGGCGTGATGATTGGTATCGAGCCCAAGGTTCGAGGAGATCCTAACCACAAAAGACAACAACTGAACATTCTGAGTCATTGATCTGAAATGACTCTTCTACTCTTAGAAGTGAATAATAGAACAACTTTGAATTAGAAACTTGACCTTTGAGGCATAACGAACATTTACGAATAACATACCATAATTATACTTGAACAAATGTCACTAATGCAAGGAAAAGAAAGTTGCATAACATACAATAATTAAAGAGAAACAAAAATGAACTTCATTAATTTCAAAAGTTTTTACAACGATTACATCTGAAATGCATAAATGGAAATCCTAAGGTACGGTCTATCTAGGTGATGCTGCTCCGATCTCTGTATGCTACCGAACTCCTCTGCTAGGCTGAGTCACCCGATGCTCTATCCTATCCTGTCGTGACTCCATCCTCTCGTACATCTGCTCTGTCGACCTCCATCCTCTCTAGCATGGAAGTCATCGATCTCATCTGTGCACCAAGATCCGAAGTCTCCGGAGCTGCATGTGAAGGGCCACCTACCTCGAAGTGTGATGAAGGAAACTCGTGATGCACGAGGCTCGGCCTCGCGCATATCTGCATCATCTCCGGCCTGATCATCACTATCGGGACCGATATCCTCTCCTCCATCCTCGATCCCTGATCCTCATCCTACGATTCATCATCATCCTCACCCTCTGGACCGGGAGATCTCTCGGCGATGTAGTCTCATCGACGAATGGTCCGAGTCCCAATAGGGTATCCACTGTGATCTAGTGTCCTTTGGTGTATCCTCGAAACTCACCCCGAAATGCCCGAAGATCAAAGTCGAAGCCTCCCATAGCAAAGGTTCCGCATGCTAGGCCGCGAGAACTAAGTCCGGCATGACCTGCTGAATGATGTAGGAGAGATCGATCTCGAAGCCCATGTAGATGCGGTAGATGACTAAGGCCTCCATCAACTTTGTGACCCGATGGTGATGTCCGGCTTTCGGCATGATGTTTCGGCCGACTATGCGACCGATAATACGTGCGAGAACCCGTCATCCGTCCGCTAGTCCACGGTGTGAAGCATCGACGGCTATCCCATAGCGTAGAGCATATCTCGCGAAGCTCGTACGGCATCGGATGGCTGTCCCGGATCTGCTCCTGCGGTATCCACACACCTTCTTGTGGATAGTAAGGAACTGCAAGATCTCGGCCCGGTGTCCGGGTAGAGAAGCGAATGCGAGTCTGGAAGACCACTGCTCCCGAGGACAAGTCTAAGTGGATGTCCTTGGCCTCGAGCCTCCTCTGTGTAAGTAAGGTTGCTTTGAAGAACAACCTCACTAGCTCCGGGTATACCGGTAGATCCTCGGTGAAGAGATGAGTCCACTGTAATGTGTCGAACCTCTGCCGAATCCTAAAGGCTACGAGCTGGCGTAAGTGAAGTAGACGTCCCATCTCGATGTTGCGATGGCTGAAGTAGGCCTCGTACGGGAACTCGGCTTCGAGGTGTGTCAAACATGTCTGGTCTCCTAACCTCCTGTCTAGGCTCGAAAGGAACCCGACCTCTGCCCCTAAGAGCACCTACGATGCGACCACGACCTCTACCTCCTCCTCGCCCTCCCCTCCGCATAGTGTATACGTGAAAGAGACAAGAGACAATTCCAATTAGTGCTATTTTAAGATTTGAGCCAAAAGGGTATTTTCGTAATTTTTCGGAAAATTTCAAATTTGGGGGAAATTTGATTTGAACATACTAGCATGTGCGCAATACTTGGAATTTCATGTCTATGAAGTTGTTTTGATGAAAATCGATCGAAAACTTGGATTAAAGCGAAAAATTCAGCAAGAAGGAAATTTGGGGATTTTGCAATTTAGGTCAAAATTGGATTTTTGAAAAGTTGAAATTGGTTAAATCAAATTGTATGGACCTATCTACAATGTCATCTTGAGCATGTAGCATTTGATCTCGTGCGAAAATTCCAAGCGGTTTGAGAGAAAACGGAATTTTTCTAAAGATATCGATTTCGGTATAAAACTTTGCGAGATGAGCACCAATGTGTTAAAACTTGTTGTCTATGCATGGCATTGTGTTTAAAACCTAGGGAATATGTTTCTAAGCATTCCTAAGCATGATTTCTAAGCATTGGATACAAGTAAAACATGGTTTTATTGAAATGCAAGCATGAGAAGATGAAAATGGATGAAAGAATGAGAAATTTACCTTGTTTGTGAAGATGGTGTGTTGTGGTGTTGTTGTTGAAGCACTAAATCACCTCAAGAACACTTGTGGGAACTCTTGGAGATTTTCCCTAGAGCTCTCTCACCTTTGGAAGAAGTTAGAATGAGGTTGGAATGTGGAAATGAGGCTTATAATGCGAATTTTCGCATTACATGCTGCATTAGTCGACTCATTGGTCGGTGGGTCACTCGACCAATCACTCGACCAATGGTCACGGTGACCTCATTTGCTGTTGAATTTTTGGAAAATGTGATTTTTGCCTTATGGAATATTGTTTGATGACTATATGGATATATTTGAGCATGATTTAAGTTTTCAAATCATTTGGACTTGTGGTTTATGTTGAATCTTCGAAATTCGGTATTTTGATGTTCTCGGTTTTGCGAGAATGGTTACTGCGAGAAGTGGGCGTGGTGAATCCGGTGGTCATGGAGGTGGTGAAATACCTCGGGGAGGTGGTGAAGTACCTCATGGAGGTGGTGAGATACCAAATGTTGATCGGGGTACTCATGAGATCCCTGGTGCCCCGAATGTTGGAAGTTTCGAGAGATATTGCCAATATTATGGGCAATATGATGCGACGACAAGCGGCTCGGTTCAACCGGATGTTGGTGGGTTTCATGACTCTGCATAATGAGACCCGGGCTGGTGCTAATGTGAATCCTCATGCCGCAGATCTGAATGCGGGAGGTTTAGCTGGAACTCCTCATACTCGCTTGATGGAGAGTTTTACGAAGATGCAAGTACCCACTTTCCTTGGAGTTACCAAGGACCCCTTGTTTCCTAACAAGTGGCTTCGTGAGTTGGAGAAGGCTTTCCGACATCTGCAATGCTCGGAAGCTCGGAAGATTTTGTTTGCTTTGAGCGAAGTTGCAACAAGAAGGCGATGCATGGTGGATCTCCACTCGTCTGTTTTGGAAGGTTTGCATGCGGGAGTTGTAACTTGGGAGTTATTCAAAGAGGCTTTTTGTATGAACTACTTTCCCGAGGCGGTGAAAGATGCGAAGGAAGCTGAGTTCATGATTACGACTCAAGGAACTGCTGTACTGTGTTGGAGTACCAACGAAAGTTCGAGGAGCTTCATTTCTTTGCTCCAGATTCTTTGAAGGAAGACCTCGCCAAAGCAAAGAAGTTCTTCAAAGGACTGCGCCACTGCCATTAAAGCTTACCTCACGGTCCGGCCTATAGTGAGCTATGCTCAAGTGGTGCGAGAACTCGAAGAAGTTGGAAGAAACGAGAGAAGGAAAGTGCTCGTGTGCAAAAGCCTTGGCGATCAAGGAATTCTGGTTTTGGTGGATCGCAATGACCGTCGTTTTGTGAGACCTACACCCTACCCCACTCCTACCTTTCGGGCTAAGAGTGTAGGAAGTCGGAACACGGGTTTTCAGCAGCCCGGCCGGTTTAGACGGTATGGCGGAAACCGACCACCAGCAAGTGCAAGTGCAAGTGCAAGTGCAAGTGCAAGGCCTTTTGTTCGAAGCCCTCTGTTGCAGCCACCCCTGTTGGATCCAGCAATCCTGTTTGCTTCTCTGCAAGCAAGCTGGTCATTTTGCTCGTGCTGTCCGAAGCGGCACCTGCCCAGCACCTTGCCCCGATGGTGAAGAGTGCTCCTGCTCCTCCCTCTGGTAGAGTTTTCGGTATTTCCGGTCTTTGAGCGGGATCCAAGCCATGATGTGATTACGGGTACATTGTTAGTCGCTTCTATTTCTGCATTTGTCTTATTTGATACGGGTGCATCTCATTCGTTCATGTCATCTGCATTCATCCAAGAAGACTAACCTAATCCACGAGAAGTTGTCTAGTTGTTTATTGATTAGTACACCTCTTTGGTCTGTTGTGAAACTAGATAAGGGGTTATCTAAATGTCTGTGTTGATTGGTGAGAAGAACTTGGAAGCCAATTTTGTGATTCTTGACATGAAGGACTTCGATGTTATTTTGGGAATCGATTGGTTGACAGCCCACAAAGCTGTGTTCCTTTGTTCCTCAAAGAAGATTCAGTTCCATATTTGTGGAAGTCCGGTCTTTGAATTTCGGGGTGAAAAGAGAAGGGTTTGTAAGAAGGTCTTGCTGCTGCTTGATGCAAGTCTATGCCCTAGTGGATGATGCTTCATGCGAAGGCAAGGGTATAGTGGAGAAAAGAGTCGACGAAGTCGAGTTGTCTGCGACTTTGTTGATGTCTTCCACGATGATCTATCGGGAGTGCCTCCGGACGAGAGATGTCGAATTCTCTATTGATCTCGTCCACTGGTGCTGCACCGGTATCTAAAGCTCCGTACGGGATGGCTCCTCTGCGAGTTGAAAGAGTTGCAAAATCGGTTGAATGAGCTCATTGATAGAGGTTTCGTGCAGCCTAGTGTGTCACCTTGGGGAGCTCCGGTCTTGTTCGTCAAGAAGAAAGACGGTAGTATGCGCTTGTGCATCGACTACCGTGAGTTGAATAAGTTGACTATCAAGAATAGATATCCGCTGCCCGGGAATCGATGATCTCTTCGATCGGTTGAAGGGTGCGATTGTGTTCTCAAAGATTGACTTAAGGTCCGGATATCACCAATTGAAAGTGAAGTCTAGTGATATCTTCAAGACGGCTTTCCGAACGCGGTATGGTCACTACGAGTTTAGAGTCATGCCCTTCGGATTGACCAATGCTCTGCGGTGTTCATGGACCTCATGAACCGAGTATTTCATGATGTGCTTGATAAGTTTGTGATTGTTTTCATTGATGACATCTTGATCTATTCGAAGAGCGAAGAAGAGCATGCGAGTCATCTAAGTTTCACTTTGCAAAGGTTGCGAGAAAAGAAGTTGTTCGCTAAGTTTAGCAAGTGTGATTTACGGCTTAAGAGAGTGGTATTCCTTGGTCATGTAGTTTCAGCCGAAGGTATTCGTGTCGATCTGAAAAGGTCCAAGCGTGTGGCTGATTGGGAAAGACCGAAGTCGATAACGGAAATAAGAAGTTTTCTTGGATTGGCGGGTTACTACCGAAGGTTTATTGAGAACTTTTCTCGGTTGGCTGCTCCTATGACTAAGTTGACCGGGGAAAGAAGAAAAGTTTGTTTGGTCCGGCGCTTTGTGAGAAGAATTTCCAAGAGTTGAAAGATAGATTGACAAGTGCCCCGGTTTTGACTATACGATAGTTCCGGTGGTATGACGGTTTATACCGATCGTCGTCAAAGATTGGTTTGGGTTGTGTGCTTGATGCGGCATGGCAAGGTCGTAGCCTATGCTTCTCGGCAATTGAAGGATTATGAGCGGAATTACCCCACTCACGATCTAGAACTTGCCGCCGTTGTCTTTGCTTTGAAGATTTGGAGACATTATCTTTACGGTGAGAAGATTGCCATTTTCACGGATCATAAGAGTTTGAAATACTTCTTTACCCAAAAGGAGTTGAACATGAGACAAAGGAGATGGTTGGAACTAGTCTCCGATTATGATTGTGATATTCAGTATCATCCTGGGAAAGCAAATGTTGTTGCTGATGCTCTTAGTAGGAAGAACCAAAAGAAGACTTTGGATTTGAATGCTTTGAGTTTACCATTGTGGTCTTCTATTGAGAGTTTTGATTTGGAAATCGTTCACGAGAATTCTGATTTTATTCTTTACGCCATGACGGCAAGATCTGGTCTTAGAGATAAGATTGTTGCTCTGCGAGTTCGATCAAGAGTTTTTGATCAAAGTTGAGAAGATTTCTTCGAATCTGAGTCGGACCCCGACTTTGGTATATCCATGGATGGTGCTTTGTTGTTTAGAGGAAGGCGCTGTGTGCACAAAACGAAGAAGTTAAGAAAGAAATATTGAAGGAAGCACACCGGTCGGTCTTTCTTTGTACACCCGGGAAGCACCAAGATGTACAAGGACTTGAAGGAACATTTTTGGTGGATTGGTCTAAAGGCGGATGTTGATGATTTTGTTGCCAAGTGTGAGACTTGCCAGCGTGTGAAAGCCGTTCGACAACCTCCATCTGGATTACTTCAACCCCTTCCTATTCCTAGTTGGAAGTGGGAGGATATCTCCATGGACTTTGTGACTAGCTTGCCTCGGACAAGTAAAGGCAATGACACTTTGTGTGGGTGATTGTTGATAGGTTGACCAAATCAGCCCATTTCATTCCTATGAAGATCACTCATACTCTGGATAAGCTAGCAAGGCTTTATGTGGATAATGTGGTTCGTCTGCATGGTGTGCCATTGAGTATTGTCTCGGATCGTGATCCTAGGTTCACCTCAAGGTTTTGGAATAGTTTGCGAAGGCCTTGGGAACCCAATTGAACTTGAGTACAGCTCATCATCCACGGTCGATGGACAATCCGAGCGGACAATTCGGACATTGGAAGACATGCTCGGATCTTGTGTGGTGGATATGGGTGGTAATTGGGATGAACACCTAGCTTTGGTTGAGTTTGCCTATAACAACGGTTATCAAGCCACAATAGGCATGGCTCCATTCAAGGCTTTGTATGGCGGTACTTGTAGGACACCTTTGTCTTTGGTGAGGACAATTGAAAGAAAAGTCTTAGGTCTGAGATGATTGAAGCTACAAGTGCTATGGTAGATATGATAAGAGAAAGGATTAAGTCCGCTTGATCGAGACGAAATCTTATCTTGATAAGAGAAGGACCGATTTGGAATTTCAAGTTGGAGAGAAAGTCTTTACGAAGGTCTCACCAATGAAGGGTGTGATGAGATTCAATGTTAAGGGAAAGCTTAGCCCTCGTTACATTGGACCTTTCGAGATTTTGGAAAAGGTTGGACCTGTTGCGTATCGATTAGCATTACCTCCGCCTCTTGCTGGTGTGCACAATGTGTTTCATATTTCGATGCTCCGAAAATACATAGAGAATCCGGAACACATTTTGCAGCAAGCACTGAAGGACTTAGTGCTGATTTGACCTATGATGAAGAACCGGCCGAAATCTTGGATAGGAAGGACAAGCGGCTGCGGAATCGCGCCATTCCTTTGGTGAAGATTCGGTGGAAGAACCATACCCCTGAAGAAGCTTCTTGGGAGAAGGAAGAAGATATGAAGGAGAAGTTTCCTTACCTCTTTGGAAGCACGGAGTACGCTTTCAATTTCGGGGACGAAATTTCTTTAAGGGGGGAGAATGTAAAACCCAGCCCTAACCTTGACCCGGAAACCTTGTTATTTGTAGGTCCGATGACCCGAAGTAAAGTAAGAAGTCAGCTTTGGGCCATCCCGGTAGAGGACTTGGTGTCGGCTTTGAATCCATGAAAGTTGATGATGAGGTTCTATTTTTGGAAACTGAATCCTGATGAAGATCTAATTAGTTGATGGACTTGGAGTGCTCTCTATCTTGGTTTGAAGGCATTTCTACCTATTAGGTAAGTCACTTGACTTGTGTGCAAAACCCCTTTAGGATTGGATTTGATCTGGACCTTCAATTCCCTGTTTTTTGGTCTTCTTTGTCGACATTGGTCGACTGATTGGTCGGCGGGCCGAGTCGACCAATCCACTCGACCAATGAGTGCTGTCTTTGGCAATTAGGTTGTTCTTGCTCTATTTAAGTCCAATCTCGAGTCCACTTCGTATTTGCTGCCTCCAAACCCTCTGGAGCAGACCAAAGACCTCTGCAAGTCATCTCTCTTGCATCCTTGGTGTTTTCTTGACGGATCTTCGTCGAAACTCTTCTTTTTGCATCAAAAGGTATGTCTACTCTCTCTTCTTCTCCTCCATCTTTGTTTTTCTTTCCTTTTTGGGTTGAGACAGTAGAAGAGATGCTGCATTCTCTGTTGCAAACATCTCTGAACATGTTCTCATGATCATCCTAAGGATTTGAGGCTAGAACAATGATCTTAACCATGATCATTGCAAGCTTTTGAAGGAATCATGATCAAACCATGATTTAATCTCTGTTAAACTTCTAATCTGAATTCTGATCTCTTTGGATCTTCTATGTTGATCATGTTAGTAGTTAATTACTTGTGTTTTCTTTCCATGATCCATAATCTATAGATTTCTAGTTGTTCTCTTCTACCATACTATGTGTTCTTCATGATGCATGGTAGTTACATATATGGTAGGTTTTATTTCCTTATTTAGATTTATGCTTCTAAGCCTTATTCCATGAAGATCTATCTATGTTTTCATGTTTTCATTACCAAAAGCAATGATCCATCCTCCTATTGTTCTTGTCTTTGTTTTCTATTTCAAATTCATCAAGATCCATGGTTGATTTAATTATGGTAACTTTTTGTTTCCTAATTTGGATCTTGATACCTTGATTTGATTAGTGTTTTGAGGTCCCCTATTTGTTAGAATACTACTGATGTAGTCTACCCCTTGATTAGTACCCTTTTGAACCACCAAATTCGGATTTCATATCTTAAAACTCTGTTTTTTTAGGCTCTTTATCTGCATTGGTCGACTGATTGGTCGACTGGACCACTCGACCAATCCACTCGACCAATGAGTACGGCAACTCCAGATTTGGTCTGTTTCGGATGTTTTGATATCTTTTCTGTTAGGGATCTTTCCTAATATGTTGTATATACTTGTTTAGGACTTTCTTCTCAAGTTTGCCAAGATCTTACTTGACTTCTTAGGATTCCTTTGCGAGTTATAAAAGGTAAGGATGGTTATTTCCTTAATTACATAGATAGCATGAATCTAGTTTCTATATTTGAATATCATAGATATGATTCCTAAATTAGATTCTTACAATGATATACTACTTGTTGCATAACTTTGATTACGGTAGCATTATTTATTCATGTTGAATTGATTCATGTATGATTTTACTTACCAATTATATACAAGTGATTGTACTTATTGATTTCTTTCCATATATGAAGTTACCATATATGTGATGATATGAATTGATGCATGTGTATGCTTAAGTATGGTTTGGAAAGGAGAGGTGTCCTTTCGACACTTCTGTCCTTGGACTACTACGGGAATATTATGGGATGTTTCCGGAGATGCCCTCTGGACACCTTCCTAAACTGTTGGATGACATATCTAGGATTGTCTAGTAGTGTTTGGCTAGGATGTCCTGTTATGTCAGACCCTAATCGGAGGGGTATTGAGACCGAACGACCCGTGGTAGCAATGGGGATTCATGGGCGCTCAAGACCGGTAACCAACCCGTGAGAGGACAGGGAATCACATTGTGGGGGCCATTTATTGGTAGGGTTGCATATGATTAGACTTGGGCTCACGGGCGCTTAAGACCGGTAACCAACCCGTGAGAGGACGTGAGAGCTTCCCGTTTACCATATGTGGATGATCAATAGGGTTGATGAGTCCGTAGTCCGAGTTGGTCGGTGCCATAGGATACGCCGACTCTAGTGTGAAGGATACCGGAAAGGATCGTCGGGGACGAGGAATGGAAGTATCTGGATCGACTTGATGTAACTAAGTAGAAGACTTGCATTTGGCTAGGTTTTACCCGACATGCGCCAGTGCTTATACCAAATGGTTGTGAGAGAGTGTGTTGACTTAACCCCCTGCCAAGGTTTGTCTCGAGGGATGAAGGACCCATTACCAATCGGCTGCTCAAGACCGGTGAAATGATCCGTGAGAGAATCCAAGATATCTTAAATGGTTGAGGATGTGAGTGGACTTTCCTAAAGAAGTACGGTGTTATGACTTAAAGCATGTCGCCAATAGAGACCAGCATACATAGAGTTAGATTCATTCATTCATTGCTTGTCTCATATCATATTGCATTTATGTTTGTTACTGAATTCTGCCATTTATGTTATTATGGATTTTTAATCGCTGCCTTTCCGAGTTTCTTTGAAACTCATTCCTTTATTGTACAATGTTGTTAGACTATCCTGCAGTCTTGAGTACTATGACGGTCCCTATGAAGAAGCGCAAGGCGAAGAGGCATATCTCCGGGAAGGTGATTGCGGTTACCACAATTACTACGAAGATTCCGCGGGTGGTTATGCTCCGTACGATGCTTAGTCCGACCATTGAGTGGAAGTGTCCTTGTGCTATTTATGAGATTTACACTTACAAGGATGTTGTCTATAAAGTGGAGAACAATTTAGTTACCCAATGTACTTGTTACTGGGATTAGGTCTTGTCTAGTTTATTCCTTTAGAGCTACTTTTCCGCTGGTTGTAAAGTGGGATTTTTGCCTCGCTTTACTTATCTGTTTGATACTCTGATTATATTTAGTATTCCGATTCATTTTCCTTCTTTTTTTTTTTTTTTTTTTTTTTTTCCTCCCCCCCCCCTCCTTTTTTTTTTTTTTTTTTTTTTTTTTTTTTTTTTTTTTGGTTGGTTTCTCCCCCCCCCCTCTCCTCTGCTCTGGGGCCCCCCCCTCCGGTATGCCGCTGATAGGGTACCGGCTGGGAGGGCGTGACACCGAAGATCAACTATTGAGCAACCATGCCTCCCACATACGCGATAACACAATCATGAACAATAATAATCAAGGTAAAAGCATATAATAAAGAATCATGAATAAGATAAAACAGATAATTAGAGTGCGGAATAAAGATGATACCAAGTGTATAAATATAATTCAAAAGGGAGAGAGAGTGATCAGAATTCACTTCCTCACATGGCAGCGGAAAGTAGATAATTCAAGTTAAGTTACAAAATCAACATCTAAGGAGTATATCAAAGAAAGTTAAGTTATAGATCCGGTCTAAAAGAAGATTTCAAAATGTAACATTAACAAATGTTTCCTCAGTCACATAAAGTACATCCTCATAACTATAGAATTCCGAAGTCCAGCACAGCTGTTCCAGCACCAGTGTCGGGCTAATCCTGGTGCCTAGCATAGTCCTCTTCGGTACCCTCACAATAATCTTCATAGTAGCCACTACCCTAAGGGTAGTATGGCTCATCATAGGGTGCTTCAAAGGACGTGTCATCGGTCTCTTCAAAACCTGTGGAATAGTCTTAAAAAAAATGCACAAAAAGGAATGAGTTCAAAGGAACTAAGCAAGGCAGTTAATCCATAATACATAAACCATATGATACAAGTCATAACATGATGCAAATGATATGAGACAGATTATGCAAATATGATTCTAACTCTACATATGCTAGTCTCTATGGTAGACATGCTTTAAGTCGTAGCACCATACTTCCTTGTGTAGGTCTCAAATCACTCTTCCCTCAACCATCCAGGTATCTTGGGTTCTCTGGTGGGACTTGGGTCTTGCATCCCTCTCAGACAATTCCATGGCTGGGGTTTCGGTCACCGTTCTCTCACATCACCATTGGAGTATCAGCGCATGTCATGATAAAGCCTAGCCCAATGCAAGTCATCTACTCAATCATATCATTTCAAATCTAGATACGTCCATTCCTTGCCTCAGGCAATCCTTTTCAGTATCCTTCACACTAGAGTCAAGGATATTATTCACCGAACTCATCAACCCCATTGGTCATCCACAAATAGTAGACGGGAAGCTCTCACGTCCTCTCACGGATATGACTCACCAATCTTCAAGCGCCCCTAAGCCCAAGTCTGACTATTTGCAAGCCTACCAACAATGGCCCCTTTCGGGTATCCGTAATATGATCTATGTCCTCGCACGGATTGGTTACCGGTCTTGAGCGCTCATCAAACCATACTACTACCATGGGTAGTTCGGTCTCAATATCCTTCCAATTCGGGTCTGATATGACAAGGATATCCTTGCCATACATCTAGACAAGTCCTATGTATGTCATCCAATAATCCGGGAAAGCGTCAATGGACACCTTCGGAGAACATCCCATACTATTCCCTCCGATTT
This sequence comes from Hakea prostrata, assembly GCF_041222555.1. Lineage (NCBI taxonomy): Eukaryota > Viridiplantae > Streptophyta > Magnoliopsida > Proteales > Proteaceae > Hakea > Hakea prostrata. The sequence continues at coordinate 24,159,422 of NC_142610.1, forward strand.
CCAAGGAGAGAAATGTCAGTAGGACATTCCTTAATCCCAAATTATACTTATCCAATCACATTCTCAGTTCATCATATCACACATACATGATACATCATCATATTGAAAGTCACATCATAACATCGCATGATTCAAGTGTATACGTAAATAACAATAATTAAATAGACATGATGTGAAATCCAACCCAAACCTAGCCACGACACCCTATTTGTTTTGGGTTAAAGAAAGGCTTGTTCAATGTTAGACCTTGAAGTTGGACCTTGATTTCAATGTTGCTATCTTTGAAGGCCTTAGGAGGTCATGTCCGACCTTTCCCTTAGGGTGGATCCATGTCCCAAAGTGATGGAAATTGTCCTTGTGGGGGCCCTCTTTATGGAATACATGGTGTTTGACCTGAAACCCATGGACATTGATGATGATGCCCCTTACTTGAGTACATTGTCAGTGTTTAGTGAAATTTTGCGCATCGAATAGGGTTGAATTATTTGAAGTACCTAATGAACTCCCATGCTTAATCCGAAGGTATTTCCTGAAACTAAACTTCTTGATGGACTTGTAGGAGAAAACCCCACTCAATTTGACCCCATATAGCCCTCTGAATCCCTGTCTGAAGTTGCTAAACTATTGCTAAGTTTTCTGTTGAACTGTGCTTGGTCGATCCCATCAACCAAGGAGCATCGACCAAGGCTACCCAGATTCGAGTAAAAGATGTTTTTTGGATATTCTTTCCTCTTTTTAAGTGAAACCTTGAACCTAGAACCCTATTTTACTCATTTCAACACCTGAGAACGTGGGAAGGCTCCTCTTAGGCTCCTCCTTGGCTTGGGTGATGATCTTCTACAAGAATCATTGTCTCTCTTCTCTAATCTCTTCTCCAAGGTATGTAATCTCTCACTCTCTCTCTAATCTACTTCTACCTCATCTTATTCTTGCTGTTGGGGCTCTAAAGAAGGTGTTGCAACCTTGCAACCACCTCTTCTAATGTCTCTTTTGATTTCTATAAACCCCCATTCATTCTATCAATACTATGCATCTCATATCGATTCTTAACCTTGTCTTCCTTATGAAATTCCTTCATAGCAACATGATTTCATCTCCTAAACTGATTCCTATTGTATGCTAGGTCTGATTATATGTTAGGAATCATTCCTAATCTATTGCTTATCATTCTCTTGATTGAATCCCTGATTTCCCTTACAATTGCATTTGATTTCATTATGAAACTTGATGTTTAGCATATAGAACATAGGATTTCAAATTGGGGGTTTTCAATTGGGCCATTGGATTATGATAATACTTGCTAGGTAGTGTTCTTATACTGTTATTAACAATCCCTCCAAGTTTCGGATCAATCCGAGCCCCGGAAGATCGATTTCGGACCAAAAATCCCAAAATCCACTATTCTACCCGATACTGTTCCTTGGTCTCGATCCCATCAACCAAGGAGCATCAACCAAGCAGATGTTGAACTGTATTCTTGTCCGATTTGACCCGTTCGACCTCCGATTTTTCCGATTTCTTTTCGAATCTTTCATTTATGTTTGTCTAGGGTCTTAATACCATCTTTGGATCATTCTTTTGAGATTATTGGATTATCATCATCGCGACTTAAGGTAAGGACAGTTATTACCATAATTACATGGATTATGTGAATTATGCCTCTATGTTGGAAACTTGGTAGATTCACATTAATTGTTGTACTTCTATATCACTTTGGTTATCATGATTATGTATTCTTGTTAATTACATATGTGATTGATCATGCTATATTATATCTCATTTCATATGATGAAATATCATTTATGTATGATGTGATGGAATTGAGAATATGATTGAATAGGTATGATTTGGGATTGGGGAATGTCCTATTGACATTTCTTTCCTTGGACTCGGAGGGAATAGTATGGGATGTTCGCAGAATATGCCCATCGACGCTTTCCCGAATTATTAGATGACATACATAGGACTTGTCTAGATGTATGGCTAGGATGTCCCTATCGTATCAGACCCAAATCGGAAGGGCATTGAGACCGAACGACCAGTGGTAGTAATGTGGATTTGTGGGCACTCAAGACTGGTAACCATCCCGTGAGAGGACATAAATCGCATTACTAATACCCGAAATGTGCCATTTATTGCTAGAGTTGCAAATAGCTAAACTTGGGCTCACGGGCGCTCGAAGATCGGTGAGTCATATCCGTGAGAGGACGTGAGAGCTTCCTGTCTACTATTTGTGGATGACCAATAGGGTTGGTGAGTCTGATGAGTAATATCCGTGACTCTAGTGTGAAGGATATTGGAAAGGATTCCGGATGGGAGGAATGGACGTATCTAAATCCGACATGATATGCTAAGTAGATGACTTGCATTGGACTAGGCTTTACCTTGACATGCGCCAATACTTAGACCAAATGGTGATGTGAGAGAGCGGTGACCGAAACCCCAGCCCTGGATTGTCCGAGAGGGATGCAGGACCCAATTCCCCCCGGTGTTGAGTGATTGAGACTTACCCAAAGAAGTATGGTGCTATGACTTAAAGCATGTCTACCATAGAGACTAGCATACATAGAGTTAGAATCATAATTGCATCATGTGTTTCATATCATATTGCATCATGCTATGCTTTGTATCATGTATCTGTGTTATTATGGGATAACTGCCTTCCTGAGTTCTTTTGAACTCACTCCTTTTTGCAACATCTTTTGTTAGACTTTTCTGCAGGTACTATTACTGTTGACTATAATGGTCAAACACTCTAAAGACCAAGTTGGTGACTCACACAATATTGGTTATGGTGACTAAGTTGATGAAGACTATCAGTACAAGATTGGTACTTATCTAGAGTAGTTCGGTTTTGCATATGTGTGCTAGGGATGGGATATCGTCCTATTCACTTTTGACTTTTTATTTGATTTGTTGAGACCGTAGTTTAGTTGTTCCCCTTTTTATTTTGGAACCAGTTGTAACCCTTAATTTTGGTCGACCTACCTTCCACTATTATTATAAGATGGGTTTCCCCCTTCTTTTCACACTTTGACTATTTATCCTATTTGTATCTTTTCCGCACTCTAATGTTCTTTGTGATCCTTCTGAGATCCTTTATTGACTTTTATTATTAAAGTAATTGAATACAAAGATTTGTTCTTGCTTTTGATTATGTTATTGTGCTAAGTGGCTATGATCATTCCTAAACTTGATCGGCGAGACCGTGAATCACTCCCCCGGGTAATCCAGATAGGGTACCCCTTGGTGGATTTAGGGCGGGATGTGACACATGATATACAAGAGTAATTAAACATGTTTCTACTGTTAAAAGACAACTACAGTAGTCATATGATGTCTAAATAAAATTGATAGCTAAGCATATCAAGTTGTCAATCATCATTGAATAAACACATAGTCCATGTCATATGGATATAACCATCCTTACCTTAATCAAACCTAAAAATATAGCAAGTACCACTTAGAATAGTCCCCAACTTAGTGCTTGAACCCTAGACAACATAAATGCAACATTAGAGAAGGAAACAATCAAATCAGAGATCAAACAAAGCGAAACGAGCAAGTGTAGAGTTGCTGTCTTCATCTGGTCGACTGACTGGTCAACTGACTCAGTCGACCAAGATGAACAGTAACAGGCAGCATAGTGAATTTGGGCCCGAAACAGATATTCCGGGGCTCGGATTGATCTGAAACTTGGAGGGATTGGTTATAGCAGTATAAAGACACTATACAATGAATATTATCATGATCCAATGGTCCAATTAGGAATACCCAAATTGAAACCCTATGTTCTATATGCTAAACATCAAGAATTGAAATGGAATTTGTTGCAATGGAAAGGAATGATGGGGAATCAGCTCAGGAAGTGATAAGAACTAAATGAGAATCATAAACCAATAGTAAATCAGACCTAGCATACATCTACACATCAGTTTAGATCAATAAGACAAGTTGGAATGACAAGAATCATAGAAATGCAATGCTATTGATTGTATTGGAAGCATAGCATGGCAAGAATGAAAGAAAAACAATGGAAATGAAAGGGGAAACACATGACCAAGTGTTTGCAAGGTTGCAACACTTTAGCCATAGTCTCAATAGCAAGAAAGAGTAGAGGAATGAGTAGAATAGAGAAAGAGAGAGAGAAATCATATCTTGAGGAAGCAATGGAGATGGGAGGCAATGATTGAGACCAAGATCCTTCACCAACTTCAAGGAATGCCCTAGGGAAGCTCACTTCTCGTTCTCTGGAGTGCCAATGATTAGGTTAGGCTTCTATTCACGAGTTCCCATAAAGTAGGCTTAAAATAATAGAGAATTTTGTGATTTTTGGATTTATTAATCTGCTGGTAAACTGGCTGGTCGACTGGTCAATCGACCAAGCAGTCGACCAAGCCTGAACAGCAACTTCAGACAGGGAATTGGAAGGCCAGACTAATCCAAATTGAGTTGGGTTTTCTCCTACAAGTCAATCAACAAGTCTAGATTAGATAAATACCTTCGGAACGAGATGGGAAGTGCATCACGTACTTCAACTACGCTCTCCCCCTTCTAGGTGCAATTTCTCACTGAACACTAACAGTGTAACCAAGTAAGGGGCATCACTGTCAATATCCATAGGCTCTAAGTCATACACCAAATCTTCAACTAAGAGGGCCCACAAGTCTCTTCTTCCACTACTCCGGGTCTTCGGACCTACAAACACCAATGGATCCGGGTTAGGGTCAGGGTTAGGATAGGACTGGATTTCATATTCTCCCCCCTTAAAAGAAATTTCGTCCTCGAAATTGAAAGCGTACCTGTGCTTCCAAAAAGATGAGGAAACTTCTCCTTCATGTCTTCTTCTTTTTCCCATGAAGCTTCTTCCGGGGTGTGATTCTTCCACCGAATCTTCACCAAAGGGATGGTGCGATTCCGCAACTACTTGTCCTTTTTGTCTAGGATCTCAGCTGGTCCTTCATCGTAAGAAAGATCGGCACTAAGTCCTTCAAGTGCTTGCTGTAGTATGTGTTCCGGGTTCTCTATGTACTTTCAAAGCATCACATGAAACACATTGTGAACTCCAGCAAGAGATGGGGCAAGGCCAAACGGTATGCGACAAGTCCAACCTTTTCCAAAATCTCATAAGGTCCAATGAAACAAGGGCTAAGCTTTCCTTTCACATTGAATCTCGCACCCCCCCTTTCGTACGTGATACTTTGAGGAAAACTTTCTCTCCAATCTGAAATTTTAAATCGGTTCTTCTCTTGTCGGCATAAGATTTCTATCTAGACCGGTGGCAGACTTGGTTCTTTCTCTAATCATATCAACCATCGCACTTGTAGCTTCAACCATTTCCGGACCCAAGACTCTTCTTTCACCAGTCTCAGTCCAATACAAAGGCGTTCTACAAGTGTTACCATACAAAGCTTTAAATGGAGCCATTCCTATTGTTGCTTGGTAACAGTTGTTATAGGCAAACTCAACCAAAGCTAAGTGTTCATCCCAATTTCCACCCATATCTACCACACAAGATCTAAGCATATCTTCCAATATTTGAATTGTCCGCTCAAACTGTCCATCAGACTTGTGGATGATGAGGCTGTACTCGATTCAATTGGGTTCCCAAGGCTTTCTGCAAACCATTCCAAAACCTTGAGGTGAACCTAGGATCACAATTAGAAACAATACTCACAGGCACTCCGTGCAGACGAACCACATTGTCCACATAAAGCCTAGCTAGCTTATCCAAAGTGTAAGTGACCTTCATAGGGATAAAATGGGCTGATTTGGTCAACCTATCAACAATCACCCACACAGTGTCATTACCTTTACTTGTCCGAGGTAAGCTAGTCACGAAGTCCATGGAGATATCTTCCCACTTCCAACTAGGAATAGGAAGGGGCTGAAGCAATCCAGACAGAGGTTGACGAACGGCTTTCACACGTTGACAAGTCTCACACTTGGCAACAAAATCTTCAACATCAGCTTTCAAACCATTCCACAAAAAATGTTCCCTTAAGTCCTTGTACATCTTGGTACTTCCAGGGTGTACTGTAAAGATTGAATGGTGTGCTTCTTTCAATATTTTCTTCTTGATTTCTTCAACAGCTGGCACACAAAGTCTACCTCTAAACAATAAAGTGCCATCCATAGACATACTAAAATCAGGGTCCATTTCGGGATTTAAAGCAATCATCTTAATCTTCTCTTTCAACTCTTGATCAGAACTTTGCAAAGCAACAATTCTGTCTCTAAGGGTAGATCTTGCTGTCATAGTAGAGAGAACAAAATCCGAACCTTCAAAAACAACTTCTAAACCAAAATCCGCAATTGAATACCACGAAGGTTGACTCAAGGCATTCAAGTCCAACACTTTCTTCTGACTTTTTCTGCTAAGAGCATCGGCAACAACATTAGCCTTACCTGGGTGATATTGGATGTCACAATCATAATCGGAGACCAATTCTAACCATCTCCTTTGTCTCATATTCAACTCCTTCTGGGTGAAGAAGTACTTCAAACTCTTATGATCTGTGAAGATAGCGATCTTTTCATCGTACAGGTAATGTCTTCAAATCTTCAATGCAAAGACAACAGCGGCAAGCTCTAAATCATGAGTGGGGTAGTTCCACTCATAATTCTTCAATTGTTGAGAGGCATATGCCACTACCTTACCATGTTGCATCAACACGCAACCCAAACCAATCTTGGAAGCATCAGTGTAGACTGTCAAACCACCGGAACTATCAGGTATAGTCAAAATCAGAGCGCTTGTCAAGCTAACTTTCAGCTCTTTGAAATTCTTCTCACAAGCTTCGGTCCACACAAACTTCTCTTCCTTTATAGTTAGCTTAGTCATAGGAGCAGCCAACCTAGAAAAGTTCTCAATAAACCTTCTATAGTATCCTGTCAATCCAAGGAAACTTCTTATCTCAGTCACGGTCTTCGGTCTTTCCCAATCAGCAGCTATTTGCACCTTCTCAGGATCCACACAAATACCTTCGGCCGAAACAACATGGCCAAGAAATACTACCCTTGAGAGCCAAAAGTCACACTTGCTAAACTTAGCATAGAGCTTCTTTTCTCTCAACCTTTGCAATGTGAAATTTAGGTGTTTTTCACATGCTCTTCTTTATTCTTCGAATATATCAAGATGTCATCGATAAATACGATCACAAACTTATCGAGCACATCATGAATACTCAGTTCATGAGATCCATGAACACGGCAGGAGCATTAGTTAAACCAAAAGGCATAACTCTAAACTCATAATGTCCATACCTTGTTCTAAACGCTGTCTTGAAGATATCACTTGACTTCACTTTCAACTAATGATATCCAGACCTCAAATCAATTTTTGAGAACACAGCTGCACCTTTCAACTGATCGAAAAGATCATCAATCCGGGGCAGCAGATATCTATTATTGACGGTCAACTTATTCAACTCCCGATAATCAATGCATAGACACATGCTACCGTCCTTCTTCTTCACAAAAAAGATTGGAGCTCCCCAAGGTGATACACTTGTGTTAGGGAGTGACAACTGTCACAAGCTATCTTATACTTTTGTATTGTTATTAGTATAAATAGGCTGTATCTGTCTTTTATACAATATATGGAAATATCTTTACTCTCTCACATGGTATCAGGTTTTCTGGCTGACGCCATTTTCTCGATTCTAGTGTCATTTCCTCTGTTTTTCACGTTGTTTTCTTGTTTCTGGTTTTTGACCAAGCGTTCTCTTCTCAATTAAACTCTAGTTTCTGGTTTTCTTTACAACATTGAAGCTCACGATCTGGTTCCTAAATCAAGTTTTCGGTTCTTGATTTTTCTTTTTTGAACGGTCTTCAACTAAACTCTGGTTTCTGGTTTTCTTTACAACTTTGAAGCTCACGATCTGGTTCCTAAATCAAGTTTCTGTCTTCTTCGTCAAGTGTTAGTTCATCAATCAAGTTTCTGGTTCTTGATTTTTCTACACTTTGTCTTCATCAAGCGTTAAAACAGTTTCTATTTTTCTGATTTTTTAAGTTTCATCATGAGTTCTTCCGCTCCTACTCTGGTTACATTCAACTCCAATCCAAGTGTTTCGTGGAAGCTAAACGCATCAAACTACCTGATTTGGCGAGCTCAGATTCTTCCATTTCTTCGTGGTCATAATCTCTTTGGTTTTCTGGACGGTACCTTTCCTCGTCCTTCAGATCACCCCTTAGATGTAATGGTGTCTCTAATACTTCAATTGATGATCCATGTTCTTCTTCAGCTGAACTTTGGGATCGACAAGACCAATTGATTTTGGATGGTTAGTCTCTTCTTTGTCTGAATCGGCTCTTCCTCATGTTGTTTCAGCAAGAACTTCTCGCGATGCTTGGGATTCTTTAATGACAGTGTTTTCATCTAGTTCTCGTTCTCAGATCTTGCATCTCAAGAACCGTCTCTTTCGATTACAGAGAGGTTCTTCGATAGTGAGTGATTATCTTCTTGAAGTCCAGACTCTTGCTGATACTCTAGCTGCTGTCGATAGTCCTATTCTAACAGAAGATCTTGTTCTTGCAACGTTGCGAGGTTTAGGTGCCGGATATCAAGATTTTTCGACTTCGATTCAACTTCATACAGATCCGGTCTCGTTTGATGATCTCTCAGGTCTTCTCCTCACTCATGAGATGAATCTTGCTACCGTAGCCCCTTCTTCTTCTGTTTTGACGGCTAATCTAGCTTCTCGTGGTGGTTCTGTTCGTTTTTCTAGTGGTTCTCGCAATCACTCTGCTTCACAATATAATCAAGGTAATTTTGGTGCCAATCGTGGTCGTGGATATTTTCGTGGTCGTGGAAACTATCGTGGTCGCAGCCGTGGATATGGCAATCAAAATTTGCCTTCGGTAATTGGACTGATCGTTCTTTCAATGATCACGGACGATCTACTTAATAAAGTTTGCGCAGTGATGTTTCTCAGACTGATCATTCTTCCACTCGATCATTTCTGGATGAACCACGATCTGTCTGTCAGCTTTGTGAGACTGCAGGACATCGTGCATCTTCCTACCCGCAACGATTCAATCATGCATTTGTTGGTAAATGCTTTTGTTCATCAGCTCTTATCTCTCCTTTGTTCTCTGATAAGCTGCTTTGGATCCTTGATAGCGGTTCTAATTGCCATCTCTCTGCAGACATTTCAAACTTAGCAATTTGTGAACCTTTTAGTGGATCTGAGACAGTCACAGTAGTTAATGGTCAACAGCTTTCTATTTCTCATATTGGTTCTACATATGTTCATTTTTCTGAAACGAATTTTCTGCTCCAAAATGTTTTATATGTGATGCGTCCAAAATCTGCTCAGCCCTTAGATCTCCTCGTGATGTCCTGCAAAACGAAAGCGTCAGATGTGGCCCGACCGCTGGGGTCGGGAGTCCACCTCCGAAGGCTAAGTTAGTTGATGAACTTAATCACAAATGGCTCTGCTAGAAGCGCAAAGCTTAAGGAATGAAGAACTGGGAAGGGTGATCTAGATAGTAGATCGCTGATAGTTTAGGTCTATCAGTATGTATCTGAACCTGAGTCTCAGATAGTATTCTTTTTTCGATCCCCTCACCTTGTATGGTAGTGAGGTTTATATAGAGTGTACCTTCGAATCTCCTTCGTTGGATGCACTTGAGCCTTCTTTGGGTAGTCGTTGGATCTTATCAGTTAGATCCGTTGAGCAATAGACTTCTACTAGTTTGGGCTAGTAGAGGACTCCTGAGATAAACCTTAGGTTATGCGATGATTATCCCTTCGATAATGATTATCCGCAACCGTCAATTCGAGTCTGCCATCATTAGGGTGATTACCCTAATCCATAAGTAGGATTAGGGCACGCTTGCGACCGAATAAGCTTTCTTCTTCGACAAGCCATCTTCGGGATCCGGTTCGCTCGGGAGCGAGTCGGATCTCTCCGTCTCGACCGGGGTCGAGGGTCGGACCAGGTATGAACCCGGTCTGATCATAATCTCTCCATATCATGAGCCCCCAGACCAAGCGTTCGGTCGATCCCGAGGGCTTGGTTTTTAACTGGGTTCGTCGTCAGGTGATAATCTCTGCGTGCTTCATTAAATGTCATATCACATTTAATGCGGTGGTCACTTTTCCTCGAGCGTTGTGAGTGTAAGGCCACATATCTCCTTGCAGTTGATCTGTTGTGGCTCACGTCATCCAAGCGACGGTTTTCGAACGCCTATTTCGGATTCGTGAATTCAAACTTTCAAAACGTCTTTCAATCTTGATCGCTGATTTTGAATCAATCTCGATCGTTCAGATTCCCGAACACTCGTGCGGGAGTTTTAAAAGCGGTTCGTTGTCTTCGTAGGTTTCATTCTTCTGTCCTGGAATTTGAACCTTTGTTGTGCCTTCGCGCCTTCTGCTCTCAAGCTTCCGCCTCCTTTGAATCGGTAAGTTTCTTTGGTCTTTTTCTTTTTGTAGTTCTTTGAAACAAGTAATGGCGGACGATAGGGCTTCTCTGTACCCGGTGTTGGTAATAGCGGTGAGGCTTTTGCTTCTCCTGCTCCCTAACGATCGGATAGTGATAACAAAACCCTAAGCTGTCCTCTGGCGCGAGTTCGCTGAAGTTTCTCAAAAGGTTTTGAAAGAAAAACCGAAACTTCTCCTGTCCTTCTCGAGTCTGGATCTTCCAAGATTGTCGAGTCTTCTAGGCAGCCTCAAACTTCCGGGTCCGATGGTGGACCTGGCTCTGTTCCCTCCATTTATGATGAGGAAACCCTTCTTTCAGCTGTCCAAGATTTTGATTTTCCTTCCTCATATCGGTTAGGGCTCCCCACCACGATGAGAGGGTTGATTCATCCCTTTCGGGTGAATTTTCTCCGTATATAGATGCCTTTGGAAAGCGGGGTTCGCTTTCCCTTTTTTAATCCTTTGTTCTCCGCAGTTCTGAATCATTGGAACATTTGTCCCGGAATGCTCCTCCCCAATAGTTGGCGTCTTATCGTCGGCTTCTTGGGTTTGTGTTTTGAACTTGGCATTACGCCATCTCTTTCTCTCTTTGTACATTTTCATGTTCTTTCTATCTCCCATCCTCCCGGATGGGTTTTTCTGTCCAAATGCAATAAGGCTGAACTTGATTGGAGGGGCAGCATCCTTGTCAAAGGAACTTGCCCTTCTAACCACAAAAGATGGCGCGAACGATACTTTTTACGTCGAGCGCCTCCATCGGATCTTAACTTCCCAACCACCCGGAGGAAGTGTACTTCTTCTTCCGAGAATAACCGAGGCCTTCCCTTATCCAGAGAAGACGAGGCGGCCATTAGGAAGATCAAATCCATTCCGTGGTATCAAGAGATACATGGACTTGAAGTGGAGTATAACTCCATCCTTCAGTACTGGGGCTTGGCTCATTGTGAGCTTCTAACCACCATCCTTTAATTTGGCTGAAGTGATATGTTTTTAATTCGACTCTTGTCCTTCTTCTTTGCGGTGCCTCCAAGAATGAACCACGAAAGCTGCGGGTGAAGGCCGCTAGGGCCGTTGTGACAGCCGAGCAACGATCGCCCCGAGCCTTGACCGTAGATCAAGAGGCTTCTATTCCCTCTCCCGACCCCTCTTATAGGGGTATCAGGAATATCAGGCCCGTGGCTGATGCTTCGGGTAAAGGGAAGAAACCGATGGTGGAGAGGTCTAATGTCTCTTCCTCCACCCGAACCAAGAGGAGGCATGACACAATTGATGCTCCCTCGAATAAAAAATCCAAAGCTTCAACGGATGGTGAGGAGGTCTTCACCCCCCGGGGGGACCACGAAGGCGACCGACGGGGTGACTCGGGATCCCGAGAAAGCTGCGAGAATGGAGCTCCCTCGGTCTTGCTCCTTCGATCGCCGGGAATTTGAAGCCCTGGATAACACCTCCGTTGTTGCAACTGTACCGGTCTTCTTGCTTAGTTATTTTTTCATAATTCCTTATGACTTCTTCGATATTTTCCGCCTTCCCGGGAATCTTGTGTTGAGCTTTTATCAACACATGGAAGCATTGAGCCGGGTTGGTCGCACCAGCTCCTTCTTTGCAACCTCGTGAAGAGAATTTGGCGAAAGCCAATTACGAAATAGACCAGCTGACTGCAGCTGCCGTGGAGCTGCGAAAAAGCATGAGGAAGAAGTGATCTCCCTCAAGGAGGCCCTCGAAGCGTCGAAGATTCGTGCCGCTGCTGCCGAGCGCGAGGCCAGGAAGCAAAAAGCAGCTGCCACGTTGTTTGGAGACAGGCTTGAATTCAAAAGTAGGGAGCTCGAAGAACATCCGAAGTTGGCGATCCCTAGCAAGCCCGAGCATATAAAGCCCGAGCTTCGGAAGGAGTGTGTTCGGAAATACCCCGAACAGCGTACCTTTCTCCGAGCTGCTAGGTATCTACAACCTTCAAGCTTATCGCTTGGGGCGTAACGACGTTTGGGGCGCCGCACCGCCCACACCTTGCTCCTTTTCGTGAGGTGTGCCACAAAGAGGTCTTCGGGAAAGTTGGTATGGATCTCCCGGACAGGGCTCAGGAAGAAGATGATCCTTTTCCAGCTAACCCTCAATATGAGGCATACCTGGCTGACGAGCCGGCACTTCCAGAGGAGAAATCACAAGCCGAGTCTCAAGTTGCTGCTGTAGAGGACTCAGCCGATGCCATTCTTGAGGAAGGCTCTTCTCATGATCTCGAGAAAAGTCCTCCCGACAAGGGGTCCCTCGGGCAACAATGAAGAAAAGGCTTAGGGAGTTATCTTTTTGTACAGATTTACCCTCTATTTAATGAATAGACATTTCTTTCTCATGTTGGCCTTTATATTTCCCCGTCTCCTGCCGAAATCTTGCCTTGAATATCAAAGTATTAATGATAAAACTCATCACTTAACTTTACATTCCTCGCCGAATAATAATCTTGTAGAAATATTGTGAAGATGTGTTTCGGGAAGGTGCATTAATCTTCTCCACTACTTCATTTATTGCAAAGTCTGTACGTTTCCCTTCTGCGAAGTTCAAACGTTTTCTTGCCTTTGTATACCATTCACTGTTTCCAATGAATCGGAAATACATCCATTATTTTAATGGCGGTGCGACGATTGGAGGTATCTCTGCATCAGTGCTCGCTTCCACATGTTTCCATGTGGCATCCCTCCGACCGTTGATCTTGCTTTCTGCCGGATTTCGAAGCGTCATTTCGATCTAGGTCGTCGGTTGTCCTTAGCCTTCAACCATCGTCTTAATACCCGAGGCTATTTAAAGCCTTCGTGGGTACTCTCCATCTATCCTGTCTTCTGCAAATTAGATTTGCTAAAGTGTTAAAGCGACCTTTCGTCCTTCGGCCTGCTTCCGTATTCCTCGTACTCCAACAATAGCTCTATCAACTTCTGAACAAGTGAGTTTCTTAATTACTCATCTCTTTCCCCACTTCCCCCTGAGTAAACTGCACAGTAGTTATACTTGGGGTTTAGTTATTTGGGTTTGTTGGAAGTAATAAAAAACTAGGGTTTTCCCTCTTGTTGTTGTCGTTTATTTCTGTACTGATACGGCTTGTTTGTTTGCATAGTGGCTCCCAAGATCAACCCGAACTTTATCAGAGCAAAATCTTGCAAGAAAATCATTCCGTCGGTGGTGGTTGGGGCCAGTGCGGTGGTTTCAGCTAGTGACTCCTCCAAGCGTAAGGCGACTGCTGCCGGTGAATCTTCAAGTTAGATTCCCACAGTTTCTATTGATGTCGTCCCTGCGCCTCCTTTGCCCGAAGTGATCGCTCGTCTTTCCCGGGAAGATCTTGATCACTCCGTTGCCGATGGTGCTGCCGACGCCCCGCCGGTGAGATCATTGGTGCACCCCCGAAAGAGACTCTTCGGGCATTTGAGGCAACTATGTTGGCGTCTGATGAAGGTGTGGTCCCAGCAGGTGCTGCTCCTATTTCCAACTCCAGTGCTTGTTTGGCATCCTCCTCCTCTCCTTCCGAGTTGGAGGATTTTGCCACTAGGAAGCGCCGTTGGGTGACAAGTGATGCAGCTCATCCTTCTCTTGGTGTAGCTCATCCTTCTCATCCTTCGCCTGAATTAGTGTCAAACGAGTTTGACAGAGCGTTGGAAAGGTGTACTGCTGCTCGAATGACTTCCGAGAGTGCAGTTCTTTCCAAACTTCCGATGAAGTCTTTACGAAGTCACTTTGGTGATGTAAGTCTTTCTTCATTATCCTCTCGATTCTGAAAAATTACTTTTCTGCTCCTTGTTAACTCGGAAGTTGTTTGCAGGAGTCTTGCTGGCAACTTCCACAACCAAGTGGAAGCAGTTACTAGGCTCAGTAGATTGAGCAATGAAGTTTCTAGGCTTCGGGAAATCTCCGGAGCTAAAGATGTTGAGATTGCTCGCCTTCGGAATCTAGCTTGGGAGGTGGCGAGGAGAAAAAAATTCGATGATTGGTCGTCTTCGGTCGAGACTTGGATGATGCCGGGGAGAAGATCCGGCGATTGGAGCGACCAGTTGGAAAGTCGAAGCCAAAGGATCCGAAACGTTACCCGAAAGGCAAGCTGTCGTTCCTTTGCCCGAATCCCTTCCAACTGATGTTCGCAAAGCTGCGTCTTCAAGTATTTACACAAGAAGCCTTTTGTTGATATGCTGAATGCTTATAACTTGCAGGCATACCGGGATGGTGAGAACGAAGTATGGGAATCAATATTAAGGAAGGATCCTCATTTTGATACGACTCCCTACGATCTTGTTTGCCATCCCGAAGTATTTACCTGACCCGGGTATTCCTCCTCCCGATTGGACCAAGGATAAGATTGATCCTCCACCTTCCGATCCAGATATTATGCATTATCTGGAAGATTCTCCTGTTTATTCTCCCCTGGAAGAAGTCAATTATGACGAGCTTGTCCTGAATGCGAGTTTGGTTGAGGACCATGCTTCTCCTGGACAAAGAGTATGAAATTGCGGAGGATTTTATGCATACCGAAATATTTTTGTAATCCTCATTTCTTCTCTTCTTTTCCTTGAATCCCCACCAATGGTTGACTCATATGTTTGTTCTAGCAAAGTCGCGTTGATCTTGTATAACTTCTCAACAGTCACCTATGATGACTTTCTTTTTTGACCGAAGATTGTATCCAGCTCTTGTAATTGTTTTGATACTGGCCTCTTTGGATCTTTTGAAGAAATAAGAAATTAACTTTATCTTGAACTTTGCTAGCCACTTGAATCGCTGTTGCATTAGGTCTTAGTTGTTTGAAACAATGCCTTTACTTAAGGATTTCCGAAGAAATACAATAAGTCTGAGAAGGAACTCACTCGGGTTTTAAACCGATGCCTTTACTTAAGGATTTCCGGAGAAATACAATAAGTCTGAGAAGGAACTCACTCGGGTTTTAAACCGATGCCTTTACTTAAGGATTTCCGGAGAAATACGATAAGTCTGAGAAGGAACTCACTCGGGTTTTAAACCGATGCCTTTACTTAAGGATTTCCGGAGAAATACGATAAGTCTGAGAAGGAACTCACTCGGGTTTTAAACCGATGCCTTTACTTAAGGATAATTCAAAAATTCAATAAGTCTTGAAGGAACTTACTCGGGTTTTAAACCGACGCCTTGCAAAAGGAACTCACTCGGATTTTCATCCGATGCCTCGACTTAAGAAAGTCCAAAAATTTCCATAAGTGTTGAAGGACCCACACGAATTTTCATCCGATGCCTTATAGTTGGATCTTGTTCTTGAATGTGGTGTAACAATGATTACATCGCGAACAAAATTGAAATCATCCTCAAGGATAAAACTTCTTGAGATGCCTAGCATTCCACGAACGATCCAACTCTTTCTGGGTGTTGATGTTCTTCAGCCTGTAAGCTCCTGAACCGACCGGTTTCACAACCATATAAGGTCCTTCCCAGGAAGGGTCTAATTTTCTTTGGTGATGCGGGTCGGAAGCTAGGGTGTTTCTCAACACCAAATCTCCGGCTAAGTACCGACGATTCTTCACTCGAGTATTATAATGAGATGCTATCCTTCTTTGATAATGTTGAGTTCGTGCTATTGCCTTTGCCCGAACTTCGTCCAACAAATCAAGACTATCAAGCAGCCCTTGTTCATTTGCTTTTTCCTCGAACTCACGATCCCGTAATGTCCCCGCCATTATCTCCACTGGTGCCAATGCTTCGGATCCATATGCCAACCTGAATGGAGTTTCTCCTGTGGGTGTTCGAACCGTAGTTCTATAAGCCCACAAGACATTATGAAGTTCTTTGACCCAAGAAGCTTTGTCGGCTTCGAGTCTTCTCTTTATTCCTTCCAAAGAGCGTTCGGTTAGTAACCTCTACCTGTCCATTGCTTTGGGGGTATGCCACCGAGGACATACGATGCTCGATCATATATGTTCCACAGAATTGCTCAAATTGTGGATAGTCGAACCGAGTACCATGGTCGGTGACAATAATCTTTGGAATCCCAAAGCGATATATGATTAATTCAAGCACAAATTTCTCCACTTTTTTCTCATGAATTGCCGCCGGTGCACGGCTTCTACCCATTTTGTGAAGTAATCAATTGATACTATCGAGATATTCCCGTCCGCTCTGATGCCTTAGTGAATTTGCCCACGATATCAATTCCCCACATTGCAAAGGGAATGGGATTGAGAATTGAAGTCATAGTTTCCGCCGGGCGCTTCGATATCTGTAGCATGAATTTGACAGCTTACCACATCGACGAACGTACTCCATAGCAGCCTCTTGGACCTTAGGCCAATATAACCCAAGTCTCGAGAATTTTGTGAGCCGGGGCTCGTCCACCCATGTGAGCTCCACAAATTCCTTCATGAACCTCAGCCAAAGCTGATTTTGCTCCTTCGGGGCCTATACATCTCATAAGGGGTCTAGCATAAGATCTTTTGTATAGTCTCCCATTCTGAATAACAAATCTAGCTGATCGAATCTTGATCAACCTTGCCTCTACCGGATCCTCGGGTAATTTGTCATCCCTTAGATACTCGATTATTGGATCCATCCAAAGAACGTTCGCTTCAATATAAGAAATTTCTTTCTCATGATAACTTGGAAAAGTTATCTCTTCAATGTAGACCGAAGGGTCTAGATTCTTTTCCTTGGCATTGGCTAGTCGGGATAGCTCATCTCGCCACCGAGGTTTTCATTCCTCGAAATCTGAGATATCTTCAAATTCCGAAATTGGTTTTGAAATGCCTGCACTATCTCTTGATATTTCTGCAAGCGTGGTTCTTTAATACCATACTCCCCCTGGACTTGGTTGACTATAAGTTGAGAGTCAATATAAATAGTAACATCTGCAATAGATAATGCTTTTGACAACCGAAGTCCTACTATCAGAGCCTCATATTCTCGCTTCGTTATTACTTGCGTCAAATGCGAATCTCAAAGCATATCGAATAATAAATCTGCTGGACTTTTTAATAGAATTCCAGCTCCTGCTCCATCTTTATTACTCGAACCATCCACATATACCTCCCAAGTGGTTGGTATAATGGGATCCTCAATGGTGGGTTTCACTGGTGCAGTAGTTTCTACTACAAAGTCGGCTAATGCCCGAGCCTTGATTGCGCTTCGGGGCTTAAAGCTCACTTGGAACTCGCCGAGTTCAACCGACCAGGACACCATCCTTCCGGACAAATCAGGTTTGTTAAGAACTTTACTAAGAGGAAAAGTTGTAAATACCTCAATTGGATGAGCCTGAAAATATGGCCTTAGCTTCTGGCGGCCATCATGAGAGCCGAGCCTGGCTTCTCAATTTGTGAAGATCTTGTCTCCGCATCTAGCAACACGTGGCTTACATAGTAAATCGGCCACTGTTTTTTATCTTTTCCCGAACAAGTACCGCACCGACCGCCGAAAGGGACGTCGCTAGATATAGCTGTAATATTTCCCCCTTCTCTCGTCCGGACAGGATCGGTGGTTGTCCAAGTGCTTCTTTTAATTCCTCGAAAGCTTTCTAGCACTCTTTAGTCCACTTTGCTTCCTTACCGCCCTTCAGGTCTTTAAGTTCCTTGAAGAAAGGCAAACATTTTTCTCCGGACTTGGAGATGAATCGATTTAAAGCAACGAACTCTCCCCGTTAAACACCGTACATCCCGAACGGTTTTGGGAGCCTCCATATCAATCGAGCTTGTATTTTGGCAGGATTAGCCTCAATTCCCTCTCTGTGATACCATGAAGCCCAAAAAATTTTCCCGAGGAGACTCCAAAGGCACATTTTTCTTTGGTTTAGCTTCATTTGATGTTTCCGCAAGATCGAGAATACCTCAGTCAAATCTGCAATATGATTTGCTTTTGTAAAGCTTTTCACTAGCATGTCGTCAACATAAGCTTCAACATTCTTTCCTATCAGTTCTTTGAAAATCTTGTTGACGGCCCTCTGATATGTTGCTCCCGCATTCTTCAGGCCAAAAGGCATGACCTTGTAATAATAGCTCTCACGATCAGTCATGAAAGCCGTATACTTCTCATCCTCCTTATTCATAAGGATCCGATTATACCCCGAGTAGGCATCCATGAAACTTAAAAGTTTCATATCCTGCAATCGCATCTATCAAGAGGTCAATCCGAGGCAACGGGTAGCAATCTTTTGGGCAAGCTTTGTTAAGATCTGTGTAGTCTGTACACATCCTCCACTTCCCATTCGCCTTTTTTACCATTACCACGTTGGCCAACCAAGTTGGGCACTCAATTGGTTCTATGAAACCAGAATTCTTAAGTTTTTCAACTTCGCTTCGAACGGCTTCATACTTTTCAATGGAGAAATTTCTTCTTTTCCGTATCACTTGGTTTCGCCTTAGGGTCTATCCAAAGTTTGTGCTCTGCAATGGCCCGATCGATTCCGGGCATGTCCTCAGCAGACCATGCGAATACATCTTTATTCTCGTTGAAGAAAAAACTTCAACTCATCTTTAAATTCTTCCAACTGTTCGGACCCGATATAAATAATCTTTTTCTCATCCTCGGTACACAGCTGGATTTGTTCCAGCTTCTCCACCGGTTCGGGTCTTTGCATCTCTCGTCTCTTCCCGATCATCTCGAACTTCTATGGGGAGGGCAGTTACCTTCCTCGGGCCCTCCTTGTCTTTTAAATAGGCAACATAACACCGCCGAGAGATCTTCTCGTCGAGGAGACTTGACCAATTCCCATATCAGTCGGGAATTTTATCTTCAGGTGCTTTGTCGAAACAATAGCACCTATCTTGGATAAAGATGGTCGCCCGAGGATCATATTATAAGTCGGGCAGTTCCCGAACCACCAAAAAATTGATTCGGACAGTTTGTTTCCTTAGGAAAACTTCCAATGGATAAATCCAACCGGACCGATCCTTCCGCCACCGCAGATGACCCCGCAAAACCATATAGATGTGTGGATGAAGGTTTCATCAAGTCCCGATCCACCTTCAATTTTTGATACACTTCGTAGGAAATTAGGTCAGCTGCAGACCCTGTATCAATCAAAACTCTATGCACTTCCCGTCGTGCAATCTCTACCTTGATGACTATAGCATCATCATGAGGTAAACAAAATCTCTTTCGTCTTCCTCGCTAAAGGTGATAGAATCTTCACCATTCAGCTTCTTCCGCTTCTGCATCTCTCCGGTTCCAACAAATTTGGATTTTGTTTTCAGACTCCGGAGTGATTCGGGCTCTGGTCCCCCGAAGATGGTAAGGATCGGTGACCGAGTAGCTTCAATCACCTCCTTGCCTTTCTTAGACTTCGGGGCCTCCCTTGATCGTTCCGAACTAACCGAACGATCCCTTTTAGGAGCAGCCGCACGTGGCTCACGTGGCTCCTCCCTTCTTCTGCTAACGAAATTGGACAGATGTCCCTGAGATATCAATCTCTCAATATCAGCCTTCAGATGACGACAGTCATTAGTATAATGACCATAGTCCTTGTGGAATCGGCAATACTTTTCTTGATCCCGTCGCTCTCTCCGGGTTTCAAAAGAATTTTAGGCGGCCACTTTAAAAGATTTTTTCTTTTGAGGATATTTAAAATATCAGCCCGAGGAGCATTCAATGGAGTGTACTCACTTTTATCGGGGGACCTTTGGCGCCAAGGCTGAGATTTTCCAACCCGATCACGAACATTTTTCTTTGGCTTCTGCTTCTGCTCAGGAGCCTTCTCGTTCCTTATTGGAGACTTTATTATCTCCTTGGCGCGCATCTAGAATCTCCATGACTTCAGCCTCGCTTCGGCATCTCTGTACCAACTCAAGCATAAGTCGCAGGCATATCCCGTAGTAATAACTCCAGGAGTTTCCGATTAGTGAGTCCCGTGAATAGAGCAGTTTTGGCTACTTGTTCATCCAAATTTTCTATCTCCATCGTCACTTTGTTGAATCTTTTCAAAAACTCTCTGATTGATTCGCTCTTTCCTTGTTTAACAGTAAACAAGGTTTCTTCCGTTTTCTTGACCTCGTATTCCACTCTGGGGAATCGCCCTATGAATTGGCGCGCCAATTCGTCAAAGTTTACAATCCTTCCAGAGGGGAGGTTTGAAAACCACTTTTGTGCTGCTCCGGTAAGTGATGAACCAAAAAGCCTGCATAAAATTTCATCAGAATTACCCGAAACCGCCATGGTCTCGTTGGTAATAGCCGATGTGAGCTGTTGGATTTCCGGAGCCATCGAATGTTGAAAAGGTAGGCAAACGGAAGTTACGGGAAACTGATATCCCGCAATTGGCTCGGCAAAGGGAGTCTTCCGAATGACCGAGTAAATATCCTCGGCTTATTCTTCCCTTAGCCAACGCCCTAATTTCTCATTGATGTTGGCCAATTCCCGACCAACTGGGTCGGGTGATCTTCAGCAATATGATCACGACCTCGATTAACACGATCATCCCGTGCTACTCGATCATCACGAACAGCCCGTCCTTCCCGAGCATTCCTCTCGTCGCGAACTGCTCGATCATCACGAACGGTTCTTCCGATAATGGGTGAGTGAGTTCTTACCCCCGTATCCAACCTTGTGTTTGAATCGCTTGTACTCTCTTGCGGTTTATCGAACCGATCGTCTCGCCTCGGTTGATCATCGATCCTCCTAAGTCCTCTGTCTCCTTCACGGAAATTCTGATAGATATTCCGGTCTTCAGCCAATCTCTGGTCACGTGGCAATGCACGTCTCCCTGAATCGCGCTGATCAGGCTCTTGTGGTAAAACCACTCGTTAGGTGAGCATGCGGAGTGCTTGGCTCACCTCCAAGAGTTGAATCTTTACCTGATCCAATTGATCTTGGATTGTATCAGGAGGAGGATTACGTCCTCCCTGGCCACCATCTACGTCGATAGGATTTTGGCTTTCCTGGGGAATATCTGGATTATTCACTCCAGGGATCTGAACACCGGAATTGCGTTGTGCAGCGGCTGTTGCGGCTGCTGATCTAGTCACCATGGGTTTTCAAGTTGTTTCCCACAGACGGCGCCAATTGATGCGTCCAAAATCTGCTCAGCCCTTAGATCTCCTCGTGATGTCCTGCAAAACGAAAGCGTCAGATGTGGCCCGACCGCTGGGGTCGGGAGTCCACCTCCTAAGGCTAAGTCAGTTGATGAACTTAATCACAAACGGCTCTGCTAGAAGCGTAGAGCTTAAGGAATGAAGAACTGGGAAGGGTGATCTAGATAGCAGATTGCTGATAGTTTAGGTCTATCAGTATGTATCTGAACCTGAGTCTCAAATAATATTCTTTTTTCGATCCCCTCACCTTGTATGGTAGTGAGGTTTATATAGAGTGTACCTTCGAATCTCCTTCGTTGGATGCACTTGAGCCTTCTTTGGGTAGTCGTTGGATCTTATCAGTTAGATCTGTTGAGCAATAGACTTCTACTAGTTTGGGCTAGTAGAGGACTCCTGAGATAACCTTTAGGTTATGCGATGATTATCCCTTCGATAATGATTATCCGCAGCGTCACGCCCTCCCACCCGGTACCCTATCCGCATACCCGGGTGTGATCCACACCCAAGATCGTATCGAGTGATCAACCTCCCACATAAACAATAACATAATCATGAACAATCATAACATGAGTGCGGAAGATAAATCATAGATCCAATAAAGAAAGAATGAATCATAAATGAATCGATACTAATATAATCGAGTATCACGATAGTAGCGGGCAAATCCCACTTTACAACCCGGAAGTGCTCTAAAAGAATAAACTAGACAAAACCTAATCCCGTAAGTACATTGGGTAACTAAATTGATCTCCACTTTATAGACAACATCCTTGTGTGTAAATCTCATAAATAGCAACAAGGACGCTTCCACTCAATGGTCGGACTAGCATCGTACGGAGCATAACCACCGGAATCTTCGAGTTTGTGGTAACCG
The DNA here is from genome assembly GCF_041222555.1 of Hakea prostrata. Taxonomy (NCBI): domain Eukaryota; kingdom Viridiplantae; phylum Streptophyta; class Magnoliopsida; order Proteales; family Proteaceae; genus Hakea; species Hakea prostrata. The sequence continues at coordinate 24,181,734 of NC_142610.1, forward strand.
CAATCACCTTCCCGGAGATTGCCTCTTCGCCTTGCGCTTCTTCATAGGGACCGTCATAGTACTCGACCTCGGATAGTCTAACAACATTGTACAATAAAGGAATGAGTTTCAAAGAACTCGAGCGTTAAATCCATAATAACATAAATGCGGATTCCGCAATCATATGCAATATGATATGAGACAAACAATGATGAATGAATCTAACTCTATGTATGCTGGTCTCTATTGGCGCATGCTTTAAGTCATAACACCGTCTTCTTTAGGAAAGTCCACTCACATCCTCAACCATTTAAGATATCTTGGATTCTCTCACGGATCATTTCACCGGTCTCGGCAGCCGATTGGTATGGGTCCTTCATCCCTCGGACAAACCTTGCGGGGTTGTCAACACACTCTCTCACAACCATTTGGTATAGTCGGCACATGTCGGGGTAAACCTAGCCAAATGCAAGTCTTCTACTTAGTTACATCAAGTCGATCCAGATACTTCCATTCCTCGTCCCCGACGATCCTTTCCGGTATCCTTCACACTAGAGTCGGCGTATCCTATGGCACCGACCATAGTCCCCGACTACGGACTCATCAACCCTATTGATCATCCACATATGGTAAACGGGAAGCTCTCACGTCCTCTCACGGGTTGGTTACCGGTCTTAAGCGCCCGTGAGCCCAAGTCTAATCATATGCAACCCTACCAATAAATGGCCCCCACAATGTGATTCCCCGTCCTCTCACGGGTTGGTTACCGGTCTTGAGCGCCCATGAATCCCCATTGCTACCACGGGTCGTTCGGTCTCAATACCCCTCCGATTAGGGTCCCACATAACAGGACATCCTAGCCAAACACTACTAGACAATCCTAGATATGTCATCCAACAGTTTAGGAAGGTGTCCAGAGGGCATCTCCGGAAACATCCCATAATATTCCCGTAGTAGTCCAAGGACAGAAGTGTCAAAAGGACACCTCTCCTTTCCAAACCATACTTAAGCATACACATGCATCAATTCATATCATCACATATATGGTAACTTCATATATGGAAAGAAATCAATAAGTACAATCACTTGTATATAATCGGTAAGTAAATCATACATGAATCAATTCAACATGAATAAATAATGCTACCGTAATCAAAGTTATGCAACAGTAGTATATCATTGTAAGAATCTAATTTAGGAATCATATCTATGATATTCAAATATAGAAACTAGATTCATGCTATCTATGTAATTAAGGAAATAACCATCCTTACCTTTTATAACTCGCAAAGGAATCCTAAGAAATCAAGTAAGATCTTGGCAAACTTGAGAAGAAGGTCCTAAACAAGTATATACAACATATTAGGAAAGATCCCTAACGTAAAAGATATCAAAACATCCGAAACATGACCAAATCGAGTTGCTGTACTCATTGGTCGAGTGGATTGGTCGAGTGGTCCAGCGACCAATCAGTCGACCAATGCAGCAGAAGAGCCTATAAAATCGAGTTTTAAGATATGAAATCCGAATTTGGTGGTTCAAAAGGGTACTAATCAAGGGGTAGACTACATCAGTAGTATTCTAACAAATAGGGGACCTCAAAACACCAATCAAATCAAGATATCAAGATCCAAATTAGGAAACAAAAAGTTACCATAATTAACTCAACCATGGATCTTGATGAATTTGAAATAGAAAACAAAGACAAGAACAATAGGAGGATGGATCATTGCTTTCGTAATGAAAACATGAAAACATACATAGATCTTCATGGAATAAGGCTTAGAAGCATAAATCTAAATAAGGAAATAAAACCTACCATATATGTAACTACCATGCATCATGAAGAACACATAGTATGGTAGAAGAGAACAACTAGAGATCTATAGATTATGGATCATGGAAAGAAAACACAGTAATTACCTACTAACATGATCAACATAGAAGATCCAAAGAGATCAGAATTCAGATTAGAAGTTTAACAGAGATTAAATCATGGTTTGATCATGATTCCTTCAAAAGCTTGCAATGATCATGGTTAAGATCATTGTTCTAGCCTCAAATCCTTAGGATGATCATGAGAACATGTTCGAGATGTTTGCAACAGAGAATGCAGCATCTCTTCCACTGCCTCAACTCAAAAAGGAAAGAAAAACAAAGATGGAGGAGAAGAAGAGAGAGTAGACATACCTTTTGATGCAAAAGAAGAGTTTCGACGAAGATCCGTCAAGAAAACACCAAGGATGCAAGAGAGATGACTTGCGAGGTCTTTGGTCGTGCTCCGAGGGTTTGGAGGCAGCAAATACGAAGTGGACTCGAGATTGGACTTAAATAGAGCAAGAACAACCTAATTGCCAAAGACAAGACTCATTGGTCGAGTGGATTGGTCGCCGGCCCTCGACCAATGCGACAAGAAAGACCAAAACGGGAATTGAAGGTCCGGATCAAATCCAATCCTAAAGGGGTTTTGCACACAAGTCAAGTGACTTACCTAATAGGTAGAAATGCCTTCAAACCAAGATAGAGAGCACTCCAAGTCCATCAACTAATTAGATCTTCATCAGGATTCAGTTTCCATAAATAGAACCTCATCATCAACTTTCATGGATTCAAAGCCAGACACCAAGTCCTCTACTGGGATGGCCCAAAGCTGACTTCTTACTTTACTTCGGGTCATCGGACCTACAAATAACAAGGTTTCCGGGTCAAGGTTAGGGCTGGGTTTTACAGCAGCCGTCAATTCGAGTCTGCCATCATTAGGGTGATTACCCTAATCCATAAGTAGGATTAGGGCACGCTTGCAGCCGAATAAGCTTTCTTCTTCAGCAAGCCATCTTCCGGATCCGGTTCGCTCGGGAGCGAGTCGGATCTCTCCGTCTCGACCGGGGTCGAGGGTTGGACCAGGTATGAACCCGGTCTGATCATAATCTCTCCATATCAATATGCTCCTACTGCACATTGCAACCTGCTTTCCATTGCTAAATTTTTTGCTGATAATGGTGTCTATTTTGTATTTGATGCTGATTCATTTGCTATTAAGGACATTATGGATCACAAGACTCTTGTTCAAGGCCCAAGTAGCAATGGTATATCTGTGCTTCAGTTGCAGTTAGTCTATCCTGTTGCTTTTACTTCTCTGACTGAATGGCATCGTAGGTTGGGGCATCCTGGTTCGAGACGGACAGTAGAGGTTTTGAAATCCTCTGGTTTACCAATAACTGGTTCTTTGTCAAATTGTGATGCTTGTAGCTGTTCTCACAGTCACCAATTACCTTTTTCTAGATCACTATCTTGTAGTAGAGGTCCTCTTGACTTGATTCATAGTGATCTTTGGGGTCCAGCACCTTGTAATTCCTTTGATGGTTACTCTTACTATGTGTCTTTCATTGATGACTTTACCAAATATACTTGGATTTTTTTGTTGAAACGCAAGTCTGAGGTTCTCACTGTTTTTGAGGGTTTTAAGAAACAAGTTGAGAACTATTTTAGTACTACAATTAAATCCTTTCAATTGATGGTGGCACTGAGTTTCATTCTTTATTCCCTCTGTTTGCTACTATGGGTATTTCTCATCGTTTGTCCTGTACACCTGCTCAAAATGGTGTTGCTGAAAGGAAGCACAGGCATATTGTGGAATCTGGTCTCTCCATGTTGTTTCACGCTGGTGCTCCAACTTTATTTTGGTCGGCTGCTTTCACTACTGCTGTGTACTTGTTGAATCGCTTACCTCTTCAACTACTTGGTAACGTTTCTCCGCTTCAGATCTTGTTCTCCACTTCCCCTGACTACAAGGCTTTGAAGGTATTTGGCTGCTTATGTTTTCCATGGTTGAGACCTTACTCAAAAACAAAATTGGACCCACGGTCTCGCCGTTGTGTCTTTTTGGGATATTCTCTTCAATACAAAGGTTGTAAGTGTTGGGACACTGCCACTCAAAGGATGTTTATCTCATGGCATGTTCAATTTGTGGAGTCTTGTTTTCCATTTAAACATGATGTATCTTTTGTTATTCAGCCTTCTTTGGATGTATGGCATATTTCTGATATTCCCATTGTATCAAATTGTAATGTCCCATCCCCTGCATCTCAAGTATGTAATCCTACACATAGTGGATCATCCCCATCCCCATCTCATATTGCTGCTGACTTGATTTCTGGAGCTGATTTCTGATGAAGTGCCCCATTTATCTTCACATGCGCTCCCTCCTTGGAACCCACTTGTCTACCTGAGTCTTTGGGCTCTCATGCAGCTCCTATTTTGGATAATGGGCCTGGGCCTTCACAACCCCTAAGTAATCCATCTTGTGTGATTACTAAGTCTTCTACCCAATCCACTCATCCCATGTCCACTCGATCTAAGGCTGGTGTTACTTGCCCTCGGTCTCGACTTAATTTAGTGGCGGCTTGTGATGATACAATTGTTCCCACCGGCCATATTGTGGCTTTACAGTCTCCACAATGGCGTTCTGCTATGTTGGAAGAATTTAATGCTCTTCTTCACAATGGTACTTGGGTCTTAGTTCCGCCATTGGCTACACGTAATGTTGTCGGATGCAAGTGGGTTAAGCGTAATTCTGATGGTTCAATTAACGCTTCAAAGCACGTCTCGTTGCCAAAGGTTTTCATCAATGACCGGGATATGATTTTCATGATACATTTAGTCCCATTGTAAAACATACCACTATACGCGCGGTTCTATCTTTGGCTGTGACTAATAATTGGCCCGTTCGCCAACTTGATGTTTCTAATGCCTTTTTGCATGGTGATCTTAGTGAAGATGTTTTCATGACTCAACCGCCGGGTTTTGTTGATCCTCAACATCCATCTCATGTTTATCATCTACGGAAGTCGCTTTATGGTTTCAAACAAGCTCCTCGCACCTGGTTTCAAAAGCTTAGTTCGTTTGTTCTTTCCATGGTTTTGTTGGCTCTAAAACCGATTCTTCTTTGTTCATATATCGGTCTAAGTCTGTGATCATCTACTTTCTCATATATGTTGATGATATATTGGTCACTGGTAATAGTTTACCTGCAATCTCTTGTCTTCTCAAAGCCTTATCTACTAAATTTTCTTTAAAGGATCTTGGTGATCTACATTTCTTCCTTGGGATGGAAGTTACTTGGACTCCGGCAGGATTGACTCTTACACAACAAAAATATGTTACCGATTTATTGAAATACACTAATATGCATGAGGCCAAATCGGTTCTTACCCCTATAGCATCAGGATGCTCTCTCTCTGCTACTGATGGTCGTCCCTTGCCTGATGCCACTGCTTATCGGCATACAGTTGGAGCAGTGCAATATTTATGCACTACTCATCCTGATATAAGTTTTGTTGTTAATAAGGTGGCTCAATTCATGCATTCGCCATCTGACATGCATTGGGCAGCTGTTAAGCGTATATTGCGCTATCTTGTTGGTACTCCCTCTTATGGTTTGTTTTTCGGCTCTCAATCTCAAAGTACTTTACAAGCCTTTTGTGACGCTGATTGGGCTGGATATCCTGGCGATCGTCACTCCACTACAGGATTTTCCATTTTTTTGGTCATCATCCTATCTCTTGGAGTTCAAAAAAACAACATACGGTTTCACACTCCTCCACTGAGGCCGAGTATCGAGCTATTGCGTCTACCGCAACAGAATTGATCTAGCTACGATCTCTTCTCTCTGAGCTTGGTGTCTTTTTAGCGGCAGCTCCAATGATTTGGTGTGATAATCTCGGTGCCACTTACATGACCGCTAATCCAATATTCCATGCTCGTACCAAACATATTGAAATTGACTTTCACTTTGTTCATGACTTGGTAGCTTCTAAACACCTAGTAGTTCACTATATTTCCACTCTTGATCAGATAGCGGATATTCTTACCAAGGGATTACCTAAACGTTAATTTTTAGATTTACGAGACAAGCTCTGGGTTGTTGACTCCCATCGCTTGAGGGGGCATGTTAGGGAGTGACAATTGTCATTGTATAGCTGTCTTATACTTTTGTATTGTTATTAGTATAAATAGGCTGTATCCGTTTTTTATTCAATATATGGAAATATCTTTACTCTCTCACAACTTGGCTGCACAAAACCTCTCTCTAAGAGCTCATTCAATTGTGTTTGCAACTCTTCTAACTCGATAGATGCCATTTTATACGAAGCTTTAGATACTGAAGCAGCTCCAAGATTTAAGTCTATGGAAAACTCAACTTCTCTATTAGGGGGCAGTCCTGACAGATCATCTGCAAACGCATCAACAAAATCACAAGCAACCTTGACATCTTCAAGCTTCTTTCCTTCCTTGACCTTGCTTCCAAATGAAGCACTTTCCACTAATGCACGGACTTGCATCAATGCGGTCAAAGTCTTCTTACTAATCCTTCCTTTCTCACCTTGGAACTCAAAAACCAAATTTCCACTAACTTGAAACTGAATTCTCTTTGAAGAACACAAGATCACAGCATTGTGAAATGTCAGCCAGTCAATTCCCAAGATTACATCAAAATCCTTCATATCAAACAACACTAAGTTCACCTTCAAGTTCTTTCCACAAACTAACACAGGACATTCTTCTAACACTCTATTTAGCTTTACAACAGACCCAACAGTAGTATTAATTGACAAACAACTAGATAAACACATGGGTGTTAGGTTAGTCTTCATAGCAAATGTAGATGAGATGAAAGAATGAGTGTCACATCCACCCAGGGGGTACCCTATTTGGGTTACCCAGGGAAGTGATCCACAGCCCAAAAGATCAAGTTTAGGAACGATCATATCCACTTAGCGCAATAATATAATCAAAAAGCAAGAACAAATCTTTGTATTCAAATAATTTAATAATACAAGTCAAGAAAGGATCTCAGAAGGATCACAAAGAACATCAGAGTGCGGAAATGATACCAATAAAATAAATAATCAAAATGTGGAATGAGGCAAAAACCCATTCTACAATAATAACGGAAGGTAGATCGAGATAAAGTACAGATTACAACCAATTCTCAAAGGAAGGGAAAGAAAAGGGTAAACAACTAGATTACAGTTTCTTCTAACTTATACAATGTTTCCTTGATAACAAAATCATAAGAAACTAGACCAGGCCAAATCTGCCCCTGACAAATATTAGTCTCATACTGATAGTCTTCACCAATGTAATCACCAAATCAGTAGTGTAAGAGTCATCAATTTGGTCTTCATAGTGTTGACCATCATAGTCAATACTGGTAGTACCTGCAGATAAGTCTAACAAAAGATGTTGCAAAAAGGAGTGAGTTCAAAAGAACTCAACAAGGCAGTTATTCCGTAATAACACAGATACACGATACAAAGCATAGCATGATGCAATATGATATGAAACACATGATGCAATTATGATTCTAACTCTATATATGCTAGTCTCTTTGGTAGACATGCTTTAAGTCATAGCACCATACTTCTTTGGGTAGGTCTCAAATCACTCTTCCCTCAACCATCTCGGTATCTTGGGTTCTCCAGTGGTACTTGGGTCCTGCATCCCTCTCGGACAATCCATGGCTGGGGTTTAGGTCACCGCTCTCTCACATCACCATTGGTATAAGTATTGGCGCATGTCACGGTAAAGCCTAGCCTAGTGCAAGTCATCTACTTAGTCATATCATGTCAGATCCAGATACGTCCATTCCTCGCCCCGGGCGATCCTTTCCGGTATCCTTCACACTAAAGTCACGAATATTATTCACTGGACTCATCAACCCTATTGGTTATCCACAAATAGTAGACGGGAAGCTCTCACATCCTCTCACGGATATGACTCACTGATCGTCGAGCGCCTGTGAGCCCAAGTCTAGCTATTTGCAACCTTACCAATGAATAGCCCCTTTCAGATATCTGCAATGCGATTTATGTCCTCTCACGGGATGGTTACCGGTCTTGAGCGCCCACAAATCCACACTACTACCACGGGTCGTTCGGTCTCAATGCCCTTCCGATTCGGGTCTGATACGACAGGGACATCTTTGCCATACATCTAGACAAGTCCTATGTATGTCATCCAATAATTCGGAAAAGCGTCGATGGGCATCTTCGGAGAACGTCCCATACTATTCCCTCCGATGTCCAAGGACAGAAATGTCAATAGGACATTCTCCAATCCCAAATCATACCTATTCAATCACATTCTCAATCCCATCATATCCTACATAAATGACATTTCATCATATAGAAAGATACATACCATAACATGATCAATTACATATGAATTTATTAAGAATACATAATCATGATAACAAAAGAATATGTAAACATGGCACTACTATACTTGAAGTACTTATAACAGTCATATAATGTAGGAAATATGATAAAGAAGGTAAATTTACTAAGTCTCTAACATAGAAGCAAGAATCACATAATCTATGTAATTATGGTAACAACCGTCCTTACCTTAAGTCGCGATGATAATCTCAAAAGAATGATCCAAGAATGGTATTAAGACCCTAGACAAAACATAAATGAAAGATTAGAAAAGAAATCAGAAAAATCGGAGGTGGAACGGGTCAAATCGGACAAGAATACAGTTCAGCAGCATTGCTTGGTTGATGCTCTTGGTTGATGGTCTTGACCAAGAGAATCAACCAACACAGTCTCGGGGCTGTATAGTGGATTTTGGGTTTTTTGGTCCGAAATTTGTCTTCCGGGGCTCATATCGATCCGAAACTTAGAGGGGATGCTAGGAACAGTAGAAGGAGACTACATAGCAAGAATTAACATGATCCAATGGTCAAATTGAAAACCCCTAATTTGAAACCCTAGGTTCAACTTGCAAGACCCATGTTCTTCAATGAAATCAATTGCAATTGCAAGAGAACTTAGGGATTCAATTAAGGGAATGATGGCAGTAGATTAGAGATACATACTAACATATAATCAGACCTATTTAAAGAAATCAGATTAGGCAAAGGATTCATGTTGTCATAAAGAAAATCATAATAAGGAAGCAAGAACATTATGTATAATAATCATAGCATGAATATGATACGAAGGGGTTTATTCAAAACAAAAGAGGTTGTAGAAGAGGTGGTTGCAACGTTGCAGCACCTTCTCCCTAACCTCAGTAGCAAGAGTAAGAGTAATTAGGAGTAGATTAGAGAAGGGAGAAGAGATTACCAATGACTGGAAGAGGAGCCGGGCCTTGTGGGAGTTTCTGCCGGAGTTTCCCCTGCATCAACACCAAGTTCTGCCCACCTACAGCTTGCTCACCTACACAAATAAAGTGAGCATCCTCCTCACCAGTTTCTTCCTTATCAGGATGTGGCATATAACATGATCCTAAAAGCAGCTTTAAGGTTCTGTAACCTAGAACATTCTGATCAAGTGAAAAACTACGGAGCTTGGATGTTGTTCTTGGGGAGCTGAGTCATCAAATGATAACTCAAAAGCAGCCCCAGCAGAGAAACACGCAGAAGGTGAACTATACAATTTTCTTTTAAGCCCTAGACCCACCAATGAACTGAAGCCGCAACTCCTCCTTGGAGGTCTAATGATTTCAAAACAGAGGAATAATTAGAAACGTTGGGCTTTCTTGCCTCTTCCATAAATCCTCAAACCGTGGCTTTCATCTCCTGTGTGATCTCGGAGCCTGGACGAGCCATGTCGACGGAGAAAACAATGTTGGACAGCAAGTTCAGGGTTGTGGCAAAGGCAGCTTGACCAACATCAATAGCTCAACCCAGTTGGGCGTTTTCAAAAACATGATCAAGGAGTTTTGTTGAACCTTAAGGCGCCGCAGAGATTCACAGGCGTCAAGTTTCTGGGTTGTGAAAATCTGATGATTACGGAGCTTGTAAAGGTTTCTCTAGCGTGGAGAAGCAAAAAGCCACACCATAGATGATTGATGGTGGTTCAGTGCTTGAACTACATCCACAACTGTTCGACCAGCGAGTGCTTGGTCGTGAGTTTTGAGAATTTCTTGGGCTATAGCTGCTGAAGAAGCAACTATGGTGGTTAAACCACAGCAACTATGGTGGTTAAACCATCAAGCTTCATGGTCATCAGAGGATCATAAATCTTTGCTAAATCAGCGAGTGACTGGCTGGGTTTGTGCTATGATTCAAGATAGGGATTGAAGAAGAAGACGAGGTAGAAGATTAGAAGTAGAGAAAGCCGAGACAGAGAAGAAGGATATAAGGGAAATGAGAGATTGGTTTTCTGATATCTCCCTGCTTTACATGTGTAGTCTTTTTTTTTTTAAATATCCACCACTACAATGAAATGCTTAATAAAATAGCAGCTTAACACTACAATGAAATGCTTAAATAAATAATAGTCTAACACTACAATGAAATGCTTAATAAAATAACAGCCTAACACTACAATGAAATGCTTAATAAAATAACACCCACTAACTCTCTCTCTCTCTCTCTCTCTCTCTCTCTCTCTCTCTCTCTCTCTCTCCTCAACTCTAAAAAAATCATGAATATCGATTCCTCACTTCTTCTCTTCAACTAAAAATAAAACCAATCAATTATTTCTTCTCTCCCATTAATTCTTTTCCACTCACCCAAATTTCTTAAAATTAAACCTCCCACTAACTCTCTTTCTTTTCATAAACTACTTCTCGCACTAGAAAATGGGTCCACATCCAAAACTTCGATCAGATGGCCCACAGATGCCACCGATTCGAGGCCCGAGTCTTCGAACTTCAGTCAATCAGAGTTTCCGGGTCAAGGTCAGGGTTAGACTGGGGCTGGGTTTCACAATGAGATGCACCTATATCAAACAAAACAAATGCTGGAAAGAAGCAACTAACAATGTACCTGTGACGACTTCATGACAAGGGTCCTGTTCAACACCAGATATGCTGAAAACTCTGCCAGAGGGACGGGCAAGAACATGAACAAGAGCACTTTTCACAACTGGAGCATAAGGTTGGGCAGGCTTCTTCGGACAAAAGCGAGCAAAATGGCTAGTCTACTTGCAAAAGAAACAAGTAGAATCCTTCTGTCCAACAGGAGTCGCTACAGTGGGAGGTCTCTGAAATGCAGGTCTAGAATTAACAATCCCAAGCCGAGAAGGATAGACCGCTCCTGCAAGTCTAACTCCGCCAGGATGGCTATGCTAGCCCACAGGTCTAACACCAGAACTCTGTCCAACACTCCTTGGCTAAAAAGTAGGAGTGGGGTACGGAGTAGGTCTCACAAAACGACGATCAGGGCGGTCAACATAACCAGGGCTCCTTGGCTGCCAAGGCCTCTGAACGCTTGCATTTTCTCTTTCAGCTTCTTCCAACTTCTTAGCATTCTGAACTACCTGAGCATAGCTCTCGAGAGGGAGAATGGTGAGATATGTCTTTATAGATGGCCGTAGTCCTTTGAAGAATCTCTTCGCTTTCGCATTGTCAGGCTTTATCAAATCAGGGGCGAAAAAAATAACTCTTCAAACTTCTACTAGTAGTCCATCACAGATAAGGAACCTTGAGCCAATGCCATAAACTCTGCTTCTTTGGCATCCTTCACTACCTTAGGAAAGTAATTCTTATAGAAGGCTTCCTTAAATACTTCCCATGGGACAACACCAGCATAGAGGGCTTCGAGAACAGGGCGAGATGAAGTCCACCATGCATCCGCTTCCTGCTGAAGCTTTTGGTCGGCAAAAAGTACTTTTTGGGCATCAGTACATTGTAAGTGCCGAAAGGCCTTCTCTAATTCCCTTAGCCATCTATTAGGGAACAGAGCATCCTTTGATACACTGGTAAAAGATGGCACTTGCAATTTTAGAAAACTCTCCATCAACCTAGTATGCGGGGTTCCAGTGAACCTCTCCACATACGGGGCTGCCACACCCCCACCAGCGCGATTCTCTTCCCTAAGAGCCACAAAGCTAGCCATCATCTGATTGAACTGGGTTGCTTGATGTTGCATCATGTTAGTCATGATGCTAACAATATCCTTGAAACTTCCAATCTCAGGGGCAATGGGGATGCCATTAGTGGTATGGCTATCCTCTTGGGTCTGCTGGTCAGAACCCCCAGCGGGTGTTTCTTCGTTGCCGGTAATACCGGAACCGACGAGACAATTTCTCAAAAGAACCATTCTGCAAAAACCAAAGATAACAACACTGAAATTCGAAAATTCATCAATAACCACTTGACCATATGATTAGAATGCTTAAATTGTACATAGAGTAATCAATAAAGTAAGCAAACAATCAAACTTTGGTCAAAATCCAAAAATTTCGATCAAAAATTCAATTTTCACATTCTGTGTTCATCTGGTCAACTGACTAGTCGACCAAGCTCAACAGCATGTGAAAATTTGGCTTTTAACTTCATTTTTCACTTCAAACCTCACTTTAACTCTTTCTCTTGTGGGAGGGCTCTAGAGAACAATCTTGCAAGTGTTTCCAAGGAGAATCCAAGTGATTTCAAGCTTCAACAACATCAAGACAACATACATTGCACATCAAAGCAAGGTAATCACTATTCATCATCTTCTCAAGTTGGTTTCTTCACTTAGATTTCTTAAAATACCATGTTTAACTTGTTGTTCTAGGTTAGAAACATGTTCATGCATGCTTAGTAACATAATCCCATAGTTTCCATGCAAAAACAAGCCATAAACATCAAGCAAACACAAAAACACCAACTTGTTAACGCTAACGTAGCCGAAATTCCCAAATTTAGAAAAATTTCGATTACTCCCAAACTGCTTTGAATTTTTACATGAAATCAGTTGTCACATGCTAGAAATGATATGCTAGAGGTACTCAAGCAATTAGTTTCAACCAATTTTGATGTTTCCAAAAATCCCCAATTTTGACCTAAGAAGCCAAAATCCCATTCTAGCTTGCTGAATTTTTCACTTTAGGCCGCGATTTCAAGGGGTTTTCTTCAATTAAACTTCATAAGCATGTAATTCAAGGTAATATGCACATGCTAGTATGTTCAAATTGAATTTTCCCCAAAATCACAAATTTTTGGAAAAAATTACGAAAATGCCCTTCTTTTCTATTCTTTTTGGTAATTTTCTAACATTGACTTGTTGATCTTTTTATATAGGTATAGATATCATGGAGGGATGAGGATGAGGTGGTCGCGGTCGAGTAGATTGATAGGGGCCAGGAGAGGTGGTAGTCAGGTACCTTTGCAGCCACGAGCGGAGGTGATAGATCGACACCACTTCATTACTCCATTAGCCGACTTTCTTTACGAGGTATACTTTGAGCATTGCCGTATAGAGTACGGACGAGTATTGCAGATACCAGAGTTGAGGACTTTTCGTGTCGGACGGAGGTTTGATACGATGAGGTGGACACACCTATTCACAGAGGATCTTCCGACGTACCCCAAGTTAGTTCGGCTGTTTTACAACAATCTAACTTCATTCGAGGAAGGTCAGGGTGGTCAGATGGAGTTGGTGATAGCGAGTCAGGTCAGAGGGACTCAGATCAGATTTTCCACGAGTACATTGGCAGAGATCTTTGAGGTACCTCATTACCCACATGCATGTGTGTGGATATCAGGGGGCGAGGAGTTCAGCAGACACTTACTTCCATACGAGTTGCATGAGATATGTTCTACATTATGGGATGATCGACGGTGTTATCGGCCTAGAATCAGTGGTGATATGATTCCATCGGCTAGAGTCATCAAACGGATAGTAAGGAGGAACATCATACCGAGAGCAAGACATCACCATGTGGTCACTGTGATGGATGCTTTGCTCATCTATCGAATTTATTTGGGGTTTGAGATTGATTTGGCATACATTGTACAGAATGTCATGATCAAGATTGTTGAGTGCCCGAGTACTAGGAATCTATGCTTTGGACGCTTATTGACATGTATCTTCAGGTACTTTGGGGTGGAATTAGATGATAGGGAGAGGGCTACTCGAGGCATGGGATATTCCATTGGTGGTAGGTCTATTGCACTGATGCAGTTAGATTATGCTGAGAGATCTCCAAGTCCAGGGGACGAGACTAAGTCTGAGGATGAGGATGAGGTGGCACCAGTAGATGAGGGTCAGGAGGCTGCAGATTATGACGACCGGATGAGGAGGAAGCAGAGATATGTGATGCTGGTCAGGATGATCAGGAGATTCCTGCACCACACTTCAAGGTAGAGGGCCCATCACATGCCACTCCAAAGACACCAAACTTACATGCATGGATGCTTTCCATGACTTACATGCTAGAGAGGATGGAGGTCAAGCAGGAGCAGATATATGAGAGGATAAAGTCAAGATAGACACAGCTGTATGAGAGGATGGACGCGAGGCTTACATAGATGTACGAGAGGTTAGAGGTGAGACATGCACAGATAGAGTCTAAACAGGGGCTTATGCAGTCTCAGCTCACTCAGATTTCCGAGGATGTCCAGGTAGTTAGAGATCAAAGGCGGTCTCCCAAATAGACTTATTGTACTAGAATTTCAATTATGCTTTTCATATGTAACTCGATGTAAAACTTTCTTAAGTTAATGAAATTCACCTTTGTTTCACTTTACTATTGTGCATTATTCACTTTCTTTTTATTTCATTAAGTGGTGCTAGTTAAATTATAATTATTGTATATTATTCAACAATTACTTATGCATCATTAATTAAGTTTCTACTGCGAGTTATCTATTATTCACTCTAAGAATACAGGAGTCACTTCTGGATCTATGACTTGGGAATGTTCCGTCATCGTTTCTATGGTTGGGGTTTCACTTGAACTTGGGCTCTGATACCACTCTATCACGTCCACCCAGCCGGCACCCCATCGGGCATACCCGGGTATGTGATCCACAATCTCGAAGATCAAGTATCAAGCAACCATGCCTCCCACATACGCGATAACACAATCATGAACAATAATAATCAAGGTAAAAGCATATAATAAAGAATCATGAATAAGATAAAACAAATAATCAGAGTGCGGAATAAAGATGATACCAAGTGTATAAATATAATTCAAAAAGGAGAGAGTGATCAGAAGTCACTTCCCCTCACATGGCAGCAGAAAGTAGATAATTCAAGTTAAGTTACAAAATCAACATCTAAGGAGTATATCAAAGAAAGTTAAATTACAGATCCGGTCTAAAAGAAGAATTCAAAATGTAACATTAACAAATGTTTCCTCAGTCACATAAAGCACATCCTCATAACTATAGAAATCGAAGTCCAAAGACAACTACTCCAGCACCAGCGTTGGGCTAATCCTGGAGCGTATCATAGTCCTCTTCAATACCCTCACAATAATCTTCATAATAGCCATTACCCTGAGGGTAGTATGGCTCATCATAGGGTGCTTCAAAGGACGTGCCATCGGTCTCTTCAAAACCTGTGGAATTGTCTAACAAAACAATTGCACAAAAAGGAATGAGTTCAAAGGAACTCAGCAAAGCAGTTAATCCATAATACATAAACCATATGATACAAGTCATAACATGATGCGAATGATATGAGATAAATTATGCAAATATGATTCTAACTCTACGTATGCTAGTCTCTATGGTAGACATGCTTTAAGTCGTAGCACCATACTTCCTTGGGTAGGTCTCATATCACTCTTCCCTCAACCATCTAGGTATCTTGGGTTCTCCGGTGGGACTTGGGTCATGCATCCCTCTAGGACAATTCCATGGCAGAGGTTTCGGTCACTGTTCTCTCACATCACCATTGGTATAAGTATCTGCGCATGTCACGGAAAAGCCTAGCCCAATGCAAGTCATCTACTCAGTCATATCATGTCAAATCCAGATACGTCCATTCCTCGCCCCGGCCGATCCTTTCCGATATCCTTCACACTAGAGTCACGGATATTACTCACCGAACTCATCAACCCCTGGGTCATCCACAAATAGTAAGTGGGAAGCTCTCACGTCCTCTCACAGATATGACTCACCGATCTTCAAGCGCCCGTGAGCCCAAGTCTGACTATTTGCAACCCTACCAACAATGGCCCCTTTCCGTAATATGATCTATGTCCTCGCACAGGTTGGTTACCGGTCTTGAGCGCTCATCAAACCATACTACTACCATGGGTCGTTCGATCTCAATATCCTTCCGATTTGAGTCTGATATGACAAGGACATCCTAGCCATACATCTAGACAAGTCCTATGTATGTCATCCAATAATCCGGGAAAGCGTCAATGGACACCTTCGGAGAACATCCCATACTATTCCCTCTGATGTCCAAGGACATAAATGTCAGTAGGACATTCCCCAATCCCAAATTATACTTATCCAATCACATTCTCAGTTCATCATATCACACATACATGATACATCATCATATTGAAAGTCACATCATAACATCGCATGATTCAATTGTATATGTAAATAACAATAATTAAATAGACATGATATACAAGAGTAATTAAACATGTTACTACTGTTAAAAGACAACTACAGTAGTCATATGATGTCTAAATAAAATTGCTAGCTAAGCATATCAAGTTGTCAATCATCATTGAATAAACACATAGTCCATGTCATATGGATATAACCATCCTTACCTTAATCGAATCAGAAAATATAGCAAGTACCACTTAGAATAGTCCCCAACTTAGTGCTTGAACCCTAGACAACATATATGCAACATTAGAGAAGGAAACAATCAAATCGGAGATCAAACGGAGCGAAACGAGCAAGTGTTGAGTTGTTGTCTTCATCTGGTCAACTGATCACTCGACCGACCATGATGAACGAGAACGGGCATCATAGTGAATTTGGGCCCGAAACCAATCTTTCAGGGCTCGGATCGATCCAAAATTTGGAGGGATTGATTATAGCAGTATAAGGACACTATACAATGAATATTATCATGATCCAATGGTCCAATTAGGAATACCCAAATTGAAACCCTATGTTCTATATGCTAAACATCAAGAATTGAAATGGAATTTGTTGCAATGGCAAGGAATGATGGGGTATCAGCTAAGGAAATGATAAGAACTAAATGAGAATCGTAAACAAATAGTAAATCAGACCTAGCATACATCTACACATCAGTTTAGATCAATAAGACAAGTTGGAATGACAAGAATCATAGAAATGCAATGCTATTGATTGTATTGGAAGCATAGCATAGCAAGAATGAAAGAAAAATAATGGAAATGAAAGGGGAAACACATGACCAAGTGTTTGCAAGGTTGTAGCACTTTAGCCATGGTCTTAATAGCAAGAAAGAGTATAGGAATGAGTAGAATAGAGAAAGAGAGAGAGAAATCATATCTTGAGGAAGCAATGGAGTGGGAGGCAATGATTGAGACCAAGATCCTTCACCAACTTCAAGGAATGCCCTAGGGAAGCTCACTCCTCGTTCTCTAGAGTGCCAATGATTAGGTTAGGCTTCTATTCACGAGTTCCCATAAAGTAGGCTTAAAATAATAGATAATTTTGTGATTTTTGGATTTATTAATTTGCTGGTCGACTGGCTGGTCGACTAGTCAGTTGACTAAGCCTGAACAAAGAACTTCGAAAAGGGAATTGGAAGGCCAAACTGATCCAAATTGAGTTGGGTTTTCTCCTACAAGTCAATCAACAAGTCTAGATTAGATAAATACCTTCGGAACGAGATCGGAAGTGCATCACGTACTTCAACTACGCTCCCCCTTTCTAGGTGCAGTTTCTCACTAAACACCGACAGTGTGTATCCAAGTAAGGGGCATCACTGTCAATATCCATAGGCTCTGAGTCATACACCGAATCTTCAACTAAGAGGGCCCACAAGTCTCTTCTTCCACTACTCTAGGTCTTCGGACCTACAAACACCAATGGATCCGGGTCAAGGTCGTGGTTAGGATAGGGCTGGATTTCACACTAGTAGTTACAGAACTTCTCACGATTCCCTCACTGTCCTGACGATAGTTGCTTCCTATTAGGAAGCTTCATATACCGCAAGATTCTGGATAGTGTTCATGGCGGGTAACTTCCAAAGCGGCGCCCTCCTGATTGTTTAGATTAGGTTAGAATGGGCCCCCAATTATGGTCTAACCACGAAGAAAGATGTGAACCTAGTTCAGATGGGTTCGGTGCAATTTTCCTAATATCAGTATGTGAAGGGAGAGGAGGAATATTATTATTCTTCTTACCTTGTATCTTCTTCTAGGGTTGTGGGTTTGCCCATTACCCTAGTAACCATATGTGGTGCCATTAAACCCAAATGCATGATTGATTGGTGTCTAGAAGTGTTGGGCTAGGAATCCCTATGAGTACTACTACACTTCCAGCAGGGGTATTGAAGCCAGTTAACCCGTGATTCTAGTGGTTGGGTCCTGTATATCGAGCAGGCCCACTATCATCATAGAGGGGTAGGGTTGCATATAATAGATAAGGGCCCCTGGATGCTCAAGACCAGTAACCAACCCGTGAGAGGACATGGAGAGCATCCTATCCATTATATGTGGATGACCACTGGTTAAGGAATGGGATCCAATAGATGCCTCCCATTGAGGATTAAATTCATAGGTTGGAAGGTATTGAACCAAAAGAGCACTAGGTGTGAGGGGAGATATCCGGACCATATGTAGTACGAGATCCTATGACCTTGCACTGGGCTTAGGTTTATCCCTGACACACGCCAAATCTTATACCAATGGTAATGTGAGAGAGTGGTGACCTAATCCCCAACCCTGGATCAATAAGACTTTATCCAACAACCGCAGAGAACCCAATAGATGCCTCTTGTTGAGGGAGAGTGACTGAGACCGCCCAAAGAAGATTGGTGTTTACACTTAATGTGTGTCTACCTTAGAGACCACATTATAGAATTAGGAACCTCATATCATCACCATGCATTTAGTTATTTATATTATAAAATACATGATTGTCTTATGAATTATGATATGGAAATTGGATGAATATATGATGTGAATGTTAGTTACCTCATTGAGTTCTATGAAGTCATTCCTTTATTTTGTTTGTTTGTTTAGACTACTATACAAGTTATGAGGACCATACTTTCGTTGAGGATAGATTAACTTCTAATGAAGGCAAATCAAATTGTTGTCTTGTTTAATCTTTGAAGATTTCTTGATTCAGTAAAAGGCCTATGAAATCATCGAGGGGAAGAGGGTCAAGACAGGAGGTGGCAAAGGATTCATATTCATGGCCTAGGCCATGAAGCATTGTGAGGATAATATCCGGATTAGAAACTGAGTGAGCAGCGGTGGCAAGATGATCAACAATAGTGTTGGTGCTAAAATTGCCAGAGGCTTTGAACCGTAATCCTTGCACCAATCCATTCAGATCTGAATCGATCTGATTTGCTCTTCCGTCAATCAACCTCTCGCTCCTGAAAGATAGAACACTAGTGAGAAACGAAGCCGATCGTCTTGATCGGCCCGTCTCCGACGATCTAGTCAGTAGTTGATCAGAAGTGAGCTCTCAGAGAGCTTTAATGGAAAATAAGCGAGAAGTGTGAATATTCGAATGAGCTTACCTTTCATGAGAATCTTGGCTCTATTTATAGGCTTGAATATATTGTCTCTTATCATTGATGACCGTCGGATAGAAAGTATAGATTGGATGGCTATGATTAAGCCTTTGTTTAACCTTTGGGTGGTCCCTTAAATTCATTCGTCTCATCAGCTGAATTTGGTTGAACCTGGTTAGATCGGTATAAACCGAAAGTGGATATTTTAGTCACAACACAAGCCCCCAAGCCTGCTGATCAGGTTGAACTTATATGAGACTCTGGTCAGGAGGTTTGAATCTTTCTTTCAAGTGACTTCAGAATATTCTTCATCTTGTATTGGTTGTGAGAATTCTTCAATACTTGAGCTTATCTTGCATTTGGAAAATGTTCAGCCCCCAAATCATTTTAGAAAGGAAATAATAGGCGTCGGAAGAGAATCTTGAGGATGAAAGGAACATAGAGGGGGCAGCAATCTTTGACCTGCTGCACATCTACTATACTTCTGACCACTGCGTTGTATTTCTAATCACTTGTTGTATCTTTGATCAGTTGCTGATGAAGTATTCTTAGGAAAGAGTGGCTGATGAAACTTTTTGAGAAAACAGCTGACAAAAGCCTTAATAACTGATCAGATGCCTTTTTGAGAAAATGGCTGATGAGAGCCTTAATAATTGATCAGAAACTTTCTAAGAAAATGGCTGATGATAACCTCAATAGTTGATCAGAAACTTTTAGAGAAAACGGCTAATGAGAGCCTTAATAGCTGATCAAAACTTTCAGAGAAAATAGCCGATTTAAAGCCTTAATAACTGATCAGATGCCTTTTTGAGAAAATGGCTGATGATAACCTCAATAGTTGATCGAAACTTTTAGAGAAAATGGCTCGACAAGAGCCTTAATAGCTGATCGAAGTCTTCTGTCCTTTAGACAATAGTTGAAGAGAGTCTTAGCAACTTTGATTAGAATCTTCAATATAATCTGCTTTGTGAGAAATTTTCTTGATCAACTCCTTTTGTCTTTGACAAAGTAATAGTTTGAAGGAATTCTTTATAATATTAACTTATCATCTTCTGATCATTGCATATCTGATTAGATATATATTTCTGATCAAACTTGTATTCAAAATTAGCTTCGATGAGATATTTCAAGAAAATATGGCCGATGAAGCTTTAATAGCTGATCGATATTCTCGAGATAATGGCCTCAGAAAATCTTTGAGCTTTCGATAAATAATCCTCCATATAACCTGATCCTTGAATTGTTTTATTGATTAATTCCATTGTTCTCAATCAAAAGGCCGCCTTGAAGAGATGCCGCCTTAGAAAGATGGCTACCGGAGCCCGACTTCGAAAAGTCGGGATCATTCCTCGGAAGGAACAATCCGGGATCACCCTCGCGAAAGGAATGATCCGTGATTAGCTTAGCATGACCTGGCTACCTGAGCCTGACTTACGTAAAGTCGGGACCACCCTCGGAAGGAATGATCCGTGATCAGCTTCGGAAAGCATGACCAGGCCTCGAAGGTCGGGCTACTTGAGCCTAACTCACAAAGAGTCGGGACCACCCTCGGAAGGAATGATCCGTGATTAGCTTCAGAAAGCATGACCAGGCCTCGGAAGGCTGGCGACTTGAGCCTAACTCACGAAGAGTCGGGATCACCCTCGGAAGGAATGATCCGGATCAACTAGCATAATCACGCCTCAGATGGCTGGCTACTTGAGCCTCGACTTTGGAAGCCGGGATCATCCTCAAGGAGTGACCCCGAGTCGGCGTTGAAAAGGCATGACGTGACCTCGTAAGGCCGACCACTTGGGTCCGACTTGAAAGTCGGGATCACCCTCGGAAGGAATGACCCCGGATCAGCGTTGAAATGGCGTGATCGAAGACTAGTTCGCAAAAATGTTCTTTGGATTAATAATGAAGAAGAAATTTTAGATGACCACGCTTAATAAGATGATTTCTCCAAGAATACCAGAAAATCCTGTTTCCTTTCTATTATTAGAAATAAGTCTTCAAGAATAATATAAGTCTTCAAGAATGATATAAGTCTTCAAGAATAATATAAGTCTTCAAGAATGATATAAGTCTTCAAGAATAATATAAGTCTTCAAGAATAATATAAGTCTTCAAGAAAGATGATCAGCCTTCAAGAATAATATAAGTCTTCAAGAATGATGATAAGTCTTCAAGAATAAAAGGAACCTCTGCTCTATAGAAAATTGCTGGTTAGAAGTCTTCATAACCAAGATCAACCTTTTATGTGGCTGAGAAAAGCCTTTAGAGAAAGTTGCACAATGATCAATGCTTTAATGTTCAGCCTGTTAAAATTGAGCAAAGTGAAAGATCAAAGTTTGCCATAAAGTGCAAGATCAAATAATAAAATGATAATATGAAGTTTGCTATAATTGCAACTCCTCAAGAAATTTTAATTTATGTAGTTTTGGACCGATGAACTCCCAAGACGTATTTCCTCCTTTTTCTATTTCCACCTGCAAACTTAAAGCTTCAATTCTAAACCTGACAATCATAAAAGGAGAATAATATATCATAACACTATAGGGAAGCCCACGGTTAGAAACTTAATAAAAAGCCTGATTAATGAATGGTTAGGAACTAAGCATTTCATATCAATTCAAAGATAGAATATATGGATTCCCCGCCTTATTAAGATAAGACGATATCTCATCCTTCCTATATGCAGCCGTATGGATAACTAGACATTCTTTTATGATTAATAAATAAAAACAAATAAGACACTTCACAAATGTTTGTTTAGGGTACTGATATCTATCTACAATTAACAGAAACATATAAAACAAAATAAAAACTTCTATGACTCCTCTAAACTTGTATTCTATTTACTCAAACTCCCATCATAAGTTAACTATATACAGTACTAACAGAATGCATATTTCACCAATGTCTATTCTTTCTCCCTTTTTATTTTTTTTTTTTTTTTTATTTTTTAAGGAAGCTGAAGTGAGTAACCATCTACAAGTAAAGAGCTGCACTCATCCTTGAATTTTTGATATATTCTTCTTGATATTCCAAATTCATCTCTAGGTTATATATGACAAACACTCTTTATCAAATGTAGAATGAATCTTTGTAAATCAAGGATTCAAATGTTGTTAGAAAAAGAAATGTCAATTTGTGAATCAACTGTTGTTAGAAAAAGAAATGATGACCAAGAAACTCTAATATACTTATCTTATTATTGCAGAGATTTTTTGCTCCATGATCTCTTTTTGCACTCGAATTCTTCAAGAATCTTTGAAATGCTTCTTTGAGGAGTTGATACTTGAATAGAAAAGCTTGAAAATAAGAATATTGCGAATGTAGCATCCATTGCCGCCGCTTCGCTATTCAAGCTACCATCATCTGGGCTGTTATTTGATGTAGCCTTTCACATTTGCTACTTCTTTGTTCTCAAAATTTCAAACTGCTAGAATGTTTTTGCTTTGAAGTGTTTCAAGTCCAACTCAGATCAAGATACTAGTTGACAACCTCCTTTGATTGCCCTTATCGTAATTAAATTAAATTCCGAAAGCTTCGGAAAAGTCATCATGTACTCTCTCCTTTCTCAACCATCCAAGCGATGGCCTTCCTCTATAACCCCAAAGAATTGTTGCTGCTGCTGCCATCGCTTCTTCTCATTAACATTTATTTCATTCCTCGCCGCTCATAGTCTGTAGCTTCTTTGCTCACCTCATAGCTCAAGCTAAAACTTCTTCATTCCCTCTTTTGTTCTTCTCCGAGACAAGAATTGCTTCTTGATGCCTTTACTCTCAAGAGTGGTGGACTTCAAATTGATTTGTGTGTTTAATAAGCACAGCTTTGATCTCACCAGCAGACATTTGAATCAAAAGAAATGGCATAATAGATGAAGAAAGTTTCTTGTTAACATCTTTAATTGCTTGCTAACAAAACATGGCTTTGTTTAAGAATGGATGAGATATTAGACCATGGGTCCCGAATGAGATATGGTTTTGGGTTGGATCTTGGTTCAAATATGCTTGTGGATATTAAGTGCATAGGACGCAATTGGATACTATACTTGGCCGGATGCCATCCTGCTCTTGCCACAAATCTCATTTAACTTGAGCTTAGCCCCCCCAATCTCTTCAGCCCCACTACCACCATCGGTCTTGATCAAGTGTTGTGATTTCCACAACTTCTCTAAAGCTTCCTTTGCGGCAGTAACCCTGGCAATCTCCTTTGATTTGAGGAAATTGAACCAATGAGCTCCCCGCCTACGTAAACACTAGCATTGTTCCGATTGGACCCATTCTTCCAATGCTTTACATCCACTTGCTTCCCCCGCTTGTCCACCACCACCGATGATCCTCACAGCAAGCTGAAATATGTCAATGCTACGGGATGAAAGCTGTCACCACTAGAAGAATTAGGAAAAACAATGAAGAGGATGTCGTAAATGGTATAAATCATGTGACCCCACACACCGGCAAATATGTAGAGAGCTCCTGAAAGATAGAACACCAGTGAGAAACGAAGCCAATTGTCTTGATCGGCCCGCCTCCACGATCTAGTCAATAGTTGATCGTAGCGAGCTCTCGTGAGAGCTTTAATGGAAAATAAGCGAGAAGTGTGAATATTCGAATGAGCTTACCTTTCATGAGAATCTTGGCTCTATTTATAGGCTTGAATATATTGTCTCTTATCATTGATGACCGTCGGATAGAAAGTATAGATTGGATGGCTATGATTAAGCCTTTGTTTAACCTTTGGGTGGTCCCTTAAATTCATTCGTCTCATCAGCTGAATCCGGTTGAACTTGGTTAGACCGGTATAAACCGAAGTGGATATTTTAGTCACAACAAATAGATTTAGTCTTCTGAACATATTCGGCCATAGAAGAGTTTAATTGCATTACGCGGCTTGAGATTGAGAGGCATAAGTTCATTCAAGGGAATTCCAAGCAGTGGGAAGTGGTGAGACTAACGATTTGAGAAAGAGCACTTTCGTAAAGGGAGGAGATGATCCAAGATAAGATCATCCCGGTTTTGCTTGCGCCATTGAGAATATGTAGGGTTAGGAATGGAGGTTGATGTGGGTGATGTGGTGGAGGGATTGGGTATGATTTGAGGAGGAGCTGGATTGGTTCCATCGACATAGCCATAAAGGATGTGCATGAAGTAGAGGAAGAAATTGCAATTTCTAGAGGATATAGACATATAATTGCTTTGATCAAGCTTTACAGGTAGGAGAGAAACAATGTTGGTAGGTGAAATCAAAGAAGAAGCCATGGAAGTGGTGGAGCTGGTCCCGAGATAGTGTAGACAACGATCGAGGCTGAAAAATTGATACTAAGTTAGAATTTTGTTGGAGAGAGAATTCTTCCCCACTCGCACTAGTGAGTGGTAGATGTATATTAATATTATATGAATTATATCCAAATATTTGAATTTGAACTGCAACTTGTTTACAATCAAACTCTACAACTTATTGATATTTTAACTATAACTCAAACTCTTCTTGATTGGTTGGAGATGAGATCAATCAAGGATAGAGCTAGTTGACATTGGATTTGAATTTGGAATTTCAATTCAGAGATTTATTATTTACGTGATGAAAAGGGGATCCACCTCTAAGTATTAATAAAGTAGACTATAAATACTTAGAAGTGATCCTCTCTTAAATTTGTGCTGAAAATATAAGAAGAACACAATCGCCTACACCACATGGAGAATCGGAATCAAAGTATTATTTTCATTTAAAAAAA